>NW_028317731.1:0-300000 GCF_055824585.1 Amblyomma mixtum | reverse complement strand
TTTGATGGAGTGAGGTACTGTGGTTTCGTCGAAGGTGATCAGGATGTAGTGTGTCTTTCCCATGCGTCGTGCTGCTAGAATGATGTATTCAGGATTTCTTTTCACCAGGTCGTGGTACAGTTGCGTCGGCGTCTCGTCGTCATAGGCGTTCGTGATGACTCCTCTGGTAGCCCCCGGTGGTGGTGCTACGTATGCCGCGCAGGGATATGTTTTGCCTTCGATGGTGAGAGAGGTCAGCGTCTTGAGAGTCTCGACTGTTGGGAAATGTGTGGTTGCCATGGTGAAAGTATTGTTCGTCGGGTGGACGCGCAGGCAGAAGTCGTCCGGTGGAATGATATCGAGCTGGGTCTGCACTGTCTCCAAGAGCCGGGGTGCTGGGACATCTAGGAGTCGTAGTTCACCTCGCGGGCGAACGACTACTCGAATAGCGTTCGGTGGGAGTGGTGGCAGCTGCTTGCTCCGCTGTACTGCGAGGCGAGCCTCCTTATTCGCAGGTGGTAGACGGGCCGGCGTGTTGCCGCTGCCGGTTACGGCTGCTGCGTGGCGCGACGCGTTGTTGGCGTTCGGGTGAGCTGCGTCTGAGGTAGCGTTGTCGGAGCGGTAAGGTTTCGGCGAACTGGCTGGTCGGGAGGCGTAGGCTTTATACAGCACCGGTGTCCAGTCGATTGAGTTTTGCTCTTCCGCGGTGATGGTGCGGCCTTCAACCGTTACCTCCATGACAACGGCTGCCGTCGCCGATGGAGTCGGCGAAGGGGAGGAATCCTAGTGCGGCCTAGCTGTGCGGCTTGGCGTCTCGGTCCGATAATGGTTCTTCTCTCACAATAGGTCGGATTATGCCCGCAATGGGCGGCTTTCCTGTCCTCCTTAGGCAGTTATGTCGGTTTTCGAGCAGATTAGTGGCCGTAGGAGAGATTGGGTAGGAGAAGCACGTACCGTTTGCCGGAGCCGACGTTGCAGGCATCCGCTCCCGTTGGCCCCCTAGCGGCGAATCCTACCAGGGTGAGAGATGGGCTACCAAGTCCAGGCTCAGGTGGCCTCGAATGCGGGATTCACGAAGGAGCGCATGCACTCATTCAGTGAGCTGACGCAGGTATACAGAGCCTCCCCTGCTGAAAAAAAGTTCTATGATGCAATAACCTCATAGATCATTCATCATAGAATATCATACAATCTGTATGATATGTCATACAGATTGTATAATGTTCTATGATGAATGATCTATGAGGTTATTGCATCATAGAACTTTTTTTCAGCAGGGTCACACCAGCTCTACCCTCCGCCCCACCCCTCCCTAGATAACAGACACACACTCTCCCCTCGCCCCTTACCCTAGCCCACTATCATCCCTTCTTCCCTACTCCGGCATGCGCCCTATCCCCAGAACCCTTCGCTTCTTCCCTCCACATCCTTTCCCTCTGCCCGGCGGACCCTCCCCCGCGGGACCTAGAGAACCTCAAGACCTGGTAGGACTGGGAGACCCTGCTGCGCTCGGTGGGCCCGGCCGTGCAGACCATCGCCACCGGCCGTGCTGCCACTGTTATGGACCTCAGGAACATAAACACTTTAGTGGAGTTGGGTCGTGCGGGGACCCTGGGGCGTGCTCCGAATTCCTGTTGTAATAAAGTTTTCTCTCTCTCTCTTGCCCTTTGAACGCAACGCTTTCTGAGGAAAGGAAATGGCGCAGTAATTCTCTGTCATCTCGGTGGACACCTTGACCGCACCGTAGAGGAAGGGAGGAACTGGGAGCGAAAGAAGACAAAGAGGGCCCGTAATGAAGAAAATGGACATTGTATTTGAGGTAAGGAAATTAAGCAGTAACTGTCTCACATATCTCGGTGGACACCCGTCAAAATTCAGGGGGTCACTTTCTTCACATAAAGCGTGGTCACTGATGTGTGGTTAAGATGTTAAGCTTCGCCTCTAAGAGTGGAACGCGACAGCGTCTTGAAACGCTGCCAGGGAGTCCATAGAACGCCATCGCCCATTCGATTCTACGCCTCGCACGTCGGTAAATTGGTTTTTAGAGGAAAGGAAATGTATCTGTCCCGCATACCTCGGTGGACATCTAAACCTCGCCGGGAGGAAAGGGAGGAGGATGGGAGTGAGCGAAGACACCGTATTCACTAGACGCGCCTTTGTTCATTCCAAACAATCGAGCTGGCATGGCGGAGTGGATAGCATGCTCTTCTCGCACTCCGAAGTCCGCTGTTCGATTCCCGAGCTCGACCAATTTCCTACTCGGTTTTATTTATTTATATAGCCTGACTAGAAGAGTTAATTAGGCTAGTTGAGTAATTAAGCAATAAACTAAGCTCAGTCCTACTTACTTGGAGCATCACTTCATAATCCCTTCAATTGGTTGCAAGGTTACTAGCCAAACAATTGTCCCCGTCTGAAATTCGCGCACTGTGAAGTCACGACCGTTTCGACCAATTGAAAAGCGTGACATTTCTGTCGACAACTGCTGCTTACAACGATGTGACATTAAAGGCTTTCGCCTTAATATGAAAGGCGTGACAGGTGCAGCTGTGCGTGTATACGCCATGATGGACACGAAGAAGGGTATTGAAGCGGTGGAGAGGCGGAGGTGGAGCGAGCGCGGCTCCGGCCGCTTATCTTTTTTTTTCAGCCAGCGTCCGTTTCGGCGGACGCGGTTGTTGCTGCGACGCGCGTCTTTTCTCTTCTTTCTCTCTTTCCTCTGACCTTTTAACTCTCCTCTATCTGCACGAGGCAGCGGTGGTAGCTCGGCACGAGCCAGTAGCAGGCCCGTGCAATTTACTTTCCATCGTTCTCTCAGTCACAACAAGAACAAGCGGTGGAAGAAGGGATTTAAATATAAATGCTAGAACTGGCTTCTAGCATTTCTAGCATTTCTGGCTTCTAGCTTCTAGGAGTATCTGTTCTCGCTTCGGAGAGCGCGGCTTCGGCCGCTTTTTCTTTGAGCAGCGTCCGCTCCGGCGGACGCAGTTGTTGCTGCGACGCGCGTCTTTTCTTTCCTTTTTCTCTTTCCTCTGATCTTTTAACTCTCCTCTATCTGCACGTGGCAGCGGTGGTGGCTTGGCTAGAGCCAGTAGCAGGCCCGTGCAATTTCCTCTTCATCCTTCTCTCAGTCACAACAACAACAACAACGCAAGCAGGCATTCATGTTATCAAATTTTAGTTAATTTTCTCAGTATAAGTTGTCATACGAGTAAAAGACTTGTGTAACAAGAGCGGCTCCGTGCAGGAGCTGAATTAGTATCCAGAAAGTATTGCATTTTCAAAGTGGTTTTGAAATCTATTATACTTGAAATCAAATATTCTTTTTTGGTGGTTGTTAGTATAGCACCAGCGAAAGCAGCGGTGCGGTTTCGGATTTGAACGTAACGCTCAGAATGAGGAAAGCAAAGGTCCACGACCCTGTTATTTGTATTCTTCGAAAGGGAGACATCTTTGCAGTACTGCCTGTTTAAGTGCTAAGGAAATCGCTCATGTAGCTGCCTGGTAGTGACATGTTAGTTCAGTCAGGACTGTACGTTTACAGAAATCGCCGGCCACAGTCGTTTTCAATGGAGTTGAAATGCTAGAGGCCCGTCCTTCCCCACTCCCGCATGTGCCCTATGCCCAGAACCCTTCGCTTCTTCCCTCCCCATCCTTTCCCTCTGCCCGGCGGACCCTATCCCCGCGGGACCTAGAGAACCTCAAGTCCTGACTAGAGCCGTTGTGTATGTTGCGGGAAGTTTAAGCTGACGAAGCCAGTCTCGTGCTGGCTGACCACGACAGTGTCGTATGTATATAGCGTTATGTGTATTTTTGTTGTGCAATGTCATGAGCCAAAGCCAGGCAATAAAGAAAAAAAAATTCAGGGGGCACTTTGACTGGCTAAAGTGGGTAGAGGCGGAAGCGTTTTCCGCACCACCTTCGCTGTTTCTGTGGCACTGGTGGCGTCACATATATTTGAGTACTAATTACTAAGTCATGGCAAATCACTAATTAATTGTTAATTACTGATTAATGTCTGAATGTAATTAACTGCGAGTTAATGACGCTTAAGCTTCACCTTTAGGAGTGGAACGCAACAGCGCGTTGTAGCGCTGCCAGGGAGTCCACGGAACGCCACCACCCGTTCGGCGCGATGCCTTGCCCTTTGAACGCAACGCTTTTTGAGGAAAGGAAATGACGCAGTAATTCTCTGTCATCTCAGTGGACACCTGAACCGCACCTTAGAGGAAGGCAGGTGGGAGTGAAAGAAGATAGATAAAGAGGAGCCGTAATGAAGAAAATGAAAATTGTATTTGAAGAAAGGAAATTACGCAGTAACTGTCTCACATATCTCGGTGGACACCAGTCAAAATTCAGGGGGGGGGGGCACTTTTTTTACCTAAAGTGTGGTCACTGATGTGTGGTTAAGATGTTAAGCTTTGTCCCTAATAGTGGAACGCGACAGCGCCTTGCAACGCTGCCAATGAGTCCATAGAACGCCATCGGCCATTCGGTTCTACGCCTCGCTCGTCGGTAAATTGGTTTTTGAGGAAAGGACATGTATCTGTCTCTCATTTGTAGGTGGACACCTAAACCTCGCCGGAAGGGAATGGAGGAGGATGAGAGTGAGTGAAGACACCGTATTCACTAGACGCGCCTTTGTCCATTCCAAAAAATCGAACTGGCATGGCGGAGTGGATAGCGTGCTCGTCTCTCACGCCGAAGACCGGGGTTCGATTCCTGAGCTCGACCAATTTCTTAATCGCTTTTATTTATTTATATGGCCTGACTAATAAACCTAATTAGGCTAATTGGGTAATTAAGCAATTAACTAAGCTGAGTCCCACTTACTTGGAGCATCACTATACGATCTCTTCTATTGGTTGTATGGTTACTAGCCAAAGTGCAATTGGCCCCGTTTGAAATTCGCGCACTGTGAAGTCACGACCGTTTCCACCAATTGAAAAGCGTGACATTTTAAGGCGGAAGCCTTTAATGCCTCATCGTTGTAAGCAGGAGCTGTCGACAGAGAATGTCACGCTTTTCAGTTGGTCGAAACGGTCGTCACGTCACAGTGCGCGAATTTCAATCGGGGCCAATTGTACTTTGGCTACTAACCATGCAACCAATTAAAGGGGTCGTATAGTGATGCGCCAAGTAAGTTTGAGTTTAGTTAATTGCTTACTTAACTAATTAGTCTAATTAACCTTTCTAGTCCGAGCAGATAAATAAATAAAACCAAGTAAGAAATTTGCCGAGCTTGGGAATCGAACCCCGGTCTCCGGAGTGCGAGTCGAGCACGCTTCCACTCCGCCATGCCAGCACGATGGTTTGGAATGAACAAAGGTGCGTCTAGTGAATACGGTGTCTTCGTTCACTCCCATGTTCCCCCCTTCCCGTTACGGTGAGGTTTAGGTGTGCACTGAGATATGAGAGACAGATTTCCTTTCCTCAGAAACCAATTTACCGACGAGCAAGGCGTAATTGTCCGCGTTTCAGATTGATCCAAATTGTCGTGACGTCACCGCTCGCGAATTTTGACGGGTGTCTACCGAAATATGTGAGACAGTTACTGCGCAACTTCCTTTCCTCAAATACAATTTTCGACTAGTGTCTACTCAGATATGTGAGACAGTTAATGCGTAATTTCCTTTCCTCAAATACAATTTTCATTTTCTTCATTACGGCCCCTCTTTCTTCTTTCACTCACACTTCCTCCTTTCCTGTACGGTGTGGCTCAGGTGTCCACCGAGATGACAGAGAATTACAGCCCCATTTCCTTTCCTCAAAAAGCGTTGCGTTCAAAGGGCAACGCATCGCGCCGAACGGGTGGTGGCGTTCCTTGGACTCCGTGGCAGCGCTACAACACGCTGTCGCGTTCCACTTGTAAAGGCGAAGCTTAAGCGTCATTAATTAGCAGTTAATTAATGCACCAACAATCACGTAGCAGAATGCAGCACTCAGGCTTTCGCCTTTCAGCACTCTAGCCGCTAAAGTTCCTCGTAATTTTTCTGTCGACAACTGCTGCTTACAACGATGAGACATTAAAGGCTTCCGCCTTAAAAAGACCTGGGAGGACTGGGAGACCCTGCTGCGCTCGGAGGACCCGGCCGTGCAGACCATCGCCACCGGCCGTGCTGCCAGTGTTATGGACCTCAGGAACATAAACACTTGAGTGCAGTGGGGTTGTGCGGGGACCCTGGGGCGTGCCCCGAATTCCTCTGTAAATAAACTTTTCTCTCTCTCTGCAGCTGAGTGTGTACACGCCATGAACGATTGCGAATAATGGGTACGAAAGCTCTGGAAGGTGAAAGATGAAAAGATTTGAAGAATGTGGATGCATGGACTGGCTTCCGCAGAATATTGTAGTATAGGCAGCAAGCATATATTTTAAAGCCGCCGCGGAGCCTCAGCGGTTATGGTGCTCGGCTCTTGACCCGAAAGACGCGGGTTCGATCCCGGCCGCGGCGTTTGGATTTCTTTGGACGAGGAATTCTAGAGGCCCGTGTACTGTGCGATGTCAGTGCACGTTGAAGAACCCCAGGTGGTCGAAATTTCCGGAGCCCTCCACTATGGCGTCTCTCGTAGCCTTAGTTGCTCTGGGACGTTAAACACCATAAACCGAACCAAACCATTTTATGAAATTTTGAAGCGAAAAGCTTCCCTACGAGGGTCGGAACCGCGCTTCGCGTATGCCGTATGCCGTGTGCCCTCACCCAAAATTACGCACGGACCATCGGACAGTCTTGCTCCCCAGAGAAGTCCGAACTGCTCCTCATCCGTCCTAAGAACCACCGCTGTCCCCGCTCCCCCATTGTCATTGAACTGAATGGTGACCCGGTACCTGAGGTTGGCACCCTCCGTGTATTGGGCCTGCACATCCAGAACGATGGCAAAAACACCACTACCCTCAAGAAACTCAAGCAGGTTGTAGGCGCGATATCGCACCTCATCCGCAGGGTTTCGGGACGTCATAGAGGCATGAAGGAGCGCGACCTATGTCGCCTCGTTCATGCCTTCGTCCTCAGCCGTGTGCTGTACACTACCCCATACTTACAACTATCCAAACATGACATAAACGCTTTGGATGCTTTGATTCGCAAAGCATTCAAAGTAGCACTTCATCTTCCCCTCAACACACCCACAGAAAGATTACTAGGCCTGGGCCTCCACAACACGATCGGGGAACTGATGGAGGCCCACCGACAGGTCCAATACATCAGGCTCACACAAACTTCCACAGGTCGGTATATCCTGGACTCCCTCGGCATCAGAATACCGGCCAACGACCCACCCCTCCTCGCCATCCCACGACCCCTTAACCAGGAGCTTCTCATTAGGTCGCTCCCGAGGAATATGCACCCGTCCCACCATGAGCAGCGCCGCAGAGCCCGTGCGAAGGCACTCCATCGAGCGTACGGCCCCGAGCCGGACGCCGTATGGGTGGACGCTGCCTGCACGGGTGATGAAGCGACAGCAGCTGTGGTGGACTCCTCTTTATCCGCCCTCCTCACACTACCTCTCCCTCCAGACACGTCCCCAGAGGCTGCAGAGGAAGCCGCCATTGCACTAGTTATCACTCGCACGGAAGCCCGGTATATATTAAGTGACTCCAAAACAGCGATTTTAAATTTTGCTCGAGGCCCCACCCCTCCCTAGATAACAAACACGCAACACTCTGGCGCATACTACAGACACACTCTCTCCCCTCACCCCTTACCCTAACCCACTATCATCACTCCTTCCCCACTCCGGTATGCACCCTATGCCCAGAACCCTTCGCTTCTTCCCTCCACATCCTTTCCCTCTGCCCGGCGGACCCTCCCCCGCGGGACCTGTGGTGGTGGAAAACATTTATGTACAGGTATAATACAGGAGGTTATGCATGAGCTGACCCAGAGGGGGCCAGCCCTTACAAATACTAGGTGGAGGTCCCTAGTTCGGGACCCCAGTGGCATTGGCCGCCGCCCAGGCTCGCGCGACCAAGGCCCGTTGGGCCTGCAGGTCAGAGCAGCCGAGCAGGGTCGCCTCCCAGTCCTCCCGGGTTGCGTTGGGGTGAGGGGGGATAGCAGGGTTGGAGGGGCAGGCCCACACCATGTGGTAGATGTCCGAAGACTTCTCCGCACAGTGCGGACAGCTGCCCGAGAAAGAAGGGTCGAAGTGTTTCAGAGCTGCCGGGCACAGCAAAGTATTAGTATACAGGCGGAGCAGAAGCCACTCCTCCCCCTTTGACAGACCTTTACACGGACGGGGATAAAGACCATGGCCAGATTGATAGAGTAAAACGATGTCTTTGAAGGTGTAAGCTGGAATAAATTCGAGTTCCTGATCGTCAGGGTCGGAGGGGAATGTCCGGTGAGAGAGCGCGCGGGCGGCGGCGTCAGCTGCCTCATTTCCCTCAAGGCCCATGTGAGCGGGAGCCCAAACGATACGCCGGTGCGCGGGGTCACCGGTGTAGACGCTGTTTTGAAGAATGCGGTAGGCTAGATACGGTACCCAGCCCTGCTCGACGTTCCGACATGCCCCTCGCGAGTCGGAAATAATTGTTTTTGAATTGGAATCAGATGCAGCCAACGCAATGGCGACCTCCTCCGCGTGTGTTATGTCACGGGCTCGGAAAGTAAGGCCGTTCACTGTTTTGGATTGGTGGACGACTGCGGCTGTGTACCATCCCCCATGGTGGGGGCCTGAGGCATCCACGTAGAATACGCCGGGTTTCGATCCATAGTGGCGAGCCAGGGCTTCCGCCCGCGCCAGGAGCCGGCCATTATGGTCCTCACGGTTCATGTTCGCGGGAAGAGGGCGCACGTGGAGGGCGCATCTCCACTGGGGTGGAATACGTACGCGCTCTTCCATGAGAGTGGTATGTTGGATGTGTAGCCGGGCAAGGAGGCGGCGACCCGACGATGTCTTCGAGAGACGTGTGTATTGGTTAGTCATTTGGGCTTCCCGGAGCTCCCGAAATGTGTTCACCATGCCTAGGCCCAGGAGGCGCTTGTTGGAGGTGGTCACGGGGAGGCCTAGAGCCCGCTTAATAATTTTGCGGAGGATGACTTCGAGTGAATCCTCGTCTTGCTTCCGCAGGTGGAGGTATGGAGTCGAATATAGAATTCGACTGGTTACAAATGCATGCGCCAGCCGCAAGGCGTCCTTACATCGTAACCCCCCGCGCTTGTTAGAAACCCGGCGGACCAAGCGGCCCACCTGGTCCCCCACCTGACGGAGTTTGGCCAATGTTGTTTCTGACCGTCTGTCTTGATGTATAAAGAGCCCCAGTACCCGGACTTCGATATTTTCAGGGATTGGACCTGTCTCAAGAGACAATGAAACTTTGGCTGTGCACTTTGGTGAGGGGCGTATGTGCACAAATTCAGACTTTTGGGTGGAGCATTGGAGGCCGCAGCGGCGAGCATAACGGTCCACTATGGTCGCCGCCTCCTGCAGGTTAGCCTCAATGTCTGCAAGGGAACCGTGCGTGGCCCACAGGGTGATGTCATCAGCATACAGCGCATGCTGCACACCGGCGACAGCATCCAGCTGGGCCTGTAGGCGCATCATAGCCAAATTGAATAAGAGAGGAGAGAGCGCCGCGCCCTGGGGTGTACCCCTGGTTCCTAAATGAAAAGGGCCAAGTTCTTTATCCTGGATCCGAATGTAAGATTGTCTGTCGGTTAAAAATTGCCGAATGTATTGAAAGGCATTTCTGCCGCAGTTAGTTTGAGAGAGGTGGGTGAGAATGATCTCGTGGGTAACGTTGTCGAATGCACCCTTCAAATCCAAGGCGAGTACGACCTTGTCATTGTGAGGGCATTCCACGGGGTCGAGGACAGCCCGATTGAGTTGTAGCAGGACATCTTGTGCAGATCTGTGTGGGCGAAATCCGAACATGGTGTCTGCGAAAAGGTGTTTGGATTCCATGAACTCGGACAACCTGTCACGTACCATCGTCTCCATGAGTTTGCCCACACAGGAAGTCAGAGAGATGGGGCGGAGGTTGTCCGTGTTGATGGCCTTGCCAGCTTTAGGAATGAAGGTGACCAGGGCGGTCTTCCACTCGATGGGTAGTGGCACTTCCCCAAGCCAGATTGAGTTAATGTAATTCAATAAAGACATGTATGCTGGGTCGGAGAGGTTGGCTAACAATTTGACTGTAATTTTGTCCCGACCCGGAGCGGTGCCGCGTTTCATTTTTGCCAGGGCCGCCTTCAGGTCGTGGAGCTGGAACGGTTGATCCAGCTCAATGTTCTCAGAACCTGCATAAGAGTACGCCGGCACGCGGGAGTCCTGGGTGGTGCACAAGTACTGGTCCCGGAGCTTGTGCGCCAATTGATTTGTGTTGCCCTGAAAGCTGTGTATTGCTCTTTGGAGGTGTTTTTGAGTTTCCGTGCGTGTTTGCGTTGGGTCAATTAGGGCGCGAAAGAGTCGCCACGTGTTCCGGTTGGACATTTGCCGCGCGGCCGTATTACATCGGGCCACCCAGTTGGAGTCGGCGAGTTGGGCCGCATACTCAGCCGCTCGTTGAGTGAGCTCGGCGATGCGAGCTTTAAGTTTCCGGTTGTGCTTTTGCCGGCGCCACCGACGGACGAGGCAATGCCGGGCCTCCCAGAGATGGAGCAGGTGGTTGTCCACATCCGAGACCGCCTCTGAGAGCTGAATTTGAGTTTCGGAGGAGCGAAGGCCAGAGACCAATTGTTGTGACCAAGACTGGTAGCCCTGCTCATGTATGGGTGTGACATTGTTATAATTCTGCCTGAACTTGGTCCAATCTGGGAGTCGGGCTTGTGTTGTTGGTCGCGCGAAAGGAAGGGTCCTAATCGTAGTATTCAGGAGGCAGTGGTCGCTGTCGAGGGTTTCCTCGGTGTTGACCCAGTCTGCATATTGAATGTTGCGGGTGAAGGTCAAGTCCGGACATGTATCCCTAGTCACGGAGTTGCCTATACGAGTTGGGTGGACTGGGTCAGTGGGCTTCTTCGATTATCCGCCTCTGGCAGCCCGCGGGTTGCTTGCGGGCTGCCCGAGCGCGCTCGATTTTCTCGGGTTGCTCCGCCCACTTCCGGTGGCTGCCCGGAACGCGTTCGTTTTTCTCTGGCTGGGCGGTTTCGGGCTGCCAGCCGGCGGCCAGACTCGCCAGGACGATTTTGTGCTGGCAGCGCTCGGGCAGCTAGCAGACGACAGAGAGGTGTATGGTCGCGGGAAGCTCGCGCGGCCATTTTTATAAGGACTAGAAGGACCGCGGTTCTTCATGCGATGTTTTGCGCGATGCAGGCGCTTGTTTCGACTAGGCCACGGTGCATATCGACTGTGTCGCCTGCAATGGCACATTTTGCGGTAGTTCTCGGTGTTTATTGATATGTTTTGCGTGCGTATGCGCGATCATATTTCGATCGTCTCAACATCTCGCAAGCACAATTGCTCGCTTCATATTACGATCGCATACCAGCTGATCCACAAAATATTTCGGCTGTTAATTTCGTGCGCCCGGCGGATATTGCGATGGTGTTCGAGGCCTTTCATGAGAGCAACCGGATTCCAGTTCCGAGTACGCGTTCAGACGCGCGCATATATGCATGTGCTGAACGTGTTTTACGAAGTGTTGGTTGAGCGCGATACGGGAGCGTATGGTCTTCGTTGCGTTTGGCGCAGTGCTAAAGTGTATATGCTTTGAAAAACGCTTGACGGAAGCATGTCCTATATTAAAAGCCCTCACGAGCACATTGCTCGAGACATCTCTGCGGGCAATAATTGTCGCGCCGACCAAGTGCTGATTCTGTCGTCGCCAACTGTTGTACAGCTTCATGCTCGGGCCTTCTGCCACATAGGCTCAAAATATCTGAGAATTACCCTAGGCATGCACCTCCTCGCGTTTGGCTCATTTAAAAAAGAAATAAAAATGAGCTCTAGCGCTGATCGTCATGCAAACACACGCGGAACGTGAGGCGCCGACACGCAGGGCTTTATTGTAGCGCCTTTCATTCCAGTGCCAGTTCTCTGCTATAAAGCTGTATTATTACAGAAACGACGCAGCTAAATTTATACAGTGCACCCGCTTGTTCTGGGTGGACGTTCAACAAGCTGATATGCGCTTTTGCCGAGATTATGCGTTCCTTGCCGGCAGCAAAAGCCGGCAGCCGACAGACTACAGTTGAACGAACGTATCCCGATTCTTTTCTGCTTACAGCTTACAGGAAGCAGGTTACCAGCGTAGAACGACCACAGCAGAGTTCACCAGGGTCGATCGTCGGCGGTCATACCAGTCATATATACTTACTGCGTAGTAAGCAAACACGCAATAATCCGAGAGTACGGCTTGTCGTTTGATAAACAACGCACGGGCAGTTTTCCCGTCCTATGCTTGAAGCTTACACAGTGCACCGACGGCACACGCTCGCTTTGTCGTTGCCGATGTATACGAGTGCGAGCTTGATCAGCTGCATGTTCTGCAGTCTGCGGCACGCAGCCCTCAATAACTGCGAGTCGTTGTTATCGATACCAAGCAGCCGATTCCTACCTTTCGCGCGTGAGACGCAGAACGCGAAGCTAGAGAGAGCATATCTGCCCTCCGTGATCCGGGAATTACTTGCCGCCGTGATTGCCGACATCTGGTTCCGGTGGCCGCCAGCCCACGTGATCATGATGCGTTTTCCTGTCAGAGGCGAACTTGCGGGCCGCCAGCTGGCTGCCCGAGCGCGGTTAATCGAAGAGGCCCAGTGTGAAGAGTGAGGCCCAGCGGTGACGCAAGCTCCGCCAACTTGCGTCCCCGCTTCTCTTCACGGCAGTAACCCCACATCCGAGCGGGAGCGTTGAAATCGCCCACAATCAGGAGGGGGTCTCGACCCGCAACTCTGAGTGCGCAGCTAAAGAGGTCCGCAAATGATACATTCGGCAATTTCGGATTGCAGTATACATTGAGTATGTGTAGCGGTGGGTCCTGTTTGCGGAGTGGGAGGAGGGTCACCATTACATAGGAGTATTCAAGTTGAATGTCTAAGTCGACCTGGTTGGCTGTATAATTTCTATGGACTAATAGACAAGACGAGGGGTCCTGCTGGAACGTCGTATAATTTGTTAGTACGGCGCCTTTCCCTGGCTCTTGGAGGGCAACTACGGCAGGCAAATGCTGAAAGGTTGAAAGGAAAAGTCGGAGGTCGGCCCGCTTGGAACGGGACCGGAGCCCCCGACAGTTCCATTGAGTAATCGTAATGCGGGAAGCCGATTTGGAAAGAGGGGAGCGCCTACACCGGTGGTGTCCCGCCATGCTCAGATTTAGAGGTGAGAGGTGGAATTGAGGTTGCCCCCGAGCCAGATACCAGGGGCTGAAGCTCAGCAACTGGAAGGGGGCAGCTATCTTCCTCATCGTCAAGGTCATTTACTCGGCGGGACAATCTGGAGGGCCGACCAGATACGTCCTTAAGAACCCGGTTCTTCGAGAAAGGCGGGTGTTAGTCGCGACGTGTTGAGCGATCATGGAGGGGATGGCCTCCATGACTGTAGCGATGAGGCGTTCCATCGCAGTTTCCAACAGGGTGTCCAATTTGGCATTAAGACGGGCTTCGAGTTCGGCAAGGGAAGGTTCCAGAGCCGGCGCCACCGCCGTCTCGCTCTCCATAGCGTCCGTCTCGGGGGTACTAGGGGGAGGGGGAGTTGTTTTAGCTTCTAAGGCTTCAATTTTGGCAAGTAGCATCTCGTTTTGTGCCCGGAGAGAAGCTACAAGGTTGTGGAGCTCAGCGTCAGCCGCCGAGCGAGGGGGAGGGGAGAGGGGGTGGGAGGAGGAGGCAACCCTGCCTGAACCGCTCACCTGTTTGCCATTTTTGACAGCGTTGGCCCAGGAACCGGCCGCGCCACTCTTGTCTTGGGAGCGGGCTTGCTTCTCCTGGCCGCCGTGTGGGGGCGGGGGTGGCACTTGACAGCCCTTGACGTCCTTCCCGCTGGTAGGCGTCTGTCGTTTTGAAGCGTCGCTGCCGACGCTACCAGGGTGATGTGGCTGCCTGCCCGTCACGCTGGATTTCCCGCCCTTAGGGGCGGCTGGCTTGGTATGCCGATATTTAGCATTGCAGTCCCGCGAGTTCGTGGCATGGCCACCACCACAAACCGCACATTTTGCCATACACTGGTGAGGGGCACGCACCCCTTCTTTTATGGGTGCCTGCTGTCCACACAGGCCACACTTGTCTTGTGTTGGGTTGGGACAAGAGTCCGCCCGATGGCCGACAGTTCCACACAAACTGCAGGCCGGAATAGTGCGCAAATATTGGTGCACTGTGACAATCTCAGAATTGTAGTGTACGTACCGAGGCCTCACCGTGCCGGCAAAAGTGAGCCTAGCCTTGTTTGAGGAGCCGAATTTTCGGATATCGAGTAAAGTGCCGCTCCTCCACTGCACGCAAGGTTGGAGAGACTCAGACGTCTCTTCGTTGGCCACCGTAATGACCCCATAGCAGACGTCCGCTTCGTGTTCTTTGAGATGGCCGGCGAGAGGCACATCTCCTTTGGTCGATTTGATAGAAAAGTCGAGTAGCAGACGGTCTGCGACGTGAGCGTTCCGGGTGCTGGGGTTCGAGTTGATCCCGCGGGACCTAGAGAACCTCAAGACCTGGGAGGACTGGGAGACCCTGCTGCGCTCGGTGGACCCGGCCGTGCAGACCATCGCCACCGGCCGTGCTGCCAGTGTTATGGACCGTAGGAACATAAACACTTGAGTTCAGTGGGGTCGTGCGCGGACCCTGGGGCGTGCCCCGAATTCCTGTGTAAATAAAGTTTTTTCTCTCTCTCTCCGTGCCGCGAACGAGTGACGTCACGGAAAGGAAACGACGTGTTTCTCATGTCTCGGTGGACACCCGAACCGCGCCGTAAGAGATGGAAAATGAAAAGAAAATTGGTTTCAAGGAAAAGAAATGACGCCTGTCTCTTTCAGATCTTGGTGGGCACCCGAACCGCGCGTAAGGGCCTTAAGGAAAATGAAATGAAATAAAAATGGGTTTCAAGGTAAGCAAATGTCTGTCTCTCATATCTTGGTGTACACCCGAAAGGAATGGGCACCACCCTACATGTCTGTAAAGCACCCTTCTAAGACAGCACCATATTCACTAGACGCGCCTTTTTTAACCGCGCCGATTTCCGTCTCCTCCTCCGCCTCCGTACAGGCAGTGTGCGGACAGCCGAACGTCTTCACCGTTATCGTGGCGCTCCCAATGCAATGTGCGCGAACTGCGACAGCCATAACGTCAAACCAAGCGTAACTGAAGCTTTTTGTTTGTATATCCAGGCTTAACTAGAGCTAAGCCACTGCCTAATTTTTAGTTATTGCTCTAGTATACTAATCCACGGTCACATGGACAGTAAAAAGACATGTGTACGACAAGCGGCTTTGTGCAGGAACTGAAAAAGTATATAGAAATAAGGGCATTTTCAAAACGCTGATCAAATGAGTGGAACACAAAATCAAACAACCTTTTTGTGCTTTTGAGTATGGCGTCTTTGAAAGCAGCTGTCCGGCTTTGATTGCTAAAGCAGCGCTTACGATGCCATACGCTTGATTCTGCCATGAATTTTTCCCATCAGTATGCCACAGCCCTGTTATTTCTTTCTCCTTTACGAAACTGTCCTATCATTGAAGTATTGCCAGTTTAAGTGCGAAGAAATCGCTGCTATAGCTGACCGGTAAAGATAGGTGAATTCAGTATGTATATTGGTATGGGCTGAGAGATGTGGTGGAGAGCCGAACACTCCTTAATGCACACATCCCAATTGCCCCCGCGGTGGCTCAGCAGTTGTGGAACTTGGCTGCTGTCCCGAAAGACGCGGGTTCGATCCCGGCTACTGTGGTCGAAATTAAACGGAGGCAAAATTCTACAGGCCCGTATGCTGTGCGAAGACAATGCAAGTTAAACAGCTCCAGATAGTCAAAATTACCGGACCCTTTACTGCGGTCTCTCTCACAGTCTGAGTTGCTTTGAGACGTTAAATGGCCATAAACCAAACCATAAACACACCCAACTGCGACAGTCATGACCCCAATTCATGACCACATCCTGTCGGAGTGTAGGGAAACACCTCCTTCAAAAGACCCTTTTACAGGTTCCCTCACAGGAGGCCCCGCTAACGGTCATGAGGCAGGCCGACAAGAACAGCCATGCCAAGCTTTTGCACGGAGAGGGATAGGTCGCCCTCTATTAGGGGACCACTAATCCCACCACAGTTATCTTTATACCTTTATACCAATAAGCTTCTTCAAGCCAAAGACCCCCGATCGCATCGCCTACCAGCAAGCAAGTTTCACGTGCACGCGAGGGAAACCGATTCCTATTGACTGTTCCTTGTTTCGGGGCTTCAGAGAAAGAGAGAGAAACTTTATTTACACAGGAATTCGGGGCACACCCCAGGGTCCCCGCATGACCCCACAGAACTCAACTGTTTATGTTCCTAAGGTCCATAACACAGGCAGCCCGGCTGGTGGCGATGGCCTGCATGGCCGGGTCCTCCGAGCGCAGCAGGGTCTCCAGTCCTCCCAGGTCTTGAGACTCTCTAGGTATCGCGGGGGAGGATCCACCGGCCAGGGGGAGAGGATGTGGAGAGAAGAGGCGAAGGGCTTTGAGCGTAGTGCACAAGCAGGAGTGGGGAAGGAGGGATGATAGTGGGCAAGGGTAAGGGGCGAGGGGAGAGAGTGTGTCTGTAGTCTGCACCAAAGTGCTGCTTGTTTATTATCTAGGGAGGGGTGGGGCGGGGGGTAGAGCTGGCGTGAGGCTCTGTATGCCTGCGTCAGCTCGCTGAATGAGTGCATGCGCTCCTTCGTGAATCCCCGATTCGAGGCCACCTGAGCCCGGTTTAAAGAACCTCGGGCTAAAAGGTTGGCGGCCTCGTTTCCGGGATTCCCGGAGTGCGCAGGCACCCATATCAGCTCCAATTGGAGGGGTGGAGGTGTATCGGGCGAGTCCAGTATGCCAAAATCAGGGATATGGACTCGGCCTCGAGCAAAATTTAGAATCGCAGTTTTAGAATCACTTAAAATGTACCGGGCATACGTGCAGGGGATAGCAAATGCAATGACGGCTTCCTCTGCAGCCTCTGGGGAGGTGCCAGGAGGGAGAGGCAGTGTGAGGAGGGTGGATAAAGAGGTGTACACCACAACTGCTGTTGCTTCATCGCCCGTGCTGGCAACGTCCACCCATACGGCGTACGGCTCGCAGCCGTACGCTCGATCGAGTGCCTTCGCGCGGGCTCTGCGGCGGTGCTCATGGTGGGACGGGTGCATATTCCTCGGGAGCGGCCTGATGAGAAGCTCTCGGTGAAGGAGTCGTGGGATGGCGAGGAGGGTTGGGTCGTTGACCGGTATTCTGATTCCCAGGGAGTCCACGATATACCGACCTGTGGAAGCTTTTGTGAGATTGATGTATTACACCTGTCGGTGGGCCTTCACCAGGTCCCCGATCGTGTTGTGGAGGCCCAGACTTAGTAATCTATATGTAGGTGTGTTGAGGGGAAGATGAAGTGCTACCTTGAATGCCTTGCGAATCAAAGCATCCAAAGCGTTTATGTCATGTTTGGATAGTTTTAAGTATGGGGTAGTGTACAGCACACGGCTGAGGACAAAGGCATGAATGAGGCGGCATAGGTCGCGCTCCTTCATGCCTCTATGACGTCACGAAACCCTGCGGATGAGGAGCGATATCGCGCCTACAACTTCCTTGAGTTTCAATTCAATTCAATTCAATTCTTTTTATTATCATTTCTTCAGCACAGTACATAACATCACTGTCTGGATCCTTAGCCAAAGGCTAGTTATGGATCCATGCAATAAAAGCAAAGATATTAGTGAGGACAAATGCTTTCTACATGCATGCCAAAATAATACACATAAGAATGGTGGAAAAATGAAAAGCGTACAAGCAAGAGGGTTCAAATTACAGAAATACAAGAGGGCTCACTACAAAAAAATAGAAGAGTGTGCAAAAAAACACGAAGGCAGGAACAGCATTCTTTATACAAAATAAACGCAGTTGCCTTAGAAGTGATTATTCAATGACATATAAATGGCAAACCCAACATAGACACTACAGAGAATAATAAGAAACAATCACAAAGCGATTTTCATTGTAAATCAGGTAATTATTTGTGATAGAAAAAAGGTCTTCAGTGAAATATAAGGATTAGACGTTGCAAAGACTGCACAGGATTTTATTCCAAGTTTTTACCCCTTGATACTCGAAGCGGCGCTGGCCATAGTCATTGCGAGATGTAGGAACCAGAAATCTTCCCTGTGCTGCTGAACGGCTGTTAGTTGGGGCTCTATGGAATGTGTTCAAAGGAAAGGGGGAGGTGCCGGAGAGGACTCTTAGTACAAGTAGTGCAACGCGAAAATCTCGAAGCTGCAATGCCGGCATTATTTGGAGTCTAAAAAACAAAGGGCGAGAAGGCGTATACGGTGTTGTGCAAGTCATTATTCTCAGTGCCCGCTTCTGCAGGCGTAAAACAGGTTCAATGTAAGTGATGTAAGTGAACCCCCATGATTCTATACAGTAAGTTAATTGGGACTGGAAAAAGCTAAAGTATATTGTTTTTAGTGTGTGTATTTCGAAATGTCGCCGAGCTTTGGCCAGAACGAAACATGCATAAGATAGTTTGCTGCGCAATTTTTCGATATGCGGTTTCCAGTTTAATGCAGCGTCTAAGGTTACACCCAAGTACTGAATAGTTTTAACTTCTTCAATTTCTTTATCTCCTATCGATACTGCGGAGCAGGTATTCTGGTATTTTTTATAAGGGGATGCAAATATAACATATTTAGTCTTGCCTATGTTCAAAGTGAGTCTATTTGTTAAAAACCATTTATTGACTCTCTGAAGTTCTGAGTTTAAAATATGCTTGGCTGTTTCAACGGAGTTAGCGGTCACCAACAATGAGGGTGGTGGTGTTTTTGGCATCGTTCTGGATGTGCAGGCCCAATACACGGAGGGCTCCAACCTCAGGTACCGGGTCACCATTCAGTTCAATGGCAATGGCGGAGCGGCGGTAGCGGTGGTTCTTGGACCGGAAGAGGAGCAGTTCGGACTTCTCTGGGGAACAAGACAGTCCGATGGTCCGTGCGTAATTTTGGGTGAGTGTGGCTGCTTGCTGTAAGGTGTTCTCTATGCTGCCGTCAATGCCGTGGATGGTCCATAGGGTAATATCGTCCGCATAAAGAGTGCGCTTCAGGTGGTAAATAGCTGCCAATTTTCGGGCGAGGAAGATGAATGTAACGTTAAACAGAAGGGGGGAAAGGAGGGACCCTTAAGGGGTGACTATGCACTGAAGCGTGTAGGAGGGGGAAGGTAGAGGGCGGAAGTATCGCAGCCGTGCGGTTAGTGAGGAATGTTTGAATGTAGGCGCACGTGCGCACACTCGCATTCAATGGGAAACGGGCAGTCATGATCGCCTAATGTTTAATGCGATCAAAAGCTTTGATAAGATCCAAAGCTAGGACTGCGTTGGTCTGACCTGGAAGAAGCGGGTCGAAAAGGTCGTGTGTGAGTTGCAGCATGGCGCCCTGTACGGATAGGTGGGGGTGAAATCCCAGCATGTAATGCGGGTACAGACTGTTGTCCGCCATGTCACTTGTGAGTCTCGCTAACACAACATGCCCGAGGAGCTTTCCGAGGCATAAGGTTAGCGAAATCGGGCGAAGGTTTGGGATTGTAAGTGGTTTGTGGGGTTTGGGTGTGAATATTACCTTCGCGTGGCGCCAGGACTGCGGGAGGTTACCATCCCTCCAGCACTGGTTGAAGTATTCCGTAATCTAGGGTGATTGATCGGTCGTCCAGGTTACGGAGCATGGAGTTTGTGATTTGGTCTGCACCAGGTGCGGAGTTGGCGCGGAGAATCAGGAGGGCCGCTCTAACTTCCGTCTCCGTGATGTCGGTGTCGAGTGTGGGATTTGCTTGTCCTGTGTAGTGGGGTATAGGTGTGGGGGCGCCTGGAGAGGTGTACATGGTTTGAAGTGTGTCTAGGAGGGTGTCGGGATCGTCAATGTATTCGTGTGTGAGGCGTGTCACGTGGTGTTTTGTCGCTGATTTGGTGTGTGGGGGGGGGGTCAATGAGGTATCGGAGGAGTTGCCATGCGCGTTTGCCGGACAGGTTTCCTGCGATTCCGTCACATATCTGTCCCCAGTTGGACCGGCAGAGCTTCTCAGAGTGTTGTTGAATTTGTGTCTGCAGCGCGGCCAGCCGCTTTTTAAGTGCCCTGTTAAGTTTGTTGCCTTTCCAGCGTACCAGGATGCTGTGATAAGCCTCCCAGAGGTGGGCTAGGCCTGTGTCGAGTGTAGGGGTTTCGGTTGTAGTTTCAATGTGTCGCGTGTTGTGGTGAACGTCATGCGTGAGTGATTGCACTCATGCGTCGATGTCCGCGATGGGAGTGTCTGGGAGGGCGGTGCGTACAGCGCGAAAGGCATCCCAGTTAATGAGATTGTGTGTTGTATTTGCGTGACGGGGTGGTTTGTATGGGAAAGTGATTTGTATAATGTAATGGTCACTGCCCAGTGTATGTTGTGTTCTGTTCCAGGTAACGCCGTGGATGCAGCGGCTCAGCGTCAGGTCCGGACTGGTGTCCATGCTGACACTGTTGCCGATCCGCAGAGGCGTCTGAAACGTGTTGTGCACAGTGAGCTGGAGGTTCTGCACGAGCAGCCACAGCCTGCGACCTCGATGTGTCGTGGTTGTGTATACCCAGTCAGTATGCTGACTGTTGAAGTCCCCGCCGATGAGCAGGGGATGTTTCCCTGGTATTGTTAGCTTTAGGATGTGCTTTAGTCCTTTTAAAATGTCTGCTTATTCTTAAAACATCTTTGTTTAACGGATAAATTACTAAAATGGCCCGTATGAAACGACCTAATTAGGATAATTTATTTCACCATATATTTCTTTCCGCCTGAGATATTTGAAATCTAGATGCATATTCGAAATAAGCATTCAATGATATACGTAGATGCCAAGTTTCAGAAGTATATGTTAAAAAATAAAAAAAGGTTTGAGGACTCTCATGCCCCCTTAAGTTATCGCTACCACCGTGAAATTTCGCGTCAGTGGGCCACAGCCCTGTTATTTGTCCTTTTCGAAACTGTCATATCATTGTAGTATAATGATAGTTTAAGTGCGAAGGAAATTAATGCTGAAGCTGCCTGGTAAAGGTAGGTGAATTCATTCAGGGCTGTCTATTGGTATGGGTTAAAAGATCGATCAGAGTCGACTCATTGTGGCGGAGAGCCGAACACTCCTTAATGCACACATCTCAACTGGCGCCGCGGTGGCTGAGTGGTTATGACACTCGGCTGCTCGATACCGGCCACTGTGGTTGAAATTAAATGCAGGCGATATTCAAGAGGCCCGTGAGCTGTGTGATGCAAGTGCACGTCAAAGAACCCCAGATGGTCGAAATTAGCGGACCCTTTACAACAGTCTCCCTCACAGCGTGAGTTGCTTTGGAACGTTAAATGGCCATAAACCAAACCATAAAAACACCGAAACAACAAGCAAACAAAGAGGGTTCAACGTAAGGAGAACGCAGAGAGCTATGGAGAGAAAAATGATAGGTGTAACGTTAAGAAAGAGATCGGAAGCGGGCGGGGTGGCTAAGGGAACAAATGGGGGTTAATGACATCGTAGTCGAAATCAAGAGTTGTAAATGGGCTTAGGCAGGGCATGTAATGCGAAGATAACCGCTGGTCCTCAAGGATAACGGACTGGATTTCAAGAGAAGGGAAGCGTAGCAGGGGGTGGCAGAAAGAAAGATGGGTGGATGAGATTAAGAAGTTTGCGGTGTTGCGGTGGCCGCAACTGGGAAATGACAGGGTTAATTGTAGAGACATGGGAGAGGCCTTTGCCCTGCAGTGGGTGTAGTCAGGCTAATGATGATGATGATGAAATTCATCTCAGCTGCTTATATTGCTGTCACATGGCAACAGCGGAACACATCCTGTCGGAGTGTAGGGAAGCGCCTCCTTCAAAACACCCTTCTACGGGCTCTCTCACAGGAGGCCTGGCTACCGGTCATGAGGCAGGCGGACATGAACAGCCAAGCCAAGCTTTTGCACGGCAACTGCCCGCACTGTAGTGCGGTGTCTTCGGACACCTATCACATGGTGTGGGCCTGCCCCTCCAACCCGGCCATTCCCCCTATCCCCAACCCAACCCGGGAGGACTGGGAGGCGACCCTGCTCGGGTGCCACGACTTACAGGCCCAACAAGCCTCAGTCGGGCGCGCCCGGGCGGCGGCTACCGCCACTGGGGTCCCAAACTAGGGACCTCCACCTAGTGTTTGTAAGGATCGGTCCCTTACGGGCTGATCGAAACACCTCCTGTCCGTTCTGAATAAATGTTTTCGCCACCACCACCCCCGTCTACATCCTGGCTTTCCCGCTGCGATCAACCCAGCACCGCCAACCGACGCAGCTCGACAGCTTCTCGATCGCCTTCCAGACGCCGACAGAATGGCAGCAAGAACTCGCGTCTTACCTGGGCAGACCTTGTTTCCGGCAACGCCACCCGTCATCCCGCCCTACCCCCATCCCACTCCTCCCAGGCAGATCCGAGAGACCAGGAACTCAAGGCCTTGCGTGACGAGGTAAGCCGCCTTTCCTCCCTTCTAAGCACCGCCGCCCCCTCCATGCTCCCTCAACCCGCACATATCCTGTCATTAACTCGACCTCATCATCCACAGACACTTCGAGCACCTCTCTTACAAAGAAGCAGCGTACCACAGACGCCGACGCCATACCCCCTCCCGTGCCCCCAGAAATTTGGCGCGGGGACACCCCCCTGCCAATTGACTGGAAAACGGCTCTGGTCACTTTCATCCCTAAAACAGGCAAACCAGTTGACACAGATCAACTCCATCCCATCTCTCTCACCTCTTGTGTGGGCAAACTATTGGAGACGATGGTGCGGGATCGGTTATCTGCATATCTTGAACACAAACTTGCCCCATATTGACCGGGTAGTACTCGCCTTGGATCTCAAAGGGGCATTTGACAATGTAACACACGAGATCATACTCACTAACCTAAGTCAGACCGACAGTGGCCTTAACACATTCAGATACATATGCCGATTTTTAATGGATCGTCAGTCCTACATCCGCATCCAAGGTAGAGAGCATAGACCTTACCTACTCGGCACGTGGGGAACTCCCCAAGGGGCGGTAATTTTCCCGCTGCTCTTCAATATGGCCAGATGCACCTGCCGGCACAGCTGGAAGGTTTCGCCGACGTGCAGCACGCCCTGTACGCCGATGACTTAACCGTATGGGCCACGCAGGGCAGCACCGGTGACATTGAAACCAGCCTGAAAACAGCGGCGACGATAATAGACTGCTACGCCCGCCGCTGCGGTCTTCAATGTTCCCCTCAAAAATTGGAATTTGTGCATCTCCGCCCATCACAGATGTGCGCAACTAAAATTTCTCTTTCACTTGAGAGTGGTCCCTTACGCGAAAGTGACGAGATACGGGTACTAGGACTCTACATCCACAAACACAGACGGCCAGACACTACATTGGCCAAACTCCGAAAGGTGGGGAACCAGGTGGGCCTTATAGTACGCCGGGTGTCCAACAAACGCGGGGGGTTACGAAGTAAGGATGCCTTGCGGCTGGCAAACGCCTTAGCAAACAGTCGAATTCTCTATTCGACTCCTTATCTCCACCTACCGAAACAAGAGGAGAATGCGCTCGAGGTCATCCTTCGCAAAATTATTAAGCGTGATCTTTACCTCCCCGTCACTACTTCAAACAGTCGGCTTATGGCTCTTGGGGTGGTAAATACTTTCCGGGAACTCCGGGAGGCGCACCTTACAAACCAGTACACGCGCTTATCGCTAACGGAGTCGGGTCGCCGCCTTCTTCCTCGACTCCATATCCAACACACCCCTCCAATGGTAGACAGGTTTCGCATCCCAGAACTGTAGAGACGTGCCCTCCACGGGCGGCCTCTCCGAGCAAACATGTCACACGAAGACCATAATGGTCGGCGCCTGGCACGAGCGGAAGCGCTAGCCCGACATTATGGCAACAAAACAGGTGTATACTACGTGGACGCCTCCGGTCCTCACCACGGGGGATGGTACACGGTCGCGGTAGTTCACAACACCAACACAGTTAACGGCCTCACCTTCAGAGCCAGAAGTGCAACACAAGCGGAAGAGGTTGCGATTGCTCTCGCGGCCTCATATTCCGATTGAAAATACATAATCACCGACTCGCGTGGGGCCTGTCGGAACGTCGAACAAGGCTGCACTCCCTTCCTAGCCTATTGAATATACCAAAATTGCATACGGGATGCGAACCCCGCACACCGTTACCTTATATGGGCCCCTGCTCATCAGGGGTTGGCAGGAGACGAGGCAGCAGACGCAGCCGCCCGCGCGCTCTCTCACCGGGCTGTTTTCTCCTCCCCACCCGATCAGGAACCCGAATTTAATCCGGTGTATACATTGAAAGAAATTAAAGCCTACTACCAAAACAATCATCGCCTTTTCCCAAGCCCATGTAAAGGCCTCAAGAAGGCGGATCAGCGGCTCCTTCTCCGCCTTCTCACCAATACATCACTGTGCCCGGGAGCACTAAAGCATTTTGACCCCTCCTGCAACGGCAGCTGCCCGCACTGTAGTGCGGTGTCTTATGACAACTATCACATGGTGTGGGTTTGCCCCTCCAACCCGGCTATTACCCGCATCCCCAACCCAATCCGGGAGGACTGGGAGGCGACTCTGCACGGCTGCCACGACTTACAGGCCGAACAAGCCTTAGTCGGGCGCGCCCGGGCGGCGGCCACCGCCACTGGGGTCCCATACTAGGGACCTCCACCTAGTGCGTGTAAGGAAAGGTCCCTTACGGGCTGATCCAGGCATACCTCCTGACCTTTCCTAATAAACGTTTACACCACCACCACCCCCAGAAATAGACGCTAAATTAGCAGCCCTCGAAGCCAAATTTGAGCACAAACTAAAAAAGCTAGACGCCCGACTCGAGGCCAAATTCAATCACCGTGCCGCTACCCTCACAGAAAAACTTGGGCAGCGCACGTACGCTATGCTTACCAAGATGATGGAACTCTTCGAACAAACTCTTAACCACCGCTTCACCCAACTTCAAACCACCTCCACTACCCCCATCCTACCTCCGCAAGCGCAAACTACCTTTCCTGAACAACACATACCAATTGACACCCGTCTTACTACCCTCCTCAATCCCCCCACTATCCAATATGGCGGGAGGGAGCACTAATTATCTCCACATTTTAACTTCGAACTGCCGCGGCTTCCAGGTCATGCGTGCACCTCTGCAACATATCCTTCCCACCATAACACCCACGCCCCACATACTTCTTCTCCAGGAGACTGCACACCGGGTAACCCTCCCCAGCTACACATCTACACACTCAGATACCACTAACAAATCCAGGGCGTCCACACTCATCCACCGCAGCCTGACCTACAAAACTCAACAAATCACGTCTGAGACGCCCTGCGTGATCGCTGAACTTGTACATCACACACATTCACTTCTTTCTATATTTACAGCAAACATATACCACCCCCCGTCCCAGCCGATGGCCTCGCTAGAATCCCTTCTGCGAAACATACACCCTCTAGCAGGGAAACATCCCCTACTCATCGGTGGGGCCTTGAACAGTCAGCGTACTGTCTGGGGATACGCAACCAAGACACATCCAGGACGCAGGCTCTGGCTGCTCCTGCAGAAGATCCAAATCACTGTGCACAACACGTTTCAGACGCCCACGCGGATCGGCAACAGTGTCAGCATGGACACCAGTCCGGACCTGACGATGAGCCACTACATCCGCGGTGTTACCTAGACCAGAACACAATATACACTAGGCAGTGATCATTACATTATACAAATCACTGTTCCATACAAACCACCCCCCCACGCAAACACAACACAAAAACTCATTAACTGGGATGCCCTTCGCTGTGCACCCACCGCCCTCCCAGACACTCCCATCGCAGACATCGATGCATGGGTAAAATCATTTATGCATGACGTTCACCACAACACGCGACACATTGAAACTACAATCGAAACCCCTACCCTCGACAAACGCCTAGTGCACCTCTGGGAGGCTTATCACAGCCTCTTGGAACGCTGCAAAGGCAACAAACATAATAGGACACTTAAAAAGCGGCAGGCCGCACTGCAGAAACAATTCCAACAACAATCTGAGGGGCTCTGCCGGTCCAACTGGTGCCAGATATGTGACGGCATCGCCGGAACCCTGTCCAGCAAACGCGCATGGCAACTCCTGCGACACCTCATTGACCCCATAAACACCAAATCAGCAACACAACACCACGTGACACGCCTCACACGCGAATACATTGACGATCCCGAAACCCTCCTAGACACACTTCACACCATGTGCACCTCTCCAGGCGTCCCCACACCTCTACCCCACTACACAAGACAAGCAAATCCCACACTCGACACCGACATCACGGAGACGGAAGTCAGAGCGGCCCTCCTGATTCTCTGCGCCAACTCCGCACCTGGTGCAGACCAAATCACAAACTCCATGCTCCGTAATCTGGACGACAAATCGATCACCCAGAATACGGAATACTTCAGCCAGTGCGGGAGGGATGGTAACCTCCCGCAGTCCTGGCGCCACGCGAAGGTAATATTCATACCGAAACCCCACAAACCACTTACATTCCAAAGCGTTCGGCCGATTTCGCTAAACTCATGCCTCGGGAAGCTCCTCGAGCATGTTGTGTTAACGACACTCACAAGTGACATGGCGGACAACAGTCTTTACCCGCATTACATGGTGGGATTTCGCCCCCATCTATCCGTACAGGCCGCCATGCTGCAACTCACACACGACCTTTTCGACCCGCTTCTTCCAGGTCAGCCCAAGGCAGTCTTAGCTTTGGATCTTATCAAAGCTTTTGATCGCATTAAACATCAGGCGATCATGACTGCCCTTTTCCCATTGAATCTGGGTGTGCGCACGTATGCCTACATTGAAGCATTCCTCACTGACCGCACGGCTGTGATACTTCCGCCCTCTACCTTCCCCCTCCTACACGCTTCAGTGCAGGCACCCCTCAAGGTTCCGTCCTTTCCCCCTTTCTGTTTAACGTTACACTCACCCCGTCGCCCGAAAATTGGGAGCTATTTACCACCTGAAGCACACTCTTTATGCCGACGATTTCACCTTATGGACCACCCACGGCATTGACGCCGGAATAGAGAACACATTACAGGAAGCAGCCACACTTACCCAAAATTACGCACGGACTATTGGACTGTCTTGGTGCCCAGAGAAGTCCGAGCTGCTCCTCATCCGGCCCAAGAACCACCGGAACCCCCGCTCGCCCATTGCCATTGAACTGAATGGTGACCCGGTACCTGAGGTTTGCACCCTCTATGTATTGGCCCTGCACATCCAGAACGATGGCAAGAACACCACCACCCTCAAAAAACTCAAGCAGGTTGTAGGCGCGATATCGCACCTCATCCGCAGGGTTTCGGGACGTCATAGAGGCATAAAGGAGCGCGACCTATGTCGCCTCATTAATGCCTTTGTCGTCAGCCGTGTGCTGTACACTACCCCATACTTACAACAATCCAAACATGACATAAACGCTTTGCATGCTTTGATTCGCAGTTCGCAAGGCATTCAAGGTAGAACTTCATCTTCCCCTCAACACACCTACAGATAGATTACTAGGCCTGGGCCTCCACAACACGATCGGGGAGCTGGTGGAGGCCCACCGACAGGCCCAATACACCAGGCTCACAAAAACTTCCACAGGTCGGTATATCGTGGACTCCCTGGGAATCAGAATACCGGCCAACGACCCAACCGTCCTCGCCATCCCACGACCCCTTCATCGGGAGCTTTTCATCAGGCCGCTTCCGAGGAATATGCACCCGCCTACCATGAGCAGCGCCTCAGAGCCGGCGCGAAGGCACTCCATCGAGCGTACGGCTCCGAGCCGTACGCCGTATGTGTGAACGCTGCCTGCACGGGCGATGAAGCGACAGCAGTTGTGGTGTACACCTCTTTATCCACCCTCATCACACTGTCTCTTCATCCAGACACCTCCCCAGAGGCTGCAGAGGAAGCCGCCATTGCACTTGCTACCCCCCGCACGTATGCCCGGTACATTTTAAGTCATTCTAAAACTGCGATTCTAAATTTTGCTCGAGGCCGAGTCCATGTCCCTGATTTTGGCACACTGGACTGGCCCGATACACCCCCACCCCGCCAAGTGCAGCTGATATAGGTGGCTGCGCACTCCGGGAATCCCGGAAACGAGGCCGCCAACCTTTTAGCCCGAGGTTCTTTAAACCGGCTCAGGTGGCCTCGGATCGGGGATTCATGAAGGAGCGCATGCACTCATTCAGTGAGCTGACGCAGGCATACAGAGCCTCACGCCAGCTCTACCCCCCGCCCCACCCCTCCATAGATAAGAAACAAGCAGCACTTTGGCGCAGACTACAGACCCACTTTCTCCCCTCACCCCTTACCCTAGCCCACTATCATCCCTCCTTCCCCACTCCTGCTTGTGCCCTATGCCCAGAACCCTTCGCCTCTTCTCTCCACATCCTTTCCCTCTGCCCGGCAGACCCTCCCCCGCGGGACCTAGAGAACCTCAAGACCTGGGAGGACTGGGAGACCCTGCTGCGCTCGGAGGACCCGGCCGTGCAGACCATCGCCACCGGTCGGGCTGCCAGTGTTATGGACCTTAGGAACATAAACACTTGAGTGCAGTGGGGTCGTGCCCCGAATTCCTTGTGCAATAAAGTTTTCTCTCTCTTTCTCTCTCGTAGATGAAAAGAATTAAAGAATGTGGATGCATGGACTGGCTTCCGCAGAATCTTGCAGTATAGGCAGCAAGCATACATGTTATGAAGTTTTGAAGCGAAAAGCTTAACTTCGAAGGTCGGAGCCGCGCTTCACGTATGTAGTGTGCCGCGACCGAGTGACGTCACGGAAAGGAAACGACGTGTTTCCTTTCGGTGATACCCATAGTACCACCCTCCCAGAATACGACGGCGCTCCCAACGAGGAGCTCGACGCACCCATCACGGAGGCGGAGGTCAGGGCAGAAATATTTGGACTAAAAACCAAATCGGCCCCGAGCCCTGACGGGATAACTAACAAAATTTTAAGAAACCTAGACGACGACTCCATCAGCGCTCTGACGGAGTACATGCAAGAAATTTGGACTAAAGGCCACCTGCCTCGACTGTGGAAGTCGGCAAATGTAATTCTAATCCCAAAGCCGGGTAAACCCCCTAAACTGGAAAATTTAGGACCTATTTCCCTAACCTCATACATGGGGAAATTGATGGAGCGCGTTGTCCAGACCAGACTGACGCGCTTTATGGGGCAAAACGATCTGTGGCCGCACGAGATGGTCGGCTTCCGACCGGGCTTGTGCACGCAGGACGTTATGCTCCGACTGAAACATGACATAATCGATTCGCGTTCTAGAGACGCCAAAGTAATTCTCGGCCTAGACTTGACAAAGGCTTTTGATAATGTCAAACACGAAGCAATCCTCCGAGGTCTCCATGAAATTGGGGTAGGCGCGCGAACATACGATTACATCAAGGACTTTCTGTGAGGCAGAACTGCGTGCATGAAGTTCCAAGACATCGAGTCTCGCACACTGAAGTTAGGGAGAAGGGGCACGCCGCAGGGCTTGGTTCTCTTCCCGTTCCTCTTCAACGTGACAATGAGGGCCCACCCCGAAGCTCTGCGGAGCATAGAAGGGCTAAATTTCAGTATGTAGGCGGATGACATAAACCTCTGGATTAACCAGGGGAGCGATGCGAGTATCGAGGAGCGCCTGCGGGCTGCGGCGGACACTGTCGTCGACTACGCGGCCAGTAGGGGTCTCTCATGCTCTACGCAAAAATCAGAATTACTCGTCTATAACCCGAAGTCACTCCGATGCAAGCGCAACTGGAAATTGGACATCAAAGTAGAGGGGAAACCAGTTCCGAAGATAGATCAAATCAGAATCTTAGGGCTATTTATTCAGGATAATGGATATAATGATGTTACACTCAAAAAGCTCGAGGGATTTGCCACGCAAGCCCTTGGCATATTTAGAAGGGTCGCGCTGAAAGGACGAGGCGTGAAGTAAAGAAGCTTGCTTAAACTAACTCAACCATACGTAATAAGCCGGGTTAGTTATGCCACACCATTCTTCAGCATTACGGCTGCGGAGAAGAAGGAACTAGACTCGATCATTCGACGGTGCATAAAGAGGGCCCTGGGATTACCGATTAGCACCGCCACAGAGAAGCTGCTCTCTATGGGAGTGCACAATACCTGGGACGAAATAGCGGAGGCTGTCAGAATTTCACAGCTCTAAAGATTAAGCCGAACAACCACAGGCAGAGCCATCCTTGAAATGGTAGGCCTGCAAACAGATAGGGGACTACGATTCAAATCGAGCATTCTGCAGGACTGCCGAGAAAATCTAATCATTCCCCCACTCCCTCGTAACATGCATCCCATATTCAACACTGAAAGGAGGGAGAAGAGGGCAGAAGCGCTAATCAGACGCTTCGATCCGATGGACAGCAAGTCAGTTGCGTACATGGACGCAGTAAGTGGCAAGTCAGGTGCGGCGGTCGCCTCGGTGGCCGACGGCCGAGGTGCCCCCGTATCGGCAGCCACCATTATAGAAGCCGCAACGCGGAAACAGCTGAAGAAGTTGCGATAGAGCTCGCTTGCGTTGGAACGGAAGCCAATTTTGTAATTAGCGATAGCAAAAGGGCCATCTCTAATTTTGGAAAGGGTAGGATCTCGCCGGAAGCGGCAAGGATTCTGGCCAGTAGACAGCTAAAAAGAAAAGTTAGCCTAATTTGGACTCCCGCACACGCGTCCATTCCTGGCAACGACGCGGCCCACGAGTTAGCCCGAGCTCTCTACTTCCGGGTAGCTGTGGAGCCGCCCGACTGCCAGAACATGGACGAGCGTCTGCAAAATCATACGGAAATTGTTCAAAATTATAGGTTACAGAGGAGACTGGTGCCACCACCGGATAAAAGTCTAAACAATAGGGAGGCAATCGCATGGCGACGCCTCTAAGCTGGGAACTTCATAAACCCTGTCTGGGCCTATCATGTTCATAGAGATAAAGAAAACGATAAGTGCAAGCACTGTGGGGCGAGAGGTACCCTCGACCACATAATATGGGAATGCGCTAGCTCCCCAGGGGCTAACGAAAACATAAATTGTAGATAAACCTGGGAAGCCCTGCTGCGGAGCGAGGCCCCTGCTTCACAGCAACAAGCCATCCGCCTGGCGGAAGAAGCTGCGAGGAATCAAGACCCCTTCGCCTGCTTGTAATCGTGGAGGTCCCGGACCCCGTCACCAAGGCCTGCGTGCCGGGGACGGGGAGTAGGGGGCTTCTTTATCTGGTGGATAATAAAGTTGTTATTATCATCATCATCACGACGTGTTTCTCTTGTCTCGGTAGACACCCGAACCGCGCATAAGGGATGGGAAATGAAAAAAAAATTGGTTTTAAGAAAAGAGAATAACACCTGTCTCTTTCATATCTTGGTGGACACCCGAACCGCGCCGTAAGGGCCTTAAAGAAAAATGAAATGAAATAAAAATTGGTTTTAAGAAAAGCAAATGCCTGTCTGATATCTTGGTGTACACCCGAAAGGAATGAACACCACACTACATGTCTCTAAAGCACCCTTCTAAGACAGCACCGTATTCACTAGACGCGCCTTTTTAACCGCGCTGTTTTCCGTCTTCTCTTCCGCCTCCGTACCGCTAGTGTGTGGACGGCCGAACACTCCACCCTTATCGTGGTGCTCCCAGTGCACTGTGCGCGAACGTCAAACCAAGCGCAACTGAAGCTTTTCGTTTGTATATCCCGGCTTAACTAAAGTTAAGCCACTGAGTCATTTTTAGTTATTGCTCTAGTATACTAATCCACGGTCACATTGACAGTAAAAAGACATGCGTACGACGAGCGGCTTCGTGCAGGAACTGAAAAAGTATTTAGAAATTTAGCGCATTTTCAAAATGCTAATCAATTGAATGGAGCGCAAAATCAGTCATTCTTTTTGCGCTTTTAAATATGGCGTCTTTGAAAGCAGCTGACCGGCTTTGATTGCGAATGCAGCGCTTATCAAGCGATACGCTTCGTACTGTTGAACGGTGGGGTGTGTTACGCTCCAGTACCTGTCCGAATTGCCCGCTCCCGGAATCAAATCGCCATGCTACAGTCACCTGTGTTGTAGCGCGTGTCTTTTGGCGCGCGGTTCATGCGGGATTTCGTGGGCAGGGTATTTCGTGCTTCGTCTCCCGCGGCCGCTTCCCCAGCGGCCGTTTTGCTCGCCTGTTAATAGTTGCAGGTCTTTTTAGTTTATGGCGCAGTCGATGCGCCGCGGTCGCTAGTGGCTTTCGACGCCGCGCTGTGTGGCCAATTCTCGGCCTTCTCCGACGGGAGCTGATCAGTTTTTTGTCCGAGGAACTCTTTTTCTTGGGTGAGGAAGATTTTCTCCGACAGTGGTCATGCCCATTTATTTCTGTAAATAACGGTCGTATTGTCTTGGTTTTTAGGCCAAACTGGCGCTAAAGTATCCTTTCCAATGTTTCAATGTCCAGTTATTGCCTTTTCGCTCTTCTGACAATCGGTATATATGCATTCCTATTTTACATCGTCCATTCCTGTTAGTTACTTAGAAATGCTTATGGTACCTCTTTAATTGGCTCGCCTTACATGTGTCATGTGTTCTTGTAAATGTGAATGTATCTAGTAACTTTGGCATGTGTACATAAGTAAATAAAATTTTTTCTAAACACCGTGAATTTTTCCCATCAGTATGCCACAACCCTCTTATTTGTCCTCTTCGAAACTGTCATATCATTGTATTATCATTGTATTATTGCCAGTTTAAGTGCGAACAAATCGCTGCTGAAGCTCACCGGTAAAGGTATCTGAATTCAGTCTGTATATTGGTATGGGCTGAGAGATCGAGCAGGGTCGACTCATTCTGGTGGAGAGAGAGAGAGATAAATCTTTATTACAACAGGAATACGGGGCACGCCCCATGGTCCCCGCACGACCTCACTCCAATCAAGTGTTTATTTTCCTGAGGTCCATAACACTGGCAGCCCGGCCGGTGGCGATGGTCTGCACGGCCGGGTCCTCCGAGCGCAGCAGGGTCTCCCAGTCCTCCCAAGTCTTTAGGTTCTCTAGGTCCCGCGGGGGAGGGTCCGCCGGGCAGAGGGAAAGGATGTGGAGGGAAGAAGCGAAGGGTTCTGGGCATAGGGCGCGTGCCGGAGTAGGGAAAGAGGGATGATAGTGGGCTAGGGTAAGGGGCGAGGGGAGAGTGTGTGTCTGTAATCTGCGCCAGAGTGTTGCGTGTCTGTTATCTAGAGAGGGGCGGAGGGTAGAGCTGGCGTGAGGCTGTGTATACCTCGGTCAGCTCACTGAATGAGTGCATGCGCTCCTTCGTGAATCCCGCATCCGAGGCCACCTGAGCCCGGTTTAAAGAACCTCGGGCTAAAAGGTTGGCGGCCTCGTTTCCGGGATTCCCGGAGTGCGCGGGCACCCATATCAGCTCCACTTTTCGGGGCGGGGGTGCATCGGGCGAGTCCAGTATGTCAAAAGCAGGGACATGGATTCGGCCTCGAGCAAAATTTAGAATCGCAGTTTTTGAATCACTGAAAATGTACCGGGCTTCCGTGCGGGTGATTGCGAGTGCAATGGCGGCTTCCTCTGCAGCCTCTGGGGAGGTGCCGGGAGGGAGAGGTAGTGTGATGAGGGCAGATAAAGAGGAGTCCACCACAGCTGCTGTCGCTTCATCACCCGTGCAGGCAGCGTCCACCCATACGGCGTCCGGCTCGGAGCGGTACGCTCGATGGAGTGCCTTCGCACGGGCTCTGCGGCGCTGCTCATGGTGGGACGGGTGCATGCTCCTCTGGAGCGGCCTGATGAGGAGCTCCCGGTGAAGGGATCGTGGGATGGCGAGGAGGGTTGGGTCGTTGGCAGGGATTTGGATTCCGAGGGAGTCCAGGATATACCGACCTGTGGAGGTTTTTGTGAGCCTGATGTATTGGGCCTGTCGGTGGGCCTCCACCAGTTCCCCGATCGTGTTGTGGCGGCCCAAGCCTAGTAATCTGTCTGTGGGTGTGTTGAGAGGAAGATGAAGTGCTACTTTGCATGCCTTGCGAATCAAAGCATCAAAAGCGTTTATGTCATGTTTGGATAGTTGTAAGTATAGGAGATGTACCGCACACGGCTGAGGACAAGGGCATGAATGAGAGGACATAGGTCACGCTCTTTCATGCCTCTATGATGTCCCGAAACCCTGCGGATGAGGTGCGATATCGCGCCTACAACCTGCTTGAGTTTCTTGAGGGTGGTGGTGTTTTTGCCATCGTTCTGGATGTGCAGGCCCAATACACGGAGGGTTCCAACCTCAGGTACCGGGTCACCATTCAGTTCAATGGCAATGGGGGAGCGGGGGCAGCGGTGGTTCTTAGGCCGGATGAGGAAGAGTTCGGACTTCTCTGGGGAGCAAGACAGTCCGATGGTCTGTGCGTAATTTTGGGTGAAGGTGGCTGCTTCCTGTAAGGTGTTCTCTATGTCTCCGTCACTGCCGTGAGTGGTCCACAGGGTGATATCGTCGGCATAAAGAGTGTGCTGGAGGTGGGGAATAGTTGCCAATTTTCGGGCGAGGGGGATGAGGGTAATGTTAAAGAGAAAGGGGGAAAGGACGGACCCTTGAGGGGTGCCGATACTCTGAAGCGTGTAGGAGGGGAAGCAAAGGGCCGAAGTGTATCTCAGCCGTGCGGTCAGTGAGAAATGCTTGAATGTAGGCATACGTGCGCACACCCACATTCAATGGGGATAGGGCAGTCATGATCGCCTGATGTTCAATGCGATCAAAAGCTTTGGAGAGATCCAAAGCTAAGACTGCTTTGGTGTGACCTGGAAGAAGCGGGTCAAATAGGTCGTGTGTGAGTTGCAGCATGGCGTCCTGTGCGGATAGATGGGCGTGGAATCCTACCATACTATGCGGGTAAAGATTGTTGTCCGCCATGTGACTTGTGAGTCTCGCTAACACAACATGCTCGAGGAGCTTCCCGATGTATGAGGTTAGCGAACTCGGGCGAAGGTTTTGAATGGTAAGTGGTTTGTTGGGTTTCGGTATGAATATTACCTTCGCGTGGCGCCACGACTGCGGGAGGCTACCCTCCCTCCAGCACTGGTTGAAGTATTTCGTAATCTGGGTGCTCGATCGGTCGTCCAGATTACGGAGCATGGAGTTTGTGATTTGGTCTGCACCAGGTGAGGAGTTGGCGCGGAAAATCATGAGGGCCGCTCTGACTTCCCTCTCCGTGATGTCGGTGTCGAGTGTGGGATTTGCTTGTCCTGTGTAGTGGGGTAGAGGTGTGGGTGCGCCTGGAGAGGTGTACGTGGTTTGAAATGTGTCTAGGAGGGTGTCGAGATTGTCAATGTGTTCGTGTGTGAGGCGTGTAACGTGGTGCTGTGTTGCTGATTTGGTGCGTGTGGGTTCAATGAGGTGTCGGAGGAGTTGCCATGCGCGTTTGCTGGACAGGTTTCCTGCGATGCCGTCACATATCTGTACTAAGCTGGACCGGCAGAGCTCCTCACAGTGTTGTTGGATTTGTGTCTGCAGCGCGGCCAGCCGCTTTTTAAGCGTTCTGTTGTGTTCGTTGCCTTTCCAGCGTTCCAGAAGGTTGTGATAAGCTTCCCAGAGGTGGGCTAGGCGTGTGTCGAGTGTAGGGGTTTCGGTTGTAGTTTCAATGTGTCGCGTGTTGTGGTGAACGTGATGCCTGAGTGATTGCACCCATGCGTCGATGTCCGCGATGGGAGTGCCTGGGAGGGCGGTGCGTACAGCGCGAAAGGCATTCCAGTTAATGAGTTTGTGTGTTGTATTTGCGTGACGGGGTGGTTTGTACGGGACAGTGATTTGTATGTGGAGAGCCGAACACTCCGTAGTGCACGCATCCCAATTGCCCCCGCGCTGGCTCAGCAGTTGTGGAACTTGGCTGCTGTCCCGAAAGACGCGGGTGCGATCCCGGCTACTCTGGTCGAAATTAAATGGAGGCAAAATTCTACAGGCCTGTATGCTGTGCGAAGACAATGCAAGTTAAACAGCTCCAGATAGTCAAAATTACCAGACCCTTCACTGCGGTCTCTCTCACAGTCTGAGTTGCTTTGAGACGTTATATGGCCATAAACCAAATCATAAACACACCCAACTGCGATAGTCATGACCACAACTCATGACCAGATCCTGTCGGAATATAAAGAAACACCTTCAAAAGACCCTTCTACAGGTTTCCTCACTGGAGGCCTGGCTAACAGTAATGAGGCAGGACGAAAAGAACAGCCAAGCCAAACTTTTGCACGGAGGGGGAGAGGTCGCCCTCTATTAGGGGACCACTAATCCCCCAACAGTTATCTTTTATACCAATAAGTTTCTGCAAGCCCAAGACCCCCGATCGCGTCGCCTACCAGCCAGCAAGTTTCACGTACGCACGAGGGAAACCCATTCCTATTGACTGTTCCTTGTTTCGGGGATTCAGAGAGAGAGAGAGAAACTTTATTTGAAGAAGAATTCGGGGCACGCCCCAGGGTCCCACACGACCCCACAGCACTCAACTGTTTATGTTCCTAAGGTCCATAACACTGGCAGCCCGGGCGGTGGCGACGGTCTGCACGGCCGGGTCCTCCGAGCGCAGCAGGGGCTCCAGTCCTCCCAGGTCTTGAGGTTATCTAGGTCCCGCGTGGAAGGGTTCGCCGGGCAGAGGGAAATGATGTGGAGGGAGAAGGCGAAGAGTTCTGATCATAGGGCGCATGCCGGAGTGGGGAAGGAGGAATGATAGTGGGCTAGGGTAAGGGGTGAGGGGAGACAGTGTGTCTGTAGTCTGCACCAGAGTGTTGCTTGTTTGTTATCTAGAGAGGAGTGGGGCACGGGGTTAAGCTGGCGTGAGGCTCTGTAGGCCTGCGTCAGCTCGCTGATTGTGTGCATGCGCTCCTTCGTGAATTCTCGATCGTGAATCCACCTGTGCCCGGTTTAAAGAACCTCGGGCTAAAAGGTTGGCAGCCTCGTTTCCGGGATTCCCGTAGTGCGCAGGCACCGATATCAGCTCGACCTGGCAGGTTGGGGGTGCACCGGGCGAATCCAGTATGCCAAAAGCAGGAACATGGACTTGGCCTCGAGCAAAATTTAGAATCGCAGTTTTAGAATCACTTAAAATGTACCGGGCTTCCGTGCGGGTGATAGCAAGTGCAATGGCGGCTTCCTGTGCAGCCTCAGGGGAGGTGTCTGGAGGGAGACGTAGTGTGAGAAGGGCGAATAAAAAGGAGTCCACCACAGCTGCTGTCGCTTCATCACCTGTGCAGGCAGCTTGCACCCATACGGCGTCCGGCTGGGAGCCGTACGCTCGATGGAGTGCCTTCGCACGGGCTCTGCGGCGCTGCTCATGGTGGGACGGGTGCATATTCCTCGGGAGCGGCCTAATGAGAAGCTCCTGGTGAAGGGGTCGTGGGATGGCGAGGAGGGTTGGGTCGTTGGCCGGCATTCTGATTCCGAGGGAGTCCAGGATATACCCGCCTGTGGAGGTTTGTGTGAACCTGATGTATTGGGCCTGTCGGTGGGCTTCCATCAGTTCCCCGATCGTTTTGTGGAGACCCAGGCCTAGTAATCTGTCTGTGGGTGTGTTGAGGGGAAGATGAAGTGCTACCTTGAATGCCTTGCGAATCAAAGCATCCAAAGCGTTTATGTCATGTTTGGATAGTTGTAACTATGAGGTAGCGTGCAGCACATGGCTGAAGACAAAGGCATGAATGGGGCGACATAGGTAGCGCTCCTTCATGCCTCTATGATGTCCCGAAACTCTGCGGATGAGATGCGATATGGCGCCTACAACCTGCTTCAGTTTCTTGAGGGTGGTAGTGTTTTTGCCATCGTTCTGGATGTGCAGGCCCAATACACGGAGGGTACCAAGCTCAGGTACCGCGTCACCATTCAGTTCAATGGCAATGGGGGAGCGGGGGCAGCGGTGGTTCTTAGGCCGGATGAGGAAGAGTTCGGACTTCTCTGGGGAGCAAGACAGTCCGATGATCCGTGCGTAATTTTGGGTGAGTGTGGCTTCTTCCTGTAAGGTGTTCTGTATGCCGCCGTCACTGCTGTGGGTGGTCCACATGGTGATATCGTGGGCATAAAGAGTATGCTTCAGGTGGGGAATAGTTGTCAATTTTCGGGCGAGGGGGTTGAGTGTAATGTTATAGAGGAAGCGGGAAAGGACGGACCCTTGAGGGGTGCCGATACTCTGAAGCGTGTAGAAGGGGAAAGAAAGAGGGCCCAAGTGTATCTCAGCCATGCGGTCAGTGAGGAATGCTTGAATGTAGGCGTACTTGCGCACACCCACATTCAATGGGAAAAGGGCAGTCATGATCGCCTGATGTTTATATCGATCAAAAGCTTTGGTAACATATAAAGCTAAGACTGCCTTCGTGCGACCTGGAAAAAGCGGGTCGAAAAGGTCATGTGTGAGTTGGAGCGTCCTGTGGGGATAGATGGGGGCGAAATGCCGCCATGCTATGCGGGTAAAGATTGTTGTCAGCCATGTGGCTTGTGGGTCTCGCTAACACAACATGCTCGAGGAGCTTCCCGAGGCATCTCAAATAACTCAATAGCATTTGGGACGGAGAGACTCCTCTCCCTCTCGACTGGAAATCGGCTCTCGTGACCTTCATCCCGAAGGCCGGCTAACCTATCGATGTGGAGAACCTTCGCCCCATCTCCCTCACGTCTTGTGTCGCAAGGTGATGGAGACGATGGTTCGCGACAGACTCTCCGATTATCCCGAAACACAGCACATTTTCGCGGACACCATGTTCGGTTTTCGTCCTCACAAGTCAGCACAGGATATACTTCTGCAGCTCCACCACGACATTTTAGACCCTGTCGAATGTCCCCACAAAGAAATGGTGGTCCAGGCCTTGGATCTTAAAGGTGCATTCGACAACGTCAAACATGAAGTAATCCTGGACCACCTCAGTAGCACCAACTGTGGCCGCAAACCATTCCATTACATAAGTCAATTTCTTACAGACCGTCAAGCCTATATACGCATACAAGATGCGGAACACGGGCCATACACCATCGGCTCGAGGGGAACACCTCAAGGCGCGGTCCTGTCTCCCCTGCTCTTCAATTTGGCAATGCTTTGTCTTCCCTCCAAATTGTCTTCTCTGCCCAGATACATCACGCTCTTTATGCGGATGACATTACAATCTCGGCCACGCAAGGTAACCTGGGCCACATGGAGTCATGCCTGCAAGCAGCGGCGACCCTAGTCGACGACTACGCGTCCTACTGGGGACTCCAGTGCGCCCCAGCTAAGTCAGAATTTGTGCACTTACGTCCCTCTTCTCGGGACACAACTCCGCTTCGCATCAGCCTCCCCTCGCGACCGATCCGGGAGGCCAAGGAGATCCGCGTCCTTGGCCTCTTCATACACGACCAACGCAGAGTCGACACCACCCTAGCCAAACTTCGCACGGTGGGAGACCAGGTGGGCCGAATGGTCCGCCGGGTCTCCAACAAGCGGGGCGGATTACGAAGCAAAGATGCACTGCGGCTTGCCCTCGCTTTCGTAACGAGTAGAATACTCTACTCAACTCCCTACTTGCACCTGCGCAAACACGATGATGACCAACTGGAGGTCATCCTGCGGAAAGTCATCAAGCGGGCTCCAACCAGAGACTTCTGGCCTTGGGCGTGGTGAACACATTCCGGGAGCTTCGAGAAGCCCACTTAGTCAACCAATACACGCGTCTTGCACAGACCACGTCCGCTCGCCGCCTCTTGGACCGGCTACACATCAAACACGACTACCACATTGAGGAAAGGGAGAGAGTGCCAGAACCCTGGAGACGTGCCCTCCGGGTCCGACCCCTTCCCCGCAACATGTCCAGAGAAGACCATAGCGGTCGTCGCCAGGCGCGCGGAAGGTGCGATACTATGGTAACCAACAACATGTGTATTACGTGGACGTTGCCGGCCTACGCCACGGGGGGTGGTACATGGCGGCAGTCGTACACAACACAAACACAGTTAACGGGCTCACTTTCAAAGCCTACAGCGCAACACACGCGGAGGAGATTGCCATTGATCTGGCTCTCACGAATCCCAAGTCAAAACACATCATCACCGACTCGCGAGGGGCCTGTCGGAACTACGAGTTGGGCTGGGCTCCCCCACCTGCCTGGCGCATACTGGAATATAGCTGTCGATCTGAAGATCCAACTCCACGCAACCTGATTTGGGCCCCCGGTCACCAGGGACTCCAGGGAAACGAACAGGCCAATCAGGCTGCCCGCGCACTCTCTCCCCGGGCTATCTCCCTGTCCTTGGAAGGATACTCCCAATTAGACAATCTGGCCATTACATTCAAACAAATCGCCGATTACTACAAGGAGGAGCACCGGCGCTACCCGGGCCCTTTAAGGGTCTGGATCGCGCTGACGAGCGCCTCCTCATCAAAATTCTCACTAACAATGTACCATGCCCGGCGGTGCTTAAACATTTCAATACATCCTTTTATGGCGCGTGCCAGTTGTGTGGGGAGGTGGCTGACACCTTCCAGTTTGGGCTTGTCAATCTAACCCATCTATCCCCCCAACCCCAACCCCTCCAGAGAGGACTGGCAGGCGGCCCTGCTCGGCTGTTAAGACCTAAAGAGCCAAGAGGCCTTCGTTCAACGAACTCGGGCCAATGGGACCCCGGAATAGGGCATCCACCTAGTACTGTGAGGGGAAAGGGCCAGTAGGGTCCTGCCCCAATAACCTTTCTGTAAAAAATTTAATTGCCCATAAATGTTTTTCACCACCACCACCGCCACCCGAGGCATGAGGTTAACGAAATCGGGTGAATGTTTTCGATTGTAATTGTTTTGTGGGTTTTGGGTATGACTATTACCATCGCGTGGCGCCAGGACTGCGGGAGGTTACCATCCCTCCAGCACTGGTTGAAGTATTCCGTAATCTGGGTGATCGATTGGCCGTCCAGATTACGGAGCATGGAGTGTGTTATCTGGTCTGCACTAGGTGCGGAGTTTGCGCAAAGAATCAGGGGGGCCGCTCTGACTTCCATCTCCGTGATGTCGGTCTCTAGTGTGGGATTTGCTTCTCCTGTGTAGTGGGGTAGAGGTGTGGGGACACCTGGAGAGAGGTGTACATGGTTTGAAGTGTGTCTAGGAGGGTGTTGGGATCGTCAATGCGTTCGCGTGTGAGGTGTGTCACGTGGAGTTTTGTTGCTGATTTGGTATGTGTGGGGTCAATGAGGTGTCGCAGGAGTTGCCATGCGTGTTTGCTGGACAGGCGTCACATATCTGGCCCAAGTTGGACCGGCATATCTCTCCAGAGTTGTTGGCTTTGTGCCTGCAGCGCAGCCAGCTGCTTTTTAAGTGTCCTATTATGTTTGTTGCCTTTCCAGCGTTCCAGGAGGCTGTGATAAGCCTCCCAGAGGTGGGCTAGGCGTGTGTCAAGGATAAGAGTTTCGGTCGTAGTTTCAATGTGTCGCGTGTTCTGGTAAACGTCATGCCTAAGTGATTGAACCCATGCATTGATGTCTGCGATGGGATTGTCTGGGAGGGCGTTGCGTGCAGCGCGAATGGCATCCAAGTTAATGAGTTTGTTGCATTTGCGTGACGAGGTGGTTTGCATGGAACAGTGATTTGTATAATGTAATGATAACTGCGCAGTGCATGTTGTGTTCTATTCCAGGTAACACCGCGGATGTAGCGGCTCAGCATCAGGCCCGGACTGGTGTCCATGCTGACACTGTTGCCGATCCGCGTGGGCGTCTGAAACTTGTTGTGCACAGTGAGTTGGAGGTTCTGCATGAGCAGCCAGAGGCTGCTACCTCGATGTGTCGTGGTTGTGTATCCCCAGTCAGTATGCTGACTGTTAAAGTCCCCACCGATGAGTAAGGGATGTTTCCCTGCTAGATTCTGTATGTTTCGCAGAAGTGATTCTAGCTAGGCCGTCAGCTGGGACGGGGGGTGGTAATGTTTGCTATAATTATAGAAGGGAGTGAATGTGTGTGATGTATAAGTTCAGTGATCACGCAGGGCGCCTCAGACGTGATTTGAAAGGTTTTGTTGGTGAGGCTGCGGTGGACGAGTGTGGACGCCCTGGGTGTGTTGGTGGTATCTGAGTGTGTAGGTTTGTAGCTGGGAAGGGTTGCCCTGTGTGCAGTCTCCTGGAGAAGAAGTATGTGGGGCGTTGGTGTTATGGTGGCAAGGAGAAGTTGCAGAGGTGCGCGCTTGTCGCGGAAGCCGCGGGATTTCAGAGTTAGAATGGGGAGAGAGAGAGAAAACTTTTTTTACAACAGGAATTCGGGATAATTAGTTCTCCCCCCCCCCGCCATATTGGATAGTGGGGGGATTGAGGACGGTAGTAAGAAGGGTGTCAATTGGTATGTGTTGTTCAGGAAAGGTGGTTTGCACTTGCGGAGGTAGGATAGGGGTAATGGAGGGGGTTGAAGTTGGGTGAAGCGATGGGTAAGATTATGTTCGAAGAGTTCCACCATCTTGGTAAGCATAGCGTCCATGCGCTGCTCAAGTTTTTCTGTGAGGGTGGTGGCAAGGTGATTGATTCTGGCCTCGAGGCGGGCGTGCAGTTCTTTTAGTTTGTGCTCAAATTTGGCTTCGAGGGCTGCTAATTTAGGGTCCATTTCTGGGGGCACGGGAGGGGGTGTGGTGTCTGAGGAGAGCTGCTTCTTTGCAGGAGGGGTGCTCGAAGTGTCAGTGAATGATGAGGTCGGGTTAGTGACAGGGGTTGCGTGTTAAGGGGGCATGGAGGGTGCGGGTGTGCTTAGGAGGGAGGAAAAGCGGCGTACCTCGTCACGCAAGGCCTTGAGTTCCTGGTCTCTCGGATCTGCTTGGGAGGACTGGGGGGGGGGTGGTTGACGGGTGGTATTGCTGGAAACACGGTATGCCCAGGTGAGACGCGAGTTCTTGCTGCCATTCTGTCGGCTTCTAGAAGGTGACTGGGAAGCTGTCGAGCTGCGTCCGTTGGCGGTGCTGGGTTGATCGCAGTGGGAAAGCTGGGATGTAGACTGGGGAGAGAGAGCGTTCCTCGGGGACGCTAGTGTACGGCCCCGTGCCTTGCAGTACCTTGTTCTGGTCATATGAGGGCCTCCACAGAGAATGCAGCTGGGGGTGCATGAGGGCACATCTTCCTTGGGATGGGACTGCCTGCAGCGGGGAAACTTATTTGATCTTAGGTGGACACACACATCAGCCCGGTGGCCTGGGACGCGGCAGTTCGTGCAAGCGTCTATATGCCCTCGGTACGGTGTGCATCTATGGAGGGCTCCCCCATAAAGAACTGCGCGTGGGACAGGTCCAGCGCGGAGCGTAATTAAAATAGTATGCGTGGAGCCGATTCTGCGATCGTCCACGATGAGGACGTCTGGGTTTTCGGTGATCAGGTCTTGCAGGAGCTCTGACTCCTCGTACCGCTCCGTCCGGCGGGGCTATGTAAGGTGCGACGGCGTAGTCCTTGCCTTGGTGTTTGATGGTGGTTACTCGAACCAGAGCGAGTGCGTCGTCTTTTAGGAGCGTGCTTACGGTGCAGGTATTGTTGATCGGTTGTACCCTGATTTGGCACGAACGAAACGATTCGGAGAAGCGGCATTGGGTTGACCACAAGGCTTTCGCCAAGAACACTTTAGAATTTCCGCAGTGCCTTCGGCCGCCGCGGTGGCTCAGTGGATATGGTGCTCGGCTGCTGACCTGAAAGACGCGGGTTCGATCCCGGCCGTGGCGGTTGAATTTCGATGAAGGTGAAATTGTACAGGCCCGTGTAATGTACGATGTTAGCGCACGTTAAAGAACCCCAGGTGGTCGAATTTAAGGAGCCCTTCACTGCTGCGTCTCTCATAGCCTGTGTCGCTCTGGGACGTTAAACCAAACCAAAGTGTCTTTGGTAATTTTATTTTGAAGCGAAAACCTTCACTAGGCTAGTGAATACTGACAGACGCACCCCACATCGGCTCCGCACAAAGACAGCGGAATTTGCCAATCGCCAGCATCATCGGCCAAAATTTCACCACCCACGGATCTGCGAATGTGAGCGCCGCACGCCATCAATTTTTGGCCCGCCTACGCCATTTTTCGGGCACCCACGGCCCTTTCTTCTCTGTGACCTCTCCGCCTGAGCTAGGCCTCTCTCCGCTGGGAGCTAGGCCTACTCCGACGGACGCTTCCGCCACCAACGCCATCATGGAGGTGCAGGTGCAGGGAGAGGTTCTAAACCCCAACGACTACGACCCAAGGGACTGGACGCACATTCTTAGTGTGCCTGCCCGCTCCAAGGACGTCCTTTCAACAACCCGACGCCAGGAGGGCGCAGCCTCTGCTACCGGTACCCCCAAGTCTCCATGCCTTGAAAAGTCAGCGCACCTGCAAGCAACGCGCACAGCTGCGCAGCGTTCGCGGCAGCAGCCACCGCTTCCTGCTGCAGATTACAAGATCGTTTTTAGATCACGAGGCGGGCTGCAGCTGGACCTGCTTCCACCCCGACAACTACGAGAGGCCATCCTCCAAGCGGCGTCCCAGCTTAAGGAGCCAGCGCGTACCCAAATCAGGGTACACCCGGTCAACAACACCTGCACCGTAAGCACGCCCCTTAAGCACGCCTGTAAGGCAAGGAATTCGCCGTAGCACCTTACATAGCCCCGCCGGACGGAGCAGTACGCGGAGTCATCTCCAATGCTTATTGGAATGAGACCCCGTCAGAGCTCCTGCAAGACCTGCTCACCGGCAACCCAGACGCCCTCATCTTGGACGCCCGCCGAATGGGCTCCACGCGTTCCATCTTAATAACTTTCCGGGCTGGACCTGTCCCACGCGCAGTTCTTTATGGAGGAGCCCTCCACAGATGCACACCGTACCGAGGGCATATAGACGCCTGCACGAACTGCCGCGTCCCAGGTCACCGGGCGGATGTGTGCGTCCATCCAAGGTCTCATAAGGGCCCCCGCTGCGGGCAGTCCCACCCAAAGGAAGATGTGCCCTCATGCACCCCCAGCTGCATTCTCTGCGGCGGCCCTCATATGACCGGCACCGGGAACTGCAAGGGACGGGGCCGCAAACTAGCGTCTCCGAAGAACGCTCTCTATCCTCCGGATACATCGCGGCTTTCCCGCTGCGATCAACCAGGCACAGCCAGCAGACGCAGCTCGACGACTTCCCGGTCGCCTTCTACAAGCCGGCAGAATGGCAGCAAGAACGCCACGCGTCTCACCTGGGCAGACCGCGTTTCTGGCAAGGCTACCCGTCATTCCCCACCACCCCAGTCCTCCCAGGCAGATCCGAGAGACCAGGAGCTCAAGGCCTTGCGTGAAGAGGTAAGCCGCCTTTCCTCCCTCCTAAGCACCCCCGCCCCCTCCATGCCCCCTAAACCCGCACCCGCTGTCATTAACTCGACCCCATCATCCACAGACACATCGAGCACCCCTCCCGCAAAGAAACAACGCACCACAGACGCCACACCCCCTCCCGTACCCTCAGAAATAGACGCTAAATTAGCAGCACTCGAAGCCAAATTTGACCACAAACTAAAAGAGATAGACGCACGCCTCGAGGCCAGATTCAATGACCTTGCCGCAACCCTCACCGAAAAACTTGAGCAGCGCATGGACGCTATGCTTACCAAGATGATGGAACTTTTGGAACATAATCTTAACCATCGCTTCACCCAACTTCAAACCCCCTCCACTCCCCCATCCTTCCTCCGCAAGGACAAACCACCTATCCTGAGCCACACATACCAATTGACACCCGTCTTACTTCCATCCTCAATCCCCCTACCATCCAATATGGCGGGGGGGAACACTAATTATCTACCCATTTTAACTTGGAACTGCCGCGGCTTCCGGGCAAAGCGCGCGCCTCTGCAACTTCTCCTTCCCACCATTACACCCACGCCCCACATACTACTTCTACAGGAGACTGCACACCGGGCAACCCTCCCCTCCTACACATCTACACATTCAGATACCACTAACACACCCAGGGCGTCCACACTTGTCCACCGCAGCCTCACCTACAAAACTCATCACATCACGTCTGAGACGCCCTGCGTGATCACTGAACTTATACATCACACACATTCACTTCCTTCCATATTTATAGCAAACATATACCACCCCCCGTCCCATCCGATGGCCTCGCTAGAATCACTTCTGCGAGACCTACATCATCTAGCAGGGAAACATCCCCTACTCATCGGCGGGGACTTCAACAGTCAGCATACTGACTGGGGATACACAACCACGACACATCGAGGTCGCAGGCTCTGGCTGCTCCTGCAGAACCTCCAACTCACTGTGCACAACACGTTTCAGACGCCTACGAGGATCGGCAACAGTGTCAGCATGGACACCAGTCCGGACCTGACGCTGAGCCGCTGTATCCGCGGCGTTACCTGGAACAGAACACAACATACACTGGGCAGTGATCATTACATTATACAAATCACTGTCCCGTACAAAGCACCCCGTCACGCAAATACAACACACAAACTCATTAACTGGGATGCCTTTCGCGCTGTACGCACCGCCCTCCCAGACACTCCCATCGCAGACATCGACGAATGGGTGCAGTCACTCAAGCATGACGTTCACCACAACACGCGAGACATTAAAACTACAACCGAAACACCTACCCTTGACACACGCCTAGCCCACCTCTGGGAGGCTTATCACAGCATCCTAGAACGCTGGAAAGGCAACAAACACAACAGAACGCTTAAGAAGCGGCTGGCCGCGCTGCAGACACAAATCCAACAGCACTCTGAGGAGCTCTGCCGATCCAACTGGGGACAGATATGTGACGGCATCGCCGGAAACCTGTCGAGCAAATGCGCATGGCAACTCCTCCGACACCTCATTGACCCCACGCGCACCAAATCAGCAACACAGCACCACGTGACACGCCTCACACATGAACACATTGACGATCCCGACACCCTTCTAGACACACTTCGAACCATGTACACATCTCCAGGCGGCCCCATACCTCTACCGCACTACACAGGACAAGCAAATCCAACACTCGACACCGAAATCACGGAGACGGAAGTCAGAGCGGCCCTCCTGACTCTCCGCGCCAACTCCGCACCTGGTGCAGACCAAATCACAAACTCCATGCTCCGTAATCTGGATGACCAATCGATCACCCACATTACGAAATACTTCAACCAGTGCTGGAGGGAGAGTAACCTCCCGCAGTCCTGGCGCCACGCGAAGGTAATATTCATACCTAAACCCAACAAACCACTTACACTTCAAAACCTTCGCCCTATTTCGCTAACCTCATGCCTTGGGAAGCTCCTAGAGCATGTTGTGTTAGCGAGACTCACAAGTCACATGGCGGACAACAATCTTTACCCGCATAGCATGGTAGGGTTTCGCCCCCATCTATCCGCACAGGACGCTATGCTGCAACTCTCACACGACATTTTCGACCCGCTTCTTCCGGGTCACACCAAGGCAGTCTTAGCGTTGGATCTCTCCAAAGCTTTTGATCGCATTGAACATCAGGCGATCATGACTGCTCTATCCCCCTTGAATGTGGGTGTGCGCACGTATGCCTACATTCAAGCATTCCTCACTGACCGCACAGCTGAGATACACTTCGGCCCTCTGTCTTCCCCCTCCTACACTCTTCAGAGTATCGGCACCCCTCAAGGGTCCGTCCTTTCACCCTTTCTCTTTAACATTACCCTCATCCCCCTCGCCCGAAAATTGGCCACTATTCCCCACCTGAAGCACACTCTTTATGCCGACGATATCACCCTGTGGACCACTCACGGCAGTGACGGAGACATAGAGAACACCTTACAGGAAGCAGCCACCCTCACCCAAAATTACGCACAGACCATCGGATTGTCTTGCTCCCCAGAGAAGTCCGAACTCTTCCTCATCCGGCCTAAGAACCACCGCTGCCCCCGCTCCCCCATTGCCATTGAACTGAATGGTGACCCGGTACCTGAGGTTGGAACCCTCCGTGTATTGGGCCTGCACATCCAGAACGATTGCAAAAACACCACCACCCTCAAGAAACTCAAGCAGGTTGTAGGCGCGATATCGCACCTCATCCGCAGGGTTTCGGGACGTCATAGAGGCATGAAGGAGCGCGAGCTATGTCGCCTCATTCATGCCTTTGTCCTCAGCCGTGTGCTGTACACTACCCCATACTTACACCTATCCAAACATGACATAAACGCTTTGGATGCTTTGATTCGCAAGGCATTCAAGGTAGCACTTCACCTTCCCCTCAACACACCCACAGACAGATTACTAGGCCTGGGCCTCCACAACACGATCGGGGAACTGGTGGAGGCCCACCGACAGGCCCAATACATCAGGCTCACACAAACCTCCACAGGTCGGTATATCCTGGACACCCTCGGAATCAAAATACCGGCCAACGACCCAGCCCTCCTCGCCATCCCACGATCCCTTCACCGAGAGCTCCTCATCAGGCCGCTCCCGAGGAATATTCACCCTTCCCACAATGAGCAGCGCCGCAGAGCCCGTGCGAAGGCACTTCATCGAGCGTACGGCCCCCAGCCGGACGCCGTGTGGGTGGACGCTGCCTGCACGGGTGATGAAGCGACAGCAGCTGTGGTGGACTCCTCTTTATCCGCCCTCCTCACACTACCTCTCCCTCCAGACACGTCCCCAGAGGCTGCAGAGGAAGCCGCCATGGCCCTTGCTATAACCCGCACGGAAGCCCGGTACATTTTAAGCGATTCTAAAACTGCGATTCTAAATTTTGCTCGAGGCCGAGTCCATGTCCCTGCTTTTGGCATACTGAACTCGCCCGATGCCCCCCCGCCCCGCCAAGTGGAGCTGATATGGGTGCCCGCGCACTCCGGGAATCCCGGAAACGAGGCCGCCAACCTTTTAGCCCGAGGTTCTTTAAACCGGGCTCAGGTGGCCTCTGATCGGGGATTCACGAAGGAGCGCATGCACTCATTCAGTGAGCTGACCCAGGCGCACAGAGCCTTACGCCAGCTCTACCCCCCGCCCCACCCCTCCCTAGATAACAAACACGCAACACTCTGGCGCAGACTACAGACACACACACTCCCTTCACCCCTTACCCTAGCCCATTATCATCCCTCCTTCCCCACTCCGGCATGCACTCTATGCCCAGAACCCTTCGCTTCTTCCCTCCACATCCTTTCCCTCTGCCCGGCGGACCCTCCCCCGCGGGACCTAGAGAACCTCAAGATCTGGGAGGACTGGGAGACCCTGCTGCGCTCGGAGGACCCGGCCGTGCAGACCATCGCCACCGGCCGTGCTACCAATGTTATGGACCTTCGGAACATAAACACTTGAGTGCAGTGGGGTCGTGCGGGGACCCTGGGGCGTGCCCCGAATTCCTCTGTAAATAAAGTTTTCTCTCTCTCTCTCTCTCTAGTGAATACTGAGGCTACCGTGGGCCCCGTCGTCAGAAAAAGCCACAGGTGCGCATGCGCGAACTGTGTGACGTCACGGTGGACACCCGAACCACGCCGTAAGGGAAGGAAAATTTTTTGAAGGAAAGGAGACGACGCCCGTCTCACATATCTCGGTGGATACCTTGAACCGCGCCGTAAGGGCCTTAACCAAATTAAATGAAATGAAAATGGGTTTTAAGGAAAGGAAATGCGTCTCTCATATCTTGGTGTACACCCGAAAGGGGTGACGTCACACGCTGCGCAAATAAAAAAATAAAGCAAGGAAAGCAGAGCGTGAGGAACCTCTAATCGCGCCGTAAGGAAAGGAAAATGAAAAGAGAATTGGTTTTATGGAAAGCAAACGACTCCTGCCTCTCTTATATCTAGTGGATACCCGAACCGCGCCTTAAGGGCCTTAAAGAAAATGAAATGCAATGAAAATTGCTTTTAAGGAAAGCAAATGCCTGTCTCTCATATCTTAGTGTACACCCGAGAGGAATGCACGCCACAGTACATGTCTTTAAAGCAACCTTCTAAGACAGCACCGTATTCACTACATGCGCGGCTCCTCCTCAGCCTTCCCGTAGCTTTTCGCTTCGAGATATCCAGGCTTAACCTTCGCTAACGACAGCCAATTTTTCAGTTATTGCTCTAATATACTACTCCACGGTCGCATGGACAGTAAAAAGACTTGTGTAAGACGAGCGGCTTCGTGCAGGAACTGAAAAAGTATTTAGAAATAAACGGGTTTTCAAAACGCTGATCAAACGAATGCAGCATAAAATGAGACATTCTTTTTGTGCTTTTGAGTATGGTGTCGTTGAAAGCAGCTGTCCTTGCTTTGGCTGCGAGCTTGGCGTTCAAGGTATGACATATCGACACTCGAAGATTTAGATGTGTATTTTCTTGGAGGACGTATTGTGATGTTGGGCGATTTCAACTGCGTGCTCGATACGGTCGCCGATGTGCAAGGCCCTGGTAGGGGTTGGCCAGGCTGGAATGCGCGCGAGTTGCGCCGCCTAGTCAGCCATTTTATGCTCACGGACGCTTATGAGCTCCTCTATGGCAACGTCTTTGTGTGGACTTGGCGTCGCGGCTTATCGGCGAGTCGGTTAGACAGGGCGTATGTTCCGACGAGCCTTTCGCGGACAGTGTGTGCAGCCAATGTAATGATGCTACCATCCTCGCCGGTGCACATATCAGACCACCGCCCTTTTCTTCTATCGCTCGCGGTTCCGGCGGCTGCAGGATCTCTTCAGAGACCATGGCGGTTGGATGCACGCATCCTTCACGACGCCAGCACTAAAGAAGGGCTCACGCGTGTCTTGCGTTTTTCGGTTGTTGGGGCCGTGCCTGGTGACTGGGACCGTCTGAAGGAGCAGTGGCGTCACCATTGTGCCGCATCTGGTCGAGCCCTTAGGGCTCGCGTGTCAGATGAGGTGCGCGTGGTGACGGCGAAGTTGCGTATTGCTCAACGCACCCCGTCGCCTTCGTCGCTTATGTGCGCATGGAAAAAGGAGCTTTCGGAGCGCCTACAGCGCCTTTTACGTGCCTCCTCTTTGACAGCTTCTGCATGGCGTTGTCGACGCAGTCCAACTGCTAATCCCGAGAGAGAGAGAGAAAACTTTATTTACTGAGAAATTCGGGGCACGCCCCAGGGTCCCCGCACGACCCCACTGCACTCAAGTGTTTATGTTCCGAAGGTCCATAACACTGGCAGCACGCCCGGTGGCGATGGTCTGCACGGCCGGGTCCTCCGAGCGCAGCAGGGTCTCCCAGTCCTCCCAGATCTTGAGGTTCTCTAGGTCCCGCGGGGGAGGGTCCGCCGGGCAGAGGGAAATGATGTGGAGGGAAGAGGCGAAGGGTTCTGGGCATAGAGTGCATGCCGGAGTGGGGAAGGAGGGATGATAATGGGCTAGGGTAAGGGGTGAAGGGAATGTGTGTGTCTGTAGTCTGCGCCAGAGTGTTGCGTGTTTGTTATCTAGGGAGGGCTGGGGCGGGGGGTAGAGCTGGCGTAAGGCTCTGTGCGCCTGGGTCAGCTCACTGAATGAGTGCATGCGCTCATTCGTGAATCCCCGATCAGAGGCCACCTGATCCCGGTTTAAAGAACCTCGGGCTAAAAGGTTGGCGGCCTCGTTTCCGGGATTCCCGGAGTGCGCGGGTACCCATATCAGCTCCACTTGGCGGGGCGGGGGGGCATCGGGCGAGTCCAGTATGCCAAAAGCAGGGACATGGACTCGGCCTCGAGCAAAATTTAGAATCGCAGTTTTAGAATCGCTTAAAATGTACCGGGCTTCCGTGCGGGTTATAGCAAGGGAAGTGGCTGCTTCCTCTGCGGCCTCTGGGGACGTGTCTGAAGGGAGAGGTAGTGTGAGGAGGGCGGATAAAGAGGAGTCCACCACAGCTGCTGTCGCTTCATCACCCGTGCAGGCAGCGTCCACCCACACGGCGTCCGGCTGGGGGCCGTACGCTCGATGAAGTGCCTTCGCACGGGCTCTGCGGCGCTGCTCATGGTGGGACGGGTGCATATTCCTCGGGAGCGGCCTGATGAGGAGCTCTCGGTGGAGGGATCGTGGGATGGCGAGGAGGGATGGCAAGGTGCCCCTGCCTTTACACCTACCACAGGGGCTATGTCCCAACCAGGTGGCAGGAATTTCAGTGCGTTTTATAACCATTTCGGGAGTATTGCTCAGTCGCTCCTTCTACTTGATCGCAATGTACTTTCTGCAAACCCATTTTTAGCAGGCTTGCCTCAGGTTTCCACTGAACTCCATGACGGCCTTATGGCTCTGCCAACAACAAGGGAAATCAAGGAGGCGTCGGACTCCATGAAACGAGGCTCAGCACCTGGACCAGACGGCCTTCCTGTGGAGTTCTATTTACAATTCTGGGATATTATAGGCCCCATTTTCTCGGAAGTGCTAAAATTATGTGTCACTCAGGAAGTTTTCCCTGAATCATTCAAAAGAGGCCGCATTGTCCTAATTCCTAAACAGTCTCGTTTCTCGACATGTCCGGCAGATTGGCGCCCTATCACCCTACTAAATTCAGATTACAAAGTACTAGCAAAATTACTCGTTCGTCGTCTGCGGTCTCTCCTCCCGTTGCTTATTTCCTGCCACCAGGTTTGCTCCATCTCAGGCCGTGAAATACATAGTTTATCTTCTGTAACGCGAGACATCCTAACGTATACTTTACGGCGGCGCGCACAGGGTCTGCTTGTTTCCCTTGATCAAGAGAAGGCGTTCGACTTTTTACAGCACGAGTATATTTACGGGACGCTGGATGCTTTCGGTTTCCCAGCTTCTTTCGTGCCGGACGGAGCAGTACGCGGAGTCATCTCCAATGCTTATTGGAATGAGACCCCGTCAGAGCTCCTGCAAGACCTGCTCACCGGCAACCCAGACGCCCTCATCGTGGACGCCCGCCGAATGGGCTCCACGCGTTCTATCTTAATAACTTTCCGGGCTGGACCTGTCCCACGCGCCGTCCTTTATGGAGGAGCCCTCCACAGGTGCACACCCTATCGAGGGCGTATAGACGCCTGCACTAACTGCCGCGTCCCTGGTCACCGGGCAGACGTGTGTGTCCACCCAAGATCCCATAAGTGCCCCCGCTGTGGGCAGTCCCACCCAAAGGATGATGTGCCCTCATGCACCCCCAGCTGCATTCTCTGCGGAGGCCCTCATATGACCGGCACCGGGAACTGCAAGGGACGGGGCCGCAAACTAGCGTCTCCGAAGAACGCTCTCTCTCCTCCGGGTGCATCGCGGCTTTCCCGCTGCGATCAACCAGGCACAGCCAGCAGACGCAGCTCGACGGCTTCCCGGTCGCCTTCTACAAGCCCGCAGAATGGCAGCAAGAACGCCACGCGTCTCACCTGGGCAGACCGCGTTTCCGGCAAAACCACCCGTCAACCCCCACCACCCCAGTCCTCCCAGGCAGACCCGAGAGACCAGGAACTCAAGGCCTTGCGTGACGAGGTAAGCCGCCTTTCCTCTCTCCTAAGCACCCCCGCCCCCTCCATGCCCCCTCAACCCGCACCCCCTGTCATTAATTCGAGCTCATCATCCACAGACACTTCGAGCACCCCTCCTGCAAAGAAACAGCGCACCACAGACGCCACACCCCCTCCCGTGCCCCCAGAAATAGACGCTAAATTAGCAGCACTCGAAGCAAAATTTAACCATAAACTAAAGGAGCTAGACGCCCGCCTTGAGGCCAGATTCAATCACCTTGCCGCCGCCCTCACCGAAAAACTTGAGCAGCGCATGGACGCTATGCTTACCAAGATGATGGAGCTCTTGGAGCATAATCTTACCCATCGCTTCACCCAACTTCAAACCCCCTCCACTCCCCCCAACCTACCTCCACAAGCACAAAACACCTTCCCTGAGCCACACATACCAATTGACACCCGTCTTAATACCCTCCTCAATCCCCCCAACATCCAATATGGCGGGGGGGAACACTAATTATCTCCCCATTATAACTTGGAACTGCCGCGGCTTCCGGGCAAAGCGCGCACCTCTGCAACTTCTCCTTCCCACCATCACACCCACGCCCCACATACTTCTTCTCCAGGAGACTGCACACCGAGCAACCCTCCCCAGCTACACATCTACACACTCGGATACCACTAACACACCCAGGGCGTCCACACTCATCCACCGCAGCCTCACCTACAAAACTCATCACATTACGTCTGAGACGCCCTGCGTGATCACGGAAATTATACATCACACACATTCACTTAATTCTATATTTATAGCAAACATATACCACCCCCCGTCCCTGCCGATGGCCCCGCTAGAATCACTTCTGCGAAAGCTACACCATCTAGCAGGGAAACATCCCCTACTCATCGGTGGGGACTTCAACAGTCAGCATACTGACTGGGGATACACAACCACGACACATCGAGGTCGCAGGCTCTGGCTGCTCCTGCAGAACCTCCAACTGACTGTGCACAACACGTTTCAGACGCCTACGCGGATCGGCAACAGTGTCAGCATGGACACCAGTCCGGACCTGACGCTGAGCCGCTGTATCCGCGGCGTTACCTGGAACAGAACACAACATACACTGGGCAGTGATCATTACATTATACAAATCACTGTCCCATACAAACCACCCCGTCACGCAAATATGACACACGAACTCATTAACTGGGATGCCTTTCGCGCTGCACGCACCGCCCTCCCAGACACTCCCATCGCAGACATCGATGCATGGGTGCAATCACTCAAGCATGACGTTCACCACAACACACGACACATTGAAACTACAACCGAAACACCGACCCTTGACACACACCTAGCCCACCTCTGGGAGGCTTATCACAGCATCCTGGAACGCTGGAAAGGCAACAAACACAACAGAACGCTTAAAAAGCGGCTGGCCGCGCTGCAGACACAAATCCAACAGCACTCTGAGGAGCTCTGTCGATCCAACTGGGGACAGATTTGTGACGGCATCGCCGGAAACCTGTCCAGCAAACGTGCATGGCAACTCCTCCGACACCTCATTGACCCCACACGCACCAAATCAGCAGCACAGCACCACGTGACCCGCCTCACACATGAACACATTGACGATCCCGACACCCTTCTAGACACACTTCAAACCATGTACACATCTCCAGGCGGCCCCATACCTCTACCGCACTACACAGGACAAGCAAATCCAACACTCGACACCGACATCACGGAGACGGAAGTCAGAGCGGCCCTCCTGACTTTCCGCGCCAACTCCGCACCTGGTGCAGACCAAATCACAAACTCCATGCTCCGTAATCTGGATGACCAATCGATCACCCACATTACGAAATACTTCAACCAGTGCTGGAGGGAGGGTAACCTCCCGCAGTCCTGGCGCCACGCGAAGGTAATATTTATACCAAAACCCAACAAACCACTCACCATTCAAAACCTTCGCCCGATTTCGCTAACCTCATGCCTCGGGAAGCTCCTCGAACATGTTGTGTTAGCGAGACTCACAAGTCACATGGCGGACAACAATCTCTACCCGCATAGCATGGTGGGATTCCGCCCTCATCTATCCGCACAGGATGCCATGCTGCAACTCACACACGACCTTTTTGACCCGCTTCTTCCAGGTCACACCAAGGCAGTCTTAGCTTTGGATCTCTCCAAAGCTTTTGATCGCATTGAACATCTGGCGATCATGACTGCTCTATCCCCATTGAATGTGGGTGTGCGCACGTATGCCTACATTCAAGCATTCCTGACTGACCGCACGGCTGAGATACACTTCGGGCCTCTGTCTTCCACCTCCTACACACTTCAGAGTATCGGCACCCCTCAAAAGTCCGTCCTTTCCCCCTTTCTCTTTAACATAACCCTCATACCCCTCGCCCGGAAATTGGCAACTATTCCCCACCTCAAGCACACTCTTTATGCCGACGATATCACCCTGTGGACCACCCACGGCAGTGACGGCGACATAGAGAACACCTTACAGGAAGCAGCCACCCTCACCCAAAATTATGCACGGACCATCGGAATGTCTTGCTCCCCAGAGAAGTCCGAACTGCTCCTCATCCGGCCTAAGAACCACCGCTGTCCCCGCTCCCCCATTGCCATTGAATTGAATGGTTACCCGGTACCTGAGGTTGGCACCCTCCGTGTATTGGGCTTGCACATCCAGAACGATGGCAAAAACACCACTACCCTCATGAAACTCAAGCAGGTTGCAGGCGCGATATCGCACCTCATCCGCAGGGTTTCGGGACATCATAGAGGCATGAAGGAGCGCGACCTATGTCGCCTCATTCATGCCTTTGACCTCAGCCGTGTACTGTACACTACCCCATACTTACAACTATCCAAACATGACATAAACGCTTTGGATGCTTTGATTCGCAAGGCATTCAAGGTAGCACTTCATCTTCCCCTCAACACACCCACAGACAGATTACTAGGCCTGGGCCTCCACAACACGATCGGGGAACTGGTGGAGGCTCACCGACAGGCCCAATACATCAGGCTCACAAAAACTTCCACAGGTCGGTATATCCTGGACTCCCTGGGAATCAAAATACTGGCCAACGACCCAACCCTTCTCGCCATCCCACGATCCCTTCACCGAGAGCTTCTCATCAGGCCGCTCCCGAGGAATATGCACCCGTCCCACCATGAGCAGCGCCGCAGAGCCCGTGCGAAGGCACTCCATCGAGCGTAAGGCCCCCAGCCGGACGCCGTATGGGTGGACGCTGCCTGCACGGGTGATGAAGCGACAGCAGCTGCGGTGGACTCCTCTTCATCCACCCTCTTCACACTACCTCTCCCTCCAGATACGTATCCAGAGGCTGCAGAGGAAGCCGCCATTGCACTTGCTATAACCCGCACGGAAGCCCGGTATATTTTAACTGACTCTAAAACTGCGATTCTAAATTTTGCTCGAGGCCGAGTTCATGTCCCTGCTTTTGGCATACTGGACTCGCCCGATGCACCCCCGCCCCGCCAAGTGGAGCTGATATGGGTGCCTGCGCACTCCGGGAATCCCGGAAACGAGGCCGCCAACCTTTTAGCCCGAGGTTCTTTAAACCGGGCTCAGGTGGCCTCGGATCGGGGATTCACGAAGGATCGCATGCACTCATTCAGTGAGCTGACCCAGGCATACAGAGCCTCTCGCCAGCTCTACCCCCCGCCCCACCCCTCCCTAGATAACAGACACGCAACACTCTGGCGCAGATTACAAACACATACTCTCCCCTCGCCCCTTACCCTAACCCCCTATCATCCCTCCTTCCCCACTCCTGCTTGCGCCCTATGCCCAGAACCCTTCGCTTCTTCCCTCCACATCCTTTCCCTCTGCCCGGCGGACCCTCCCCCGCGGGACCTAGAGAACCTCAAGACCTGGGAGGACTGGGAGACCCTGCTGCATTCGGAGGACCCGGCCGTGCAGACCATCGCCACCGGCCGTGCTGCCAGTGTTATGGACCTCAGGAACATAAACACTTGAGTGCAGTGGGGTCGTGCGGGGACCCTGGGGCGTGCCCCGAATTCCTTTGTAAATAAAGTTTTCTCTCTCTCTCTCTCTTCGTGCTTCTCATTAAAGAGATGTACAGAGATATTTCAAGCATTCTGTTCCTCGATGGCCGGGAAAGTACCGCGTTTGATGTTCGCCGTGGCGTCCGTCAAGGTTGTCCGCTCTCTCCCCTTTTGTTTGTCTTAGCATTATAGCCTTTCCTCTTGGCAGTGAATCGCCACTCTCTTATTAGAGGTCTGGCTTTGCCAGGGAGCGAAGCGGTACGCGTCACTGCTTATGCAGATGACATCACTCGGTACTTAGCTGATGAACACAGCCTGCTTGAAACTCTAAATGTTTTTCGTCAGTACGCCTCCTTGTCTGGAGCTGCTCTTAATTGCTCGAAGAGTAATGCACCTTTGCAGTGGTGCGCGCAGATGCGCATTTTAGTTGTGACCTACGACTGTGCTGGAATATGGGATGGTGTGTGGTCTTCGGTCGTCAACGACATTACAGCTCGTGTGTTAAGGGCGCAGACATTCGACCTGCCTCTGCTTGAGAGGCGCTATCTGGTTCAGTCAGCCATTCTCGGTGCCTTCTGGTACCTTTGCTATACTGTTAAACCACCCCTCCGTGTCATAAGGCGGGTGCAGACTACAGTTTTTTCTTTTTTTTGGTCAGGCGGTACCGAGCTTGTGGCTCGTGCTGTTCTTGGACAACCACGGGAGAGAGGAGGTTTTGCCTTTCCAAATTTGTCTGTTACGTCCTCGCTGTTAGCTTTAAAGGGTATTTTGCGTATCCTGCTAGGAAACGCGTCTCCGGCGCGAACCCTGACTCGGTACTTTTTGGGCCCTTCTTTGCGCTTTTTGGATGCCGCGGCCCCTGTGAATCATGGACGTCAGTCAGAGCAACCTTCCGCTTTCCATGCCTCGTCAGTGGCCTTTTACAGGCATGTAACAGCAGTAGCACCTGATGTCAACATCGTCGCAGACCGTGTGGTGGACATTATCGGCTCGCTATTGTTGCCTGTTGTGCCGGCGGCTCGTCGCTCACTTATACTCCGCGTTCAGTGGGCGCGCTTAGCGTCGACACCTCTCCCAGACCATCTACGCGACTTTGTCTGGAAACTTGGCTGGGCAGTGCTCCCTACTTGTGATCGGTTATAGTGATGGGGTGTTTTACGCTCCAGTACCTGTCCGAATTGCCCACTCCCGGAATCTAATCGCCACGCTACAGTCACCTGCGTGGTAGCGCGTGTCTTTTGGCGCGCGGTTCATGCTGGATTCCGTGGGCAGGGCATTTCGTACTTCGTCTCCCGCGGCCGATTCCCCAGCGGCCGTTTTGCTCGCCTGTTAATTGTTGCGGGTCTTTTTAGTTTATGGCGCAGTCGATGCGCCGCGGTCGCTGGTGGCTTTCGACGCCGCGCTGTGTGGCCGATTCTCGGCCGTCTCCGACGGAAGCTCATCAGTTTTTTGTCCGAGGAACTCTTTTTCTTGGGTGAGGAAGAGTTCCTCCGGCAATGGTCATGCCCATTCATTTCTGTGAATAATAGTCGCCTTGTCCTAATTTTTAGGCCAAACTAGCGCTAAGGTGTCTTTTTTAATATTTCAATGTCAAATTATTGCCTTTTCACCCTTGTGTCAATAGGTATTCTATCCTGTTTTACATCGCCCACGAGCAGTTCATATTAGTTAGAGATGTTTATGGTAGCTGTTTAATTGGCTCGCCTTACATGCTTATTGTCATGTGTTCTTGAAGATGTCACTGTACCTGGTAACCTTGGCATGTGTACATCTGTAAATAAAATTTTTTCTAAACACTCCATGTAGATGTATCATAGAATGCCGATTACAAATATCTCACCGGGGAGATTTATCGCAAAATAAGAACCAAAATATGACATTTCTTACGGGCCTTTATAATAATTTATCATTGAAAAAAAGGTTTTTTTAAGAATATGCAAGCATCCTCAAACGCCCACCACACATCCTAAAGCTTGCTTTTTTTCCTTTAAACATGATATATTAGCAATTAGGCCATGTTTGGGCTAATTACTGCCACCTCATTTTTTCTTTTCAGCTTTGTTCTTTATTTATGATCAACAAAATGATTTTATAGATATTTTCTTAGCTTTAGCATGTGCTTCGGGCATTTGCAAATGTCTGGTTATTCTTAAAAAATCTTTCTTAAACTGATAAATTACTATAAAGGCCCGTAAGAACTTACCTAATTAAGATATTTTAATTCACCATATATTTCTTTCCACCTGAGATATTTGAAATCTAGATGCATATTCGAATAAGCATCCAATGATATACATAGGTGCTAAGTTTCAGAATTATAAGCTAACAAATAAAAAAAAGGTTTGAAGATCCTCATCCCCGCGTAAGTTATCGCTACCACCGTGAATTTTCGCATCAGTGGGCCACAGCTCTGTTATTTGTCCTTTTTGAAACTGTCATATCATTTTAGTAGTGATAGTTTAAGTGCAAAAGAAATCGCTGCTGAAGCTGCCTTGTAAAGGTAGGTGAATTCATTCAGGCCTGTCTATTGGTATGGGTTGAGAGATCGATCAGAGTCGACTTATTGTGGCGGAGAGCCGAACACTCCTTAATGCACACATCTCAACTGGCGCCGCGGTGGCTGAGTGGTTATGACACTCGGCTGCTCGATACCGGCCACTGTGGTTGAAATTAAATGCAGGTGAAATTCTAGAGGCCCGTGTGTTGTGCGATGCACGTGCACGTTAAAGAACCCCAGGTGAACGAAATTACCGGACCCTTCACTACGGTCTTCCTCACAGCCTCAGTTGCTTTCAAACGTTAAATGGCCATAAACCAAGCCATAAACACACCCAAACAACAAACAAACAAAGAGGCTTCAACTTAAGGTCAACGCAGAGAGCTATGGAGAGAAAAATGATAGGTGCAACGTTAAGAAAGAGATCGGAAGCGGACGGGGTGGCTGAGGGAACAAAGGCGGGTTAATGACATCTTAGTCGAAATCAAGAGGACGAAATGGGCTGGGCAGGGTATGCAATGCGAAGATAACCGCTGGTCCTCAAGGATAACGAGTGGGTTCCGAGAGAAGGCAAGCGTATCAGGGAGCGGCAGAAAGTTAAGTGTGCGGATTAGATTAAGAAACTTGCGGGGATACGCTGGCCGCAATTGGCAAAGGACAGGGTTAATTGTAAAGACATGGCAGAGGCCTTTGCCCTGCAGTGGGCGTAGTCAGGCGGATGGTGATGATGATGACATTCATCCCAGCTGCTTATACTGCGGTCACATAGCAACAGCAGCACATATCCTGTAAGGGTGTAGGGAAACGCCTCCTTCGAAAGACCCTTCAACGGGCTCCCTCACATGAGGCCTGGCTACTGGTGATGAGGCAGCCGGGCAAGAACACCCAAGCCAAACTTTTCCACGGAGCAGGAGAGGTCACCCTATATTCAGGAACCGCTAATGCCGCCACAGTGATCTTTTCTGCCAATAATTTCTTCAAGCCAAAGACCCCCGATCGTGTCGCCCACTAGCCGGCAAGTTTTACGTGCGCACGAGAGAGAGCGAAAACTTTATTACAACAGGAATTCGGGGCACGCCCCAGGGTCCCCGAACGACCCCACTCCACTCAAGTGTTAATGTTCCAGAGGTCCATAACACTGGCAGCCCGGCCGGTGGCGATGGTCTGCACGGCCGGCTCCTCCGAGCGCAGCAGAGTCTCCCAATCCTCCCAGGTCTTCAGGTTCTCTAGGTCCCGCGGTGGAGGGTCCGCCGGGCAGAGGGAAAGGATGTGGAGGGAAGAAGCGAACGGTTCTGGGCATAGGGCGCATGCCGGAGTAGGGAAGGAGGGATGATAGTGGGCTAGGGTAAGGGGCGCGGGGAGAGTGTGTGTTTGTAATCTGCGCCAGAGTGTTGCGTGTCTGTTATCTAGGGAGGTGTGGGGCGGAGGGTAGAGCTGGCGTGAGGCTCTGTATACCTGGGTCAGCTCACTGAATGAGTGCATGCGCTCCTTCGTGAATCCCGCATCCGAGGCCATCTGAGCCCGGTTTAAAGAACCTCGGGCTAAAAGGTTGGCGGCCTCGTTTCCGGGATTCCCGGAGTGCGCACGCACCCATATCAGCTCCACTTGGCGGGGCGGGGGTGCATCGGGCGAGTCCAGTATGCCAAAAGCAGGGACATGGATTCGGCCTCGAGCAAAATTTAGAATCGCAGTTTTTGAATCACTGAAAATGTACCGGGCTTCCGTGCGGGTGATTGCGAGTGCAATGGCGGCTTCCTCTGCAGCCTCTGGGGAGGTGCTGGGAGGGAGAGGTAGTGTGATGAGGGCAGATAAAGAGGAGTCCACCACAGCTGCTGCCGCTTCATCACCCGTGCAGGCAGCGTCCACCCATACGGCGTCCGGCTCGGAGCCGTACGCTCGATGGAGTGCCTTCGCACGGGCCGGGTGCATGGTGGGACGGGTGCATATTCCTCGGGAGCGGCCTGATGAGGAGCTCCTGGTGAAGGGATCGTGGGATGGCGAGGAGGGTTGGGCCGTTGGCAGGTATTCTGATTCCGAGAGAGTCCAGGATACACCGACCGGTGGAGGTTTTTGTGACCCTGATGTATTGGGCCTGTCGGTGGGCCTCCACCAGTTCCCCGATCGTGTTGTGGAGGCCCAAGACTAGTAATCTGTCAGTGGGTGTGTTGAGAGGAAGATGAAGTGCTACTTTAAATGCCTTGCGAATCAAAGCATCCAAAGCGTTTATGTCATGTTTGGATAGTTGTAAGTATGGGGTAGTGTACAGCACACGGCTGAGGACAAAGGCATGAATGAGGCGACATAGGTCACGATCCTTCATGCCTCTATGATGTCCCGAAACCCTGCGAATGAGGTGCGATATCGCGCCTACAACCTGCTTTAGTTTCTTCGTAGTGGTGGTATTTTTGCAATCGTTCTGGATGTGCAGGCCCAATACACGGAGGGTGCCAACCTCAGGCACCGGGTCACCATTCAGTTCAATGGCAATGGGGGAGCGGGGACAGGGGTGGTTCTTAGGACGGATGAGGAGCAGTTCGGACTTCTCTGGGGAGCAAGACAGTCGGATGGTCCGTGCGTAATTTTGGGTGAGGGTGGCTGCTTCCTGTAAGGTGTTCTCTATGTCGCCGTCGCTGCCGTGGGTTGTCCACAGGGTGATATCGTCGGCATAAAGAGTGTGCTTCAGATGGGGAATAGTTGGAAATTTTCGGGCCAGGGGGTTAGAGTAATGTTGAAGAGAAAGGGGAAAGGACGGACCCTTGAGGGGTGCCTATACTCTGAAGCGTGTAGGAGGCGAAAGACAAAGGTCCGAAGTGTATCTCAGCCGTGCGGTCAGTGAGAAATGCTTTAATGTAGGAATACGTGCGCACACCCATATTCAATGATCGCCTGATGTTCAATGCGATCAAAAGCTTTGGAAAGATCCAAGGCTAAGATGGCCTTGGTGTGAGCTGGAAGAAGCGGGTCAAAAAGGTCGTGTGTGAGTTGCAGCATGGCATCCTGTGCGGATATATGGGGGCGGAATCCCACCATGCTATGCGGGTAAAGATTGTTGTCCGCCATGTGACTTGTGAGTCTCGCTAACACAACATGCTCGAGGAGCTTCCCGAGGCATGAGGTTAGCGAAATCGGGCGAAGGTTTTGAATGGTAAGTGGTTTGTTTGGTTTGGGTATGAATATCACCTTCGCGTGGCACCACGACTGCGGGAGGCTACCCTCCCTCCAGCACTGGTGGAAGTATTTTGTAATCTGGGTGATCGATCGGTCGTCCAGATTACGGAGCATGGAGTTTGTGATTTGGTCTGCACCAGGTGCGGAGTTGGCGCGGAGAATCAGGAGGGCCGCTCTGACTTCCGTCTCCGTGATATCGGTGTCGAGTGTGGGATTTGCTTGTCCTGTGTAGTGGGGTAGAGCTGTGGGTGCACCTGGAGAGGTGTACATGGTTTGAAGTGTGTCTAGGAGGGTGTCGGGATCGTCAATGTGTTCGTGTGTGAGGCGTGTAACGTGGTGCTGTGTTGCTGATTTGGTGCGTGTGGGGTCAATGAGTTGTCGGAGGAGTTGCCATGCACGTTTGCTGGACAGGTTTCCTGCGATGCCGTCACATATCTGTCCCCAGTTGGACAGGGAGAGCTCCTCACAGTGTTGTTGGATCTGTGTCTGCAGCGCGGCCAGCCCCTTTTTAAGCGTCCTGTTAAGTTTGTTGCCTTTCCAGCGTTCCAGGATGCTGTGATAAGCTTCCCAGAGGTGGGCTAGGCGTGTGTCGAGTGTAGGGGTTTCGGTTGTAGTTTCAATGTGTCGCGTGTTGTGGTGAACGTCATGCCGGAGTGATAGCACCCATGCGTCGATGTCCGCGATGGGAGTGTCTGGGAGGGCGGTGCGTACAGCGCGAAAGGCATCCCAGTTAATGAGTTTGTGTGTTGTATTTGCGTGACGGGGTGGTTTGTACGGGACAGTGATTTGTATAATGTAATGATCACTGCCCAGTGTATATTGTGTTCTGTTCTAGGTAACACCGCTGATGTAGTGGCTCAGCGTCAGGTCCGGACTGGTGTCCATGCTGACACTGTTGCCGATCCTCGTAGGCGTCTGAAACTTGTTGTGCACAGTGAGTTGGAGGTTCTGCAGGAGAAGCCAGAGCCTGCGACCTCGATGTGTCGTGGTTGTGTATCCCCAGTCAGTATGCTGACTGTTGAAGTCCCCGCCGATGAGTAGGGGATGTTTCCCTGCTAGATGATGCAGGTCTCGCAGAAGTGATTCTAGCGAGGCCACCGGCTGGGACGGGGGGTGGTATATGTTTGCTATAAATATAGAAGGAAGTGAATGTGTGTGATGTATAAGTTCAGTGATCACGCAGGGCGTCTCAGACGTGATGTGATGAGTTTTGTAGGTGAGGCTGCGGTGGACAAGTGTGAACGCCCTGGGTGTGTTAGTGGTATCTGAATGTGTAGATGTGTAGCTGGGGAGGGTTGCCCGGTGCGCAGTCTCCTGGAGCAGAAGTATGTGGGGCGTTGGTGTGATGGTAGGAAGAAGTTGTTGCAGAGGTGCGCGCTTGGCCCGGAAACCGCGGCAGTTCCAAGTTAAAATGGGGAGATAATTAGAGCTCCCCCCGCCATATTGGATAGTAGGGGGATTGAGGATGCTACTAAGACGGGTGTCAATTGGTATGGGTTGCTCAGGAAAGGTGGCTTGTGCTTGCGGAGGTAGGGTGGGGGTAGTGGAGGGGGTTTGAAGTTGGGTGAACGGATGGGTAAGATTATTTCCCAAGAGTTCCATCATCTTGGTAAGCATAGCGTCCATACGCTGCTCAAGTTTTTCGGTGAGGGTGGCGGCAAGGTGATTGAATTTGGCCTCGAGGCGGGCGTCTAGCTCTTTGAGTTTGTGGTCAAATTTGGCCTCGAGGGCTGCTAATTTAGCGTCTATTTCTGAGGGCACGGGAGGGGGTGTGGCGTCTGAGGTGCGCTGGTTCTTTGCAGGAGGGGTGCTCGAAGTGTCTGTTGATGATGACTTCGAGTTAATGACAGGGGGTGCGGGTTGAGGGGGCATGGAGGGGGAGGGGGTGCTTAGGAGCGAGGAAAGGCGGCTTACCTCGTCACGCAAGGCCTTGAGTTCCTGGTCTCTCGGATCTGCCTGGGAGGACTAGGGTGGTGGGGGTTGACGGGTGGTTTTGCCGGAAACGCGGTCTGCCCAGGTGAGACGCGAGGCGTTCTTGCTGCCATTCTGCCCGGTTGTGGAAGGCGACCGGGAAGCCGTCGAGCTGCGTCTGCTGGCTGTGCTTGGTTGATCGCAGCGGGAAAGCCGCGACGTACTCAGAGGAGGGAGAGTGTTCCTCTGTTCCTCCTACGAAATAAATGTGAAAACATGATTGTTCTGGGCTGCAATGAAAACAATTGTTGCTCTCAAGTGTGATGGCCGATCGCGATAGTTTCTGGCTTATGGGGATTTAACGTTCAAAAGCGACTCAGGCTATGGAAGACTCCATAGTGGAGGCGTCCGGAAATTTCGATCCCCTTGGGCTCTTTAACGTGCACTCATATCGAAGGTTACACGCGCCTCTAGATCTAATGTCGCCTCCATGGATATTCGACCACCGCGGCCAGAATCGAGCCCGAGTCTTTCGGGTCAGCAACATAGCGCCATAACTACTGAGCCGCCACGGCGGTGTGCCGAAGACCGACGGTTCATGTCGTTAGCCCCCACGGCGGCTAATGGCTCGATCCGTAGGTCTACGGCACATCGAGTTCTAGGACGCGGCGTCTTCAAGTCCAGCATTCGTAAATGAAAGTTTAGAATATTGTAATATTGTCAGGTACTGCTGCGGAAATATTGAATGTAATGGTCTATTCCTTCGTTGCGTAGAAAAATATTTCTTGTGAAGTTTTTCCATTCCTCTCATCGAGTCAAGTGTTGCTGAGAAAACCAATGGGGAACGTTTTAGACGAAAGCAAGAACATCAAGAGCGAAAAATGCACGCCTGCAGAGGGGAAATCAGGGGGGGGGGGGGGGGTATATGTGCCAAGTGTACACCAGGATGCAGGACCGGTCAAGCCTCCAGGAGGCTTTTTGCCTGCCATCCTCGACATTATATCTGTATGGTGTAATGTTGGAATAAATAATTGAAATATTTGAAATATTGTTAAGAAGGCGAAGAAGAGGGCAGTGGCGCGTGACGGAGCGCTCTCGCTAGGCCCGCAGCTATTAAATCATATTATCAACTGTCATCATGTCCTTTTTCTAGGCTTGCCACCTTGTAACGATATTTATAGTTTAGACTTACAATATATGAAAAGATTGCGTTTGTAATCTCTTTCCCGTTGAAAACACTGCTCCCTGTTTGAATTTCTAAAGCAAGAATTAATGTACTCTGTAGTGGAAACCAAAGCCACGTACCTGAAAGCACGACTGTGGTGACCACTGACCCAGGAAGGCAGTTATGGGCATTTCTTTTCGTCGCAATCAGCTGTCTGCAACGTTGTCAACGCTCACGCCAAAGAAACGAACAAACGCCGGTGGACTATTGAACCCCGTGGAGACTGTTTCCTCTGGCCAGGTTTCGATGGGGCCGAAACGCAAAGGTGCCCGTGGGCTGTGCAATGTCAGTGTACGTTAACGATCCCCAGGTGGTCGAAATTACTCCGGAGCCCTCCACTACTGCAGCTCTTTCTTTCTTTCACTCCCACGTCCCTATGTCAACCCGCCGCGGTGGCTCAGTGGTTATGGCGCTCGGCTGTTGACCCAAAAGACGCGGGTTTGATCCCGGCCGCGGCGGCCGAATTTCGATGGAGGCGAAATTCTGGAGGCCTGTGTGCTGTGTGATGTCAGTGCACGTTAAAGAACCCCAGGTGGTGGAAATTTCCTGAGCCTTTCACTACGGCGTCCCTCATAGCCTGAGTTGCTTCGGGACGTTAAACCCCAATAAACCAAACCAAACCACGTCCCTCTCTTCTTTCATGCCGCTGTTCGGGTACGGTACACTCCTCTAATAACCCTTTGCAATCTCTCCGCTGGCAGCGATACAGCGTTGAACTGGCGTTTTCTTCTGCGAAGAAAAGTCTACTCTCGAGCATTTCCGATGCTTTCTTTTCTATCGCGCGCTCAAGTTTGACCCTTTTATCTTTGTTTGCGCCTTTCTCTCCCTCTCTCTCTGTTTATCTCTCTGTGTTGTTCTGTTTATCCTTCGGTTTGCCACTCATGAGCTTCGAGATTCCAGAATAGAATTATTGCCCTTGCCATGTATCTCCTACCTGCCACCTTCTTGGATGTGTACCTTCTGGCAACTCCGCCGCCGGTTCTCAATTGCTTCCCGATTGTATATCGATTTTCGTGCAGCTTGCGGTTGGCGCCGTTTATCTATAGCTCTGCTTTCATTAGGCGCACAGCGACAAGTTGATACGCTAAAAATAGCTTGTAGCGATTATGGCAGAAGAGCGGGCAAAGCAAACATCCAGAATAGTAGTGTACGCTCCATTCGGAAAATTGGTTCTTAAGTAAATTGATTTTAAGCGCAAAAACAAACAAAGAAACTTAGATAGCATCGAATCTCTCGCGATCCCTTCAAAGGGGATGTTTTTCAGTTACATACGTTTGATGCAACCCTGAAGATATCCGGATGTTGAATGTGATACCAGTACGCTTCGAAAGTTTTCTTGTTGATTTGAAGGCCAGCTTTGATGCTTTCCTGTTTTTTTATTTTTGAAGCCGTCCGTTTGGGATTCTCTTTGTCAACAGTAATGTGTACTTGCCCGACGGATCTTGCCTTTGAAGAAGGTGGATGCTTTGGTGAAAAGACCGCTGCTACAACATAGGACAGCTTTAGGAGTTCGCTATGGAATAAACACTAACACACACGTGTGGGCAAGTGTTCCAGTCTCCTAAGCACGATATATTGCGACCACCCCTTAAAGCGCCGACTTTTTTCATGCTTTTCATCTTGCACATAAAACAAACTGAACTTCATTACAAATCATTGAGTTGGGAAACATTGATGGCGATGTAGAAGTTCGCCCTGCAGTGAGTGATGTCTTTTACAGCGGAGGCTCTCATAGCTTTATTTAGTATTACGGCTCTGCATTTTACCGCAAAATGCAGAGTGTCAGCCATAATGTGCTAATTACCTAGTGAGTTATTTACTTCCAATTTATTAATCGAATTCTATTTATTTCGGGTAATTTATTTCATTTCAGTTCAATTGCCGCCGCCCAACAACCATGGCAGGCGGCGACCAGCTGCCACCTTTGGGAGGTAGCGAAGTGGAAAGAGGGAACTACCCTCTCCATGCTTAGGGGAGAGGAAGGTAAGGACAAGTGCGGGAGGGAACGGTGTCGGGTTGAAGGCGACGGATGGCCGGATAGAATTTCGTTGATTTGTATCACCACACGTTAAAGCGCTGGAAGCATCAAGGCGGAAGCGTTCGGCAGTCGTAGCCTACCGGGCCACAGCTCGCGTTTAATTACTGCGAAATTAAACTCTAGTTCGTCAAGGTGTCGGTGCCTCGCCGGGGAAGGTATTCTGGGCGCCAATATTTTCCCCGCAGCATTTCTGTTCTGAGGCCGAGCTGAGGAACGGAAGCGTGAAATTGCATGCCCTTCTAATGAGATGGCTGGTGGTTCCGTATCCAGCACAGCCTGAGAAAAGAGGCTCGACTGACCGACCACTCGCGTACGTAAGGTGTTCGATTGTTCAAAGCAGTGATTAATACGCCGCAATTCAGAGCACAGCGTTTTCAATGGTCGAGACTGATTTTCGAAGCCCAGTACGGCGGCAATCACGTTATCAGTCCATCAAGCCATTAATCTCCGTTGCTTGCAATTTCAAACTTCGGTGGGCTGCGCCACTATTGAAAATCACATGACATCGTTCGCCATTTACCAGCGTTAAGCAGTCATACCAAATTTCATGGTATGCCTTGAAGAAAAATTCTCTCGCTCAAACATAGTTCAAGCGTCAAGGAGAAATATAATTGTAAAAATTAAAGATTTAGAATTTTTCTGGTTTTTGCGGAACTTAATGCACCTGCGAACTCTGGCAGCATTATCATTTGAAGGCCCATGTGGCTTGCATATATGCTAATGATTCAAAACAGTCTTCTTGGTTTTCTTGCTTTTTATTCAAGCGGTGGCATTATCGAGACCCGTATTGGATTTAGCCCGTATTCAAGGTGTACTTCAGTTTAGCTTTTGGATTGTACGTTCAACGCAAAGGCTCTTTTAAAGAAATATGTGAAGCAGTTCATGGCAAAGCTGCACGATTCTGTTGGGGTGTTTATGAGGAGAGAGACAGAGTAAAATAGGTCCAGAAGGCGGATGAGGTAGACAAAGAGAGCGCGCCGGTGACCCATTTTAATGGCTCATACTGTCGACCGTTAGCAAAGCCTGTCACACGCGTTCAACCCGGGAACCAAGTTTGAAGAAAAGCAATGGTTGCTTCAGACAGAGGCGGAAAAAAGGAACCTAGCAGCCAAGTTTGAAGACTGCAGAGTAATTAGTTAATTAATTATAGTAAAAATGTCAGAGTTGCGTCGAAATAACGCGGATGTCGGTATAGCTACGGGAACGGTGTCACGTCACATACAGCGGAAGTCGTCAGAGCATAGTGAAAATTGTCACAGAATGGTCGGAAAAACGTCAGCTTTGTGCCAGATTAGATGGGAAAATGTGTAGTTAAGCGTAATTAACAATCAATATCCAAGAAAACGTATAATTTGGGTGTCGATATAGCCACGGGAACGGTGTGACGTCACATCCACCGGAAGTCGTCATGGCATAGTGTCCTCGGCTTTTGCCTCTCAGCACTTTCGTTGCCAAAGTGTCGTCGCAATTTTTGCGCACTGCAGAAGCCGAGGGGAGAAAGGCAGAAAGGAGTAGACGGGGATGGTGGGAGGTGGCGATCACATCCTACAATCAGCCACATATTCTCATTGGCGTACTAGCATACACACGATACCTGTCACCGCAAATGAGAGCAGTCGTAACAACCGAACAACGCGAAGGCTCACAAGAAATGAGGTGACATTAAGGCGCCACACTTTGCGCGCTTGCATTATCACTCGTGCTTTTAAAGAATTCGTTCGATTATTCTTCTCCAAAATCATGAGCATGCCGTGGCCCGCTCAATTTGATGTGAGGGGCTCGAACACGAGCGGCAGGAGTCTTTTGGCCGCATGCGGCACCTGCTTCAAGGTGTGAAAATGCGTTAAAAATGGCTGAGGCTTAGCTTAGGTTAAGCCTAGTCAGATGCGAAGCATATTGTCGCCGAGTTGCATATCGAGCACGCCGCTTGGCTAGACGTTCTTCACGCTCTTCATCAGTCTCTGTAGCACGCCGCAACTTTTGCTTCTCATTCCAACGAGCAGCCCTGTCTCCAGGAGGCATCTCTATCCCGTGTACGCCTAGCAGAGGCAGGCGCACCCCCTTGTGTACCGCCGCTCCAGCATCACGTGTTCACTACAGCGCACCTAGCGGCAGAAGCAGGAAACACATTGGTCGCGACGCCTCGCGCGACGGCGCGAGCTGGGGCTCCGTTTCTCCTATGCCGTTACGTCACGCATCACGTGGTCCTCCTTGGTCGCGACGCCTCGCGAGACGGCGCGAGCTGGGATGGCTGGGCCCCCGTTTCTCATCTGCTGTGACGTCACGCACCACGTGGTCATCCTTGGTCACGACGCCTCGCGCGACGGCGCGAGTTGGGCCCCCGTTTTTCATCTGCTGTGACGTCACGCATCACGTGGTATGACATGTAGGTCACGAAAGGTCAATGGTAACGACACCGCCGCGCTGGAGGAGCTGGGTTGGGCTATTTTAGTATGCTTCGCATAAAAATTCCGAGGACACTTTGGCAACTAAAGTGTTGAGAGGCGAAAGCCGAGAACACTATGCCGAGACGACTTCCGGTGGATGCGACATCACACCATTCCCGTGGCTATATCGATACCCAAAGTATACATCTTTCGGGGTTCTTAAGAGTTAAGTGCTAATTACGCTTAATTACACATTTTTCCATCTAATTTGACACAAATCCTACGTTTTGCCGATCATTCTGTGATAATTTTTACTATGCCATGACGACTTCCGGTGGATGTGACGCCACACCGTTCCTGTGGCTATATCGACGTTCGCGCTAATTCGACGCAATTTCGACATTTTTGCCTATAGTTAATTAACTAATCAATCTATAGTCATCAAACGTGGCTTGTGAGTTCATGTAATCCTCTTCTAACGGAAGCTACCATTGGTATTCTATATTTTTAATTCCCGAGATAAACGCGTGTGGCACGCTTTGTTAACGGACGACAGTATCAGCCAATAAAGGCTTTCGCCTTAACAAAAAGAAGCGAGCGCCCGATCGTCGAATTATTGCGTATTCAGCGGCCATCGTTATTTGCTTGAGCGGCAAATCTTAATTTGTCGTTATGTCGAATAGTTGATAGAATACAAGAACGTAAAAGGACAAATATAGAGACGCACGCACAACAGCAACCGCGCCTCTGTCACACGTTCTTTTCATTGCGAACAATTCCGACGGGAACGTTGCGTTAGCCGCTGCTGCCATTGATATTAAGCTACAGGATAGCCTACTGCTCCTTGTTATATTTTTAAACACCTTCTCTTAACACGTCAATGAGCCGTTCAGTCTATGTGTTATTCCCTTCTTCTGCTTGACCGCTAGAAAGGCGATTAGGCAGCCGTTTCGTCTTCCCAAATACATCGAGACCGAGGAAGCTCTGGTAAAACTACATTTTTAGTGTTGAGGGAAGTGAGCATTTGGTACTCGTGTTCTAACTTATGCTACAAGCAGCGATTACATAGTATTTCCATTCTCCCTTCAGGTACCAGGGAACAGGCGCTGGAATCTGGTCACGGCTGCTGCCTCTGTAAACCAAGCTCGAAGTGTCCAGTCATTATGTCAGTGCAGCGCACAAGGAGGGAACAGAAAGCATACTTGAATAGCGGCAACCACTGGTTGTCCTGTGTGATCGTCTAGGGTTTTGGGTTTTCTCTCGTGGGCTGTATGACACCATGAATCTTTAGCATCACACCTGAAAGGAAGTAACAACTGTCTGGTTGTTACGAAAGGCACAAACTTTTCCAACTCTATGGAAAGTCAAACACACACAACCTCAAATCAGAGTTTCTCAACTGAAAAAAGTTTAAAGAAGCTGACTAAACAACAAAACTTAACAGCCACCATCATGAGATAGCGGGAAGAACTCCATTTGGCTGTTAACTGTGGGCGGTTTGACGGATATTTGTTTCGTGATAGTGGAATTCGGTATTTTATCTCACGGGTGCACCTTCGCAAACTACGAGCTGCAATGAGAATAGAAATAAAAGAATGAACGCACGTGAGAATCGGCTTTGGCAAAAAGAAACAACTTTCAAGCACTTTTTTTAGCAGAAGCTTCACACTCTGTCAGGTCTAAAGATAAAGAACTGCAAGTATAAGAATGGACATATAAGACATCCCCACCCGTCTGGAACGAAAAGATTGTGTTGCGGTGAACGTATGCACTGCAAATGCGAGTAGAAATAAAAGTTATCTTAATATTTCGGGCAGGGTAAAACCGTTTAATGCTCTTGTGACGTCCAAAGCTTTGTGTCTACATGTTTGTTTCTTCTTGCTTTGAAAAATGCCTGATGAGTTTTATGAGAGCCATAGTACCTCTTTAGCCGTAAAGAGCAATATAATGCAACGATGCTACTCGACGCATAAATTTTCCAACGACCTCACCGCCACCAAAACGTGCCGCCCGGAAGATGATGGCTGCTTCCGAAAAATACGTCTTCCCAAGCACTCAGCCTAATGGCCTTTTGTTAGTACCTAATAGCACTTCAAGGTTGCCACTTAGCCGGAATGCAAAAGTCTGATGGTGAAGGCAACTAAAGCGAGAAAATTGCTTTTCCTCATTTTTAAACCAAAACAAGCAAGTCAAATTTCTTTACGAACCGTAGAGGTTTCTTACGGTGGACGGCGGCCAAGAGTCGTCCCGTCCAAAATGCTCCCTTCCTGTGCTAGAAACTAACTTTATTTTCTTTTAAAAATGCCGCTCGAGTTTGTTTTGGCACTTAGGTCCCATTTACAAATCATTGGAAACATTTAATTCCAGCAAATTCGGTTGGAAGCATCATGCGAAGAGCAAAATGGCATCGAAACTTGTGTTCTAGCTGTTTTGATGCTTACAACCACGTTTTATTTACCGCATCATTCTCATTATGATTGTTATTATCGCACCATTATTTATACAGACCACACAAACGTGTTTCCTCCTGACAGTGACCTGGTCGTTGTGCAAGAAGAGTTCAACCTCTGCCTTCCAGAAATTTCTACCTGGCTAAAATCTAACCTCTTGAAATAAAACCTCTGCCTTCCAGAAATTTCTACCTGGCTAAAATGTAATCTCTTGGAATAAAACATTACACAGACTATGTATGCCATATTTATTGCTAAAAACAAGACAATCGCTCATAACTTGAAGCTAAAATTTGAAAACTCAACTCTAGGTCATGAAAAGTCATTAAAATTGCTTGGTGCAATTTTCGAACATCTACTGCTGAACGGCCACTCAGATTATTTCAGTAGTAGAGTTTCACGGTCAGTTGGTATAATAAACAAGCTGCGAACATTTTTACGCGTGAGATTGAAACTACATTAACAGTACTCTATACTTCACTACTATATATACACTACGGCTTGCTTGTGTGAGGCATCACAACACTAATACAGCAAAATTAATTTCTGTACAAAAAGAGCTTTTTGTGCAATGCCCAATCTTACTCTCACTGTAGAAACAAACGTAGTTTTTTGGAAAAGTAGAAGTTGCTTGGACTTGAACAAAATGTAACATAAAAGGCTTGCTTTATACATAAAAAGCAAACAAATAAAAAAGGAGACAAACTTTCGAGGACTTGATGCCCCAAGAAGTTAAAACTTTCGATGTACTTCATTCCATCCTTCTAAATCCCGTAAAAGCTATGGTCACCAAAAGCAGACGTCCACAGTACCCCGAGCTTTAAATACCTACTCGAGCTACTCACCATGGTGTTGGAGACTCAGACTGACTGTATGTTCAAACGAGTCGTGCATAGCATGGCAGTTTTTTATGGGTAGCATATTGCAAACACTCAGTTCAGCCCTTGGGCGCGGCCGGGCAACCACCAAACCACGTGACGTGACGTCACGTGGTAACGTGACGTCACCAAACCACTTGAAAAAAAGAACGGCTGAGCATAGTGGCGGTTGCCACCGGCCCGTTTCAAAGGGGGCGCTCCTATCCATCCATCCATCCATGCATACGTCACGGAGGAAAAGCTGCTGAGAAAATCGACTGCCGCCAAGCAATACCTCGCGCAAAAAGACCGCGCAATATGCAACGCATTCTTGGCTTAACCAAGCTAAGCCTGGGCATCTTTTTTTTAACAGTGCCTATAGATGTTATGATGTGATGACACTGCACACTAATGAATGCGAATGCTTTGATTTTATGAATATTATTTGTTTCAATGTTGATTGTCATTTCATTTTGTGTTTCTTTTTTGCTATAAGTTGCCGCTGTCAGACGCTTGGAAATTGCGTTTTTATCTTTTAGGAGGGGAAGCCTTAGTCAGGTCCTTTGTAACGCCTTTTCGCCTGCACCTCCTTAGCTTAGACCCTCAACGGGTGACCTGTATTTTCTTGCCATTCTGGTAGACTAAATTTCGAAAAACAGGTCCTAAGCCGAGGCTGGAGAATGGCAGATGTTGAAGAGGAAATAGGCGTACAATGACAAGTCGAGGTTTAGAGGAAATTGGCACAACTTGCGCGCGGGTGGACAACTTAGGTAAGAGAAATATCATCTCCTGATTTCACTAAGTGTCACAGTATGCATTGCAAAAAAGAATGTTCTACTTAGCTGCGCTTTTCTAATCAAGATGTTTATACGGTTCTTTCGGTCCAAACACTAAAAATGTCATGTGATCGGTAAAACGCGTGAAACCACCACCACCCCATGTTTCCGTAGCACTCAAATCCAGCGAGGGCTCCATTAGGCCCTAAGCAATGCTCGCCTGTCAGGCCGAATTAGCGCCACGCGGAGACAGATAGTGTCCAGCCTTGCTAGCCCGGCAGGAGGCAGTAGGAAGTCTCTTGTCGACGAGGCGCAGATCTAGTGTAGCCGATCGGGAGGTTAGTGACCTGCTCGTTACTGCCTGCAACCCTTTTCTCAACGTGCTGGGGTAATGGAGATAAGAGGGTCATTGACTTCAGGCGGAGACGCTGCTCAGAGCGGGTTGCTAAGCATTCTTTGGTTTCCTCATCTGGTTCGTAAGTAAGCCACATTCCTAAAATGCTAAAATGCTAACAGTCACGATAGACTGTTAACAGATTCTAACAGCCCGCTGCACTCGATAAAGATAAGCTTCAGAAAGTTCAAAAACAGATCTGTCCGTTACGTTCTTGGTAAGTCAGCCAAAGACACGTTATTTAGTACGACGCTTTCTAAACAAGCATTAGGCTGGGAATCTCTAGAACATCGCAGAGCCATGCTTCGCTTTAAGCTTTTTCATGACATTTATCATTCCCGGAAAGGTATCACACGTGAAAATTACATCTTTTAACCTCATTATGTATACTTACGTCTGGATCACGACAAAAAGTGCGCGAATACAAATGCAAAACTGAATCTTTCAGTTCTTCTTTTTTCCCCAAAACAATTCGATAGTGGAACCGCTTGCCCTCGGCTGTTGTGGCGTACACTGCCAGTGACGCATTTTCATCTGCACTAAATGGTTTAGCGGCCATGAAATGACTCATTTATGCTTTTTTTAAATCCATTTCAGTGCAGATACGGTTTGATAGTTGCACCTGGACGTGATAACTATTTTCCTATGCTTCTATGCGTGTGTGCTCTCATTTCATAGTTTCTTTGGCTTCCCTGGCATACGTCACGATTACATGTGTCGACAGCCTTGTCCCTCTTGGTATGTAAGCACATGCGCACATTCCCATTTTCGTCTGTATGACCACGTGTCTGCTTTTTTTTGTTATTATGCTGCATACTTTTTGTGTTATTCTCATCACTTTTATGTGACGTGTTTTTGCATTTTGCATTGTGCTATTTACTCTTACGTTTGTAACCCCCCCACGCACTATAATGCCGAAAGGCGCTGTGGGTATCAGATAAATAAAATAAATAATAAAAAAAATGGTTGACGCTTAACTTGGTTAAGCCTGGAGAATGCGAAGCATCATCGTGTCGCGTAATTTGGAGGCGCACAACCACAGCGACGGCGCGAGGTGGGCCCCCGTTTCTCTACTGTCGTGACGTCATCGTGTCACGTGGTGTGACGTCATGTATCACGTCATTTGGAGGCGCACAACCACAGCGACGGCGCGAGGTGGGCCCCCGTTTCTGCACTGTCGTGACGTCATCGTGTCACGTGGTGTGACGTCATGTATCACGTGATTTGGAGGCGCACAACCACAGCGACGGCGCGAGGTGGGCCCCCGTTTCTCTACTGTCGTGACGTCATCGTGTCACGTGGTGTGACGTCATGTATCACGTGATTTAGAGGCGCATAACCACGGTGAAGGGCTGAAGTGGTAGCTAAAGTAGTATGCTTCGCATAAAATATTAACAGTCTAAGGGCAACTAAACTGGCGTGAAACAAAGTACTCTAGCGGACAGAAAGAGATAAACAAAAGGGCTCAAATTTAATGGCGGACGCGAACAGGCAGGACACGTGAACGGATGGTCAAACGAGCGAATCGATGCATGTAGTCATAGTTAGAAATAGCGCGCTTTTGGCTAAGCATTTACATTAGATCTACTAGGGCGTTACTAGAGAGTGAGTTGGAAATTCCATTATTGGTTCTATAGCCACTGCTGGGGTGCAGTGGCTGAGGCTTTCTGGTCCTGAGCACGAGTTCAGTAGCCCGGCGCCGGTTTGGTATAGGCACGACATGTGAAAATGGCACTACGCTGTGCGAGAGCAGTAAATCATTCGAAATGTGTCGATATTAAACTTCCCGTTTTCAACTAGTTTTATACGCAGAAATTCTAGATAAGCATATTTTTTTAAAGGGAAGTACCTAGCGCAATTTTTTTTACACATCGTGAGGTGTCGCCATAACAATCGATATACCTGCAGATCCCTCATCGGAACCCTTGCAGTTTACTGCTATTTACTAAAAACGTGCACCATTTGTTTTATATGGTAATCAAAGCACTCCGTACGAGCGCAAGAAAACGCTTAGAAGCAAGATTTTTCTACGGATGGGAAGATTGCGGCAGTCCAAACAGAATGTCCGAAAAGTATCTTTCAATAATTGATACTTCCATCCCAACCATCCTCAAAAAAGCACCTGCTTTTTTTTTTCCCTAAGGTAGTCACGAATACACAGCGCGGGTGCAGGACAAACATCAGAAGGAAGATTATCTGCGCATCGATAGGATAGACCATTCCCAATAGAACCTCCATAACGGTACCTTACAATATTCCGCAGTTACAAGCAACCTGTATAGAGAGCAAAACGCTTGTCTAGAAAATGCTCTGGGAGAGTTTTCAGCTGAACACGCGATATATAGCGATAACATTTTGTTAAAAAGAATCAGGATGTAAGCATGTGCCGTTAAACTCATTAAATTTCACTGTCATTTTTTGCCTTCCTCGTCGCAGCAGCTTTGGGAGCTCCCGAACACAGTTTCAGTCGTTCTAGACATGCGTTTTGCCCTTTGTACATGTCTGCGCATTCAGGCGCACGTTACAACACCAAAAAAAAAAAAAGCTACAGAGAATGTTTGCTACATTCGAATCGAGGCGAATAACTCGGATTTGTGCAAACGTGGAAGACGAGGGTGATTAGGCAGTGCCGCGGAACGGAACAGAAGGAAGTTGATGAAGACGACGCTCTCCAATGCACAGCGCGAGTTTGTGATGCAGTTTTGTATGAGGACGCTAAAGAAAGATTTTCTCCTGAATTCCTACAGTGTGCGCTACCTTGTTGTTTCCCAACCTGACTCGAAATATGACTCTTCTCATTGGACTTCATAGCCTTTGGAAAACGCGCATGCAAGATAGGAACGTTGGCCCATGTCGTTTCGCCCAGAATTCATTTTAGCCGAATGTTGCTGCAGGTAATGGACATTTACAAAGAATTGAACTTTTTACCCGATTGGTGTCCTCTCCTGATGCGCTGTATAACATTGCCGAAATTTTTGTTATAATACGTTTTCTAACATGTTTGTGTCACGTAGTGCCTACCTAGGTGCTCTGTAAATAGTTTATTTTTCTGTGTACACACACACACACACACACACACACACACACACACACACACACACACACACACACACACACACACACACACACACACACACACACACACACACACACACACACAAATGATAGTTGAGGCGACAAAAATGAATAAGAAAATTTGCCTCTCCCGCACCACTAATGTATCGCGGGTATAAGCCCAATAGCAAAATAAAAGATTTGGCCCGAGGGCAATTGTGATTTTGCCACCCGAAGGTGGAAAGAAATCAATAGGGAAATCTCTACTTCAGCGACCCACCGCCGAGGAAGCGGGCCCGGGGAGACTCCCCTGATCTCCCCTGGGACGTAGAGGGATGGGATGGGCGTTTGGAAATAGGAAATTGGAAATTGGTTTGGGTTGTGGGAATTAGGTGGGATTGGGGACAGCAGGTATTTTGACCAGATTTGGCTTGATTTCATCCTGAGTTCCTTTTCAGGCCTCCTTGAAGGGCGAGCACTCAGTGCACCAATTGTGGGCCCTCGGCGTTGGACGTATTCCCACACCACAGAGAACGTTTTGCCGGCGATCTCCGACCGTCCGAGACAGGGAAAATCCTAACAGGGGCTTGGCTAGGATCCCCTCCCCCAAGCCAGGTTCCGCCACCCCGACCCTTCCACAGTACTAAGAGACGGATATTTCACAGCACTCGTTCGGTACTTCGGCTCTTACTCCTGCAGTACTCGCACACGCTGCAGCCATCCTTTCACGGTTTTCGCGGCGATCGTTGCCAGCGATCGCCCTGGCATAGTATGTGAAACCTCAATCCATTCTACCACCCTATCATGGTTGAGGTCTCGATTGATGTCCGCAGTGACATCACGCGCTACCACAAGGTATATATGCACGTGCCTGCCCAGGGCATTGATGCCCTCTGCGATTTCACCAGTCTACTAACCGTTACTCAGACAGCCGCCAGGCTTTCCCGCGTTTCGGAGCTTACTGGCCTTGGAGTTTGCTGCTACTTACTCCATCTCTTTTCGTGCTTTCAGGCCAAGGGCAGCTTCCCCAAAACCCAAGCTTGGATCGCCCAGCCGCATGCCCCCGCGAGGCACCGAGCTCTTCGTGATCGGAAACCAACGCGTCCGCGGCTGGGTGGTACGCCCTCGTACCGAGAGGGAACCGTGACTTTCAATTTTGCGAATTTTGGAACGACCGCGTCTGCCTGGGCGATCTCGTCGATCGGCAAAACAGCTAAGTCGGAACCGCGTCTACCGCAGCGCCAGCACCACGGCAAAACGACAAAGTCCCGACCGCGTCTACCGCGTCGACCACGCCAAAAGCAAACAGCCGTTCTAGTCACCAGTTCTGCTTTTAAGCCGGATTCCACGTGCCCAGTCCGTCTCCCTTCTCGGACCTGCCCTCCCACACAGGCATAGGGCATCGTGGGCGCGACACGCTCACAATGTCGCGGAAAGTCTGCTGCACCTTTCCTGGGGATTCGCAACCCCAAGAGTGGACTCCGGCGAATCCACCCACCGCTGTGCGTTGCACCGGAACAAAGCTTAGTAGCCGAAACTACACCAGCCCGTATCCGGTGGCAGGGGGGGCCACGCGCAGGCCGCACAGTCGGATTTCCCCCCCCCCCCACACACACACACACACACATATATATATCCTATACAAAACCATTGTAAATAAATACCATGAAAGAAAGAAAAAAAAGGCAATAGCCTAGTGGTCTCGCTGAGCGGCCCTTAAAGGGGATCTGTTAGCGCAGACATGGGTGCGACTCGCAGTCATGAATACTGATTCAATTTTTTTTTCTTTTTCATGCTTTCAGACCTCGAACCCGGATCTCACGACAACTAGGTCATTCCCTGATTTTGAAACATTAGTCGCCGCGGGACGGAACAGATGGAAGTTGATGAAGACAACGCTCTCCAATCCACAGTGCGAGAGTGTGGTGCAGTGTAACACGAGGCGTGCCGGCTGCGGTGATAGCCTAAATTTTTTTTATTGCATGGAAATAGTGCCGACAAGAGAAATCTAAGCAAGCTGACGCCACAAACCACCAGGCCACCATACCCCTGCATGACCCCCCTTCCAAAACATAAAAAGTCTGGGAGGCGCAGCTGCATCGAGATAGGTGGTGAACTAAAGGAGAGTTTGCAGGCCAAAAATGGCCCTTTACATAGGTGGAGTCCTTAGTCCGGGACCCCGCTGGACGAGGCCGCTACTCGCGCCCGTTTGACTGAGCCCTTTGAGACTCCAGCCCCGAGCAGTTGAGCAGGGCTGCCTCCCATGCCTCTCGGGAAGGGGAAGGATTGGGGGAAGGGAACGATTCTTCTGACAGGCCCTAACCATGTGGAAGGTATCGGATACTTCCCCACAGTGAGGGCAGCGCCCATCAATTTTGGGGTCGAAATGTTTCGCTATTGCAGGACACAACAGAGTGTTGGTCTGCAGGAGCCTCAGAGTTCGCTCAACGGCTTTACTCAGGCCCTTAGCAGGGACCGGGAAAAGCCGATGGCGTTCGCAATAGTCGTCCAGAATTTCCTTGAACCGCAGAAGCGGTTGCACAATTTCTGAGCCGGAAGAGCCTGGATGAGGTGCCCGGTAGGTAAGCGCTCGGACAGCCGTGTCCGCAGCCTCATTACCTCTAACGCCCTGATGGCCCGGAGTCCAAACTAAGCGTTTAGCCGAAGGGTTCGATTCCCTGACTGTGCGCTTTTGTATACAGGAGGCTGAAGGTGAAGCCTCGCCAGCCAGGTAGCGTTGACAGGCTCGACACGAATCTGTCACGATTACGGAGCCAGCTAGGCGGGTCTTGCAAGGCACCATATACTCCCCGCAACAAAGCTCATTGTTCGCGAAACAAAGATTCCCACGAGCATGGGGATTCCTCGTCTCGGTCCGTCATGCGGCTGTTCCAGAGTCTAAACTGTCCCAGCAACATAAATCTCGCCTAGCGGCCTTTAAAGAAGACCTGTTCGTGCAGCCAAGGATCATGGTTTGACCTCTAACTCCGGTGACTCTAACTCAGCTCTAACTCTGCTAACTCAGGCAACCGGCGATCGAAGCACGAGGTCCGGTAGTGACGCTTTTGCTTCAAAATTAAGTGCTCGTTAAAGTCGTCAGGTCGTGCACTACAATCTTGAGCCCCCCCCCCCCCCCCCCCCGCCCCCCGGGTAAAAGTCACTCCATCTCTTATAGTAATGCTTTAGGAGCGGCTGGTTGGGTATCCATATTATGTGCGGTAAAATCTATTCAACATTTGTCAGCGTGGTAAAAACACAGAAACAACTCGAGACTGCAAGCGCATATCTTCAACTGCAATTTATTTTCTTCTGTTCCCGTTCTCGCACGCCATTCATGTATAAAAAATGCAACAGGACGAAAAGAGAGAAAACGAATAAAGGAGAGAAAGTAGCAAAAAAAAATCTAAGCAAAAAAGCCGAATATGTATAAACGAGGTGTCAGGGTTCAAACCTGTTCGAAAAAGTCATCTTTTTGTGCTAGTGAGGAGAAGTATAGAGGGAACAGATAGCAAGAAAGGATGGGGGAGAGCTTTGTTCACTATTTACAAAATACACAAGTTCGAACCTCCCGCTCTTCATCGGTTTCGTAGCCTAAAACGCGACTGACGTGTCCGCTGTCCAAGGTCAAATGAAGGTGAAATCCGCAAGCATGGCGACCTAGGCTTTACCTAGCGTAGTGAAGCTATAGTTCCAAAACTGATAGGCATGCAAAAGCATGTGTTTAGTCTGGCTAGCTCAATATTTTGCTTTGCTCGGTGGTCTGCACATCTAGCGATAATATTAGACTCAGGTTAGATTCTGGTCGAGGTTAAAGTTATCTGTTCGCGACGGAGATGGAATTTGATCGAGGCATCGATGTGCAATGCGCAGAGTGAGTGCGTGTTGCAGTTTAGTGTGTATGTGCCATTGCTTGAGAGGCAAAACAACAGCGCGAGGCTTTATAGGCTGTGGCGATATCGAAGTGCTCTCGAGTAAGACGGAGGAGCGAACTTTAAGGTGCCTGCAGACAGGTACTCTACTCTGTCCTGCAATCTTAAACCATTACGATCCTAACACGGATGGGCGATGCCCACACTGTGGGGAGACCTGTGATATCTTCCACATGGTGTGGGCATGTACTCAAAATCCCCACCTCCCCCCTTCCCCTACCCCTTCCAGAGAGGCACGGGAGACTGCCCTCCTCAACTGCTCCTCGCATGAGTCCCAAAGGGCTCTCGTGAAACGGGCTAGAGGCGGGGCATTGTCATGCGGTGTCCCGGACTAGGGACGCCGACCATGTAGCGGGGCCACTCTGTGGCTCCCAAACTCTATTTCAGCAATTAAAAGTTTTCACCACCACCACCTCTCGAGCAATATCTAGCTAATCTGGCCTGTTCACGCCACTGCGGGTTCGAACCCCAGTCACTGCAATATGTGTTTATTTATTGAAGTTCGAGGTCCAATTCTTAAGCAGTGTATCGGCTTTTGAAGCTTTAAGGTTTGTCTGGAGCTTAACGTCCCAAAGCGCCCCAGGCTTTAAAGGGCCCCTGCCCACCCCATGGTCCCAAACACTCTCTACCTCACTTTGAGCGAGCCTCCTCTACTTCCATTCCCTCCTCAAAATTTTTCTCTCCCGCTCCTCGTCGAGTAGGCTCGGCAAGGCAAAATCACCCCTTCGTTCTCCGGTGTAAGCCGCAGGCGTGGTGTCTGTGGAGTGCGTCACAGGGCGACGTCATGGCCCCGCCTTCAATAAAATTCTTTTCTTGGTTTTTGCATTTTCTCCGCACACAGAACGATCGGGAGGCGCGATCGGCTCGACCACCTAGACTTGTTAGCGAGCGCATCCTTTCATACATCTGTTTGTCATTCCCAGTTAACGAGCCACCTTTTCATTTTCTTTCAGGCCTCCCCACCGTTTCACGAGCGGAGGGGCGGAAGTCGGTTGTGTTCGAAACACACGGCGAAGCGCGGACCCGGCAACCGCCCGTTTGCTTTTCTCCATGCGTGTTTGTGTTCTGTGTGTTTGTGTCTTTTCTCCGCTCCAAAGCATATGCCATTCATTGGAGTCAAAGCGTACGAAAGATGCACGAAAGATAAGCGGTGTGTGTGCGGAGCGGTCAAGTGGGCGAGCGAGGGAAAGGCTCTGCTGCACTAGTAATTAAAACCTTGTTTTGGGGGGCTTGCATAGAAGAAAAAAATCTGAGAAGGGAGCGCGTACGCAGAGCGTCTCGTGAGGTGATCACGGCGGGGGGAGGGGGGGGGGCGAACCAACTCCCTCAGTTTTACTATGTTTTACTTTTTATGGCGAGGGTTCAAGGCTGTCGCCGCACGCTCCCTCCGCAGTTTTTTTTTTTGTTGTTGTTCCTTCATGCGGGTTTGTAGGCATGAGCCAGAACAGAAGGCGCTGCGGAAAGCGTTGTGCAGACGACGCGACGCCAAGGCTACGCCCAATCTTCTCCCGTCAGTCAGAACGATGCACCAATGGAGTGCCTTCAGCGAAAGTAACCCCCCATGACGTCAACGGAGTTCAGAGCAGTGGGCCGGGCCCGTTTTTGTTGAAGGAAAGAACGAGCGGGCTTTGATTTGAATTTTCGCAGCTTTTTGGGGCGCGCATGGCTCTAGTATTTTGCAGAGGTTATCTTCGATGCCTCATCTATGCAGTGGGCTTGTTTTTCAAAAATGTCCGGACCGTGGGCAGTGGCCCTTTAAGGGACACCCTAAAGGCTCCGAAAATTTCTACCGCCTGGGGCTTTCTAACGTGCACTACTGTGGTCTTGCTGCAGAACTTTCGCTCTTTCATTGCAAAACCACTACTATCTCCTACCTTGCAAAATTCGTCTGTGGGCGTAAAGCCTCTGAAGAGTCACTTGACATGGTCAGTGAACATCTTAATCAAGTTTTACTGGCGTTGACAACGTTGAAGACTGCCCTTATTTCGAATTTAAAAAAAAGATAAAATTCGTAAATTGGTTTTTGAGGAAAGTAAATGGCGCAGTATCTGTCTCACATATCCCGGCGGACACCTGAACCAACACCACCTAGAAGTTCGTCTAGGTGGTGTTGCCTGAACCGCGCCGTAAGGGAAGAGAGGAAGGTGGGAGTCAGCATACTGACTGGGGATACACAACCACGACACATCGAGGTCGCAGGCTCTGGCTGCTCATGCAGAACCTCCAAGTCACTGTGCACAACACGTTTCAGACGCCTACACGGATCGGCAACAGTGTCAGCATGGACACCAGTCCGGACCTGACGCTGAGCCGCTGTATCCGCGGCGTTACCTGGAACAGAACACAACATACACTGGGCAGTGATCATTACATTATACAAATCACTGTCCCGTACAAACCAGCCCGTCCCGCAAATACCATACACAAACTCATTAACTGGAATGCATTTCGCACTGCAGGCACTGCCCTCCCAGACACTCCCATCGCAGACGTCGACGCACGGGTGCAGTCACTCAAGCATGACGTTCACCACAACACGCGACACATTGAAACTACAACCGAAACACCGACCCTTGACACACGCCTCGCCCACCTCTGGGAGGCTTATCACAGCATCCTGGAACGCTGGAAAGGCAACAAACACAACAGAACGCTTAAAATGCGGCTGGCCGCGCTGCAGACACAAATCCAACAGCACTCTGAGGAGCTCTGTCGATCCAACTGGGGACAGATATGTGACGGCATCGCCGGAAACCTGTCCAGCAAACGAGCATGGCAACTCCTCCGACACCTCAATGACCCCACACGCACCAAATCAGCAGCACAGCACCACGTGACACGCCTCACACATGAAAACATTGACGATCCCGACACCCTTCTAGACACACTTCAAACCATGTACACATCTCCAGGCGGCCCCATACCTCTACCGCACTACACAGGACAAGCAAATCCAACACTCGACACCGACATCACGGAGACGGCACCGACATCACGGAGTCAGAGCGGCCCTCCTGAGTCTCCGCGCGAACTCCGCACCTGGTGCAGACCAGATCACAAACTCGATGCTCCGTAATCTGGATGACCAATCGATCACCCACATTACGAAATACTTCAACCAGTGCTGGAGGGAGGGTAACCTCCCTCAGTCCTGGCGCCACGCGAAGGTAATATTAATACCTAAACCCAACAAACCACTCACCATTCAAAACCTTCGCCCGATTTCGCTAACCTCATGCCTCGGGAAGCTCCTCGAGCATGTTGTGTTAGCCAGACTCACAAGTCATATGGCGGACAGCAATCTTTACCCGCATACCATGGTGGGATTTCGCCCCCATCTTTCCGCACAGGACGCAATGCTGCAACTCACACACGACATTTTCGACCCGCTTCTTCCAGGTCACACCAAGGCAGTCTTAGTTTTGGATCTCTCCAAAGCTTTTGATCGCATTGAACATCAGGCGATCATGACTGCTCTATCCCCATTGAATGTGGGTGCGGGCACGTATGCCTACATTCAAGCATTCCTCACTGACCGCACGGCTGAGATACACTTCGGCCCTCCGTCTTTTCCCTCCTACACGCTTCAGAGTATCGGCACCCCTCAAGGGTCCGTCCTTTCCTCCTTTCTCTTTAACATTACCCTCATCCCCCTTGCCCGAAAATTGGCAACTATTCCCCGCCTGAAGCACACTCTTTATGCCGAGGATATCACCCTGTGGACCACTCACGGCAGTGACGGCGACATAGAGAGCACCTTACAGGAAGCAGCCACCCTCACCCAAAATTACGCACGGACGATCGGACTGTCTTGCTCCCCAGAGAAGTCCGAACTACTCCTCATCCGTCCTAAGAACCACCGCTGTCCCCGCTCCCCCATTGTCATTGAACTGAATGGTGACCCGGTACCTGAGGTTGGCACCCTCCGTGTATTGGGCATGCACATCCAGAACGATAGCAAAAACCCCACTACCCTCAAGAAACTCAAGCAGGTTTTAGGCGCGATATCGCACCTCATCCGCAGGGTTTCGGGACGTCATAGAGGCATGAAGGAGCGCGACCTATGTCGCCTCATTCATGCCTTCGTCCTCAGCCGTGTGCTGTACACTACCCCATACTTACAACTATCCAAACATGATATAAACGCTTTGGATGTTTTGATTCGCAAAGCATTCAAAGTAGCACTTCATCTTCCCCTCAACACACCCACAGAAATTTTACTAGGCCGGGGCCTCCACAACACGATCGGGGAACTGGTGGAGGCCCACCGACAGGTCCAATACATCAGGCTCACACCAACTTCCACAGGTCGGTATATCCTGGACTCCCTCGGCATCAGAATACCGGCCAACGACCCAACCCTCCTCGCCATCCCACGACCCCTTCACCAGGAGCTTCTCATTAGGCCGCTCCTGAGGAATATGCACCCGTGCCACCATGAGCAGCGCCGCAGAGCCCGTGCGAAGGCACTGCATCGAGCGTACGGCCCCGAGCCGGACGCGGTATGGGTGGACGCTGCCTGCACGGGTGATGAAGCGACAGCAGCTGCGGTGGACTCCTCTTTATCCGCCCTCCTCACACTACCTCTCCCTCCAGACACGTCCCCAGAGGCTGCAGAGGAAGTCGCCATTGCACTAGCTATCACTCGCACGGAAGCCCGGTATATATTAAGTGACTCCAAAACAGCGATTTTAAATTTTTCTCGAGGCCGAGTTCATGTCCCTGCTTTTGGAATACTGGACTCGCCCGATGCACCCCCGCCCCGCCATGTGGACCTGATATGGGTGCCTGCGCACTCCGGGAATCCCGGAAACGAGGCTGCCAACCTTTTAGCCCGAGGTTCTTTAAACCGGGCTCAGGTGGCCTCGGATCGGGGATTTACGAAGGAGCGCATGCACACATTCAGTGAGCTGACCTTGCATACAGAGCCTAACGCCAGCTCTACCCCCCGCCCCACCCCTCCCTAGATAACAAACACGCAACACTCTGGCGCAGACTACAGACACACACTCTCCCCTCACCCTTTAACCTAGCCCACTATCATCCAGCCTTTCCCACTCCCGCATGCGCCCTATGCCCAGAACGCTTCGCTTCTTCCCTCCACATCCTTTCCCTCTGCCCGGCGGACCCTCCCCCGCGGGACCTTGAGAACCTCAAGACCTGGGAGGACTGGGAGACCCTGCTGCGCTCGGAGGACCCGGCCGTGCATACCATCGCCACCGGCCGTGCTGCCAGTGTTATGGACCGTAGGAACATAAACACTTGAGTGCAGTGGGGTCCTGCGGGGACCCTGGGGCGTGCCCCGAATTCCTGTGTAAATAAAGTTTTCTCTCTCTCTCTCTCTCGCGTTTCGCCTCCATCGAAACGCGGCCGCCGCGGTCGGGTTCGTACCCGGGTACTCCGGCTCCGTAGACGAGCGCCTTACCACAGAGCCAGCGCGGCGGGTAATAAAAAAGACGCATAATTGGCTTCCTGGGTCAGTAGACAAGTAAAGGCCTAGTCGCTGTGGCCGATTGCTTTTAAACACGGGTGTAAAGAATGGATGTGGCTCAGCTCGGCTCAGCCGGGTTATACGGATCGAAAGGCAACGGAACCAGTGGCCGATGTCGACGCGGAGACGTGGGCAGCATCCGTTGCCCATTTCAGCTCGAGATACTGTGCCATACTGCCACCTAAACTGCGGTTGCAGTGGACGCGAGCTTCAATCTTCCGACATGTTATCAGGCATGCGACACAGCTGGCGAAGCGAGCGGAGGCGAGTGCAACGACTAGGCAAGCGGTGTGACGTCATACCGAAAGGCGGCTGCGGCTCCGCGGCGAGGCAAGCGGTGTGACGTCATGCCAGATGGCACGGCGAGCGCGCGGCGTCCACCAGCGGCGGCGGTTGCTAGGCAACGGCTCAAGGTCCGTCTCCGTGCCTCCTCAGAGCACCGCCACAGCGAAATCGCAAGTTCGTGGCCAATGTAGCTTTCGCTACAAAAACTGGGAGGCCGCAGAATTCGTTTGTCTGCATACGGATAAAAGCAATATGAAAGGGGTTATAGGTGCAGCTGTGCCTGTATACGTCATGATGGACTCGGAAAAGGGTATTGAAGCGGTGGAGGGTTGGTTGCGACTGAGAGAAGGATGAAAAGGATAAGTGCACGGGTCTGCCAACCGGCTCATGCCGAGCCACCACCGCTGCCAAGTGTACATAGAAGAGAGTTGAGAGATAAAAGGACAGAGTAAAAGAGAGTATGGACGCGCGTCGCAACAACCGCGTCCGCCGGAACGGACGCTGGCTGAAAAAAACAGATACATGGCCGCAGCTTCCTCAAGCAGGCATAAATAGGTTATCAAGTTTTAGTTAATTTTCTCAGTATAAGTAGTCATACGACTAATAGACTTGTGTAACAAGTGCGGCTCCGAGCAAGGACTGAATAAGTATATAGAAATTATCACATTTTCAAAGTGGTTTTCAAATATATTAATCTTGAAATCAAACATTCTTTGTGTGGTTGTAGTATAGCATCTGTGAAAGCAGCGGTGCGGGTTTGGATTTGTACGTAGCGATCAGAATGAGGGTAGCAACGGTCCACGACCCTGTTTGTATACTTCGAAGGTGGTGTTCTTCGAAAGCGTTACCTCACTGCAGTACTGCCAGTTTAAGTGCTAACGAAATCGCTCATGTAGCTACCTGGTAAAGGTATGTTAGTTCAGTTAGGCCTGTACATTTATTGGCATGGGCCGAGATACAGAGAAGAATCGCCGGTCAATGGAGTTGAAATGCTAGAGGCCCGTGTACTGTGCGATGCCGGGTGCACGTTAAAGAACCCCAGGTGGTCGAAATTTCCGGAGCCCTTCACTACAGCCTCCCTCATAGCCTGGGTAGCTTTGGAGCGTTAAACATCCCCCGCCCTCCCTAAATGAAGCCATAAATACCGCCAACTGAGACAGCCATGATCGCCATTATTCGGTAAAATTATCAAACACAGTGATGCCAACTACGGTCACATAGCAACAGCAGAACAGATCATATCGGACTATGAGGAAACGCCTCCTTCTAAAGACCCTTCTACCGGCTCTCTCACAGGAGACTTGGCTACTGGTAATCAGGCAGACGGGCAAGAACACCCTAGCATGTGCGCACAGGATGCATGGGAGAGGTCGCCGTCTATTAGGGGGTCGCTCATCCCACCACACTGATTTTTTCGATAAATAAAGTTTCTTTAAGCTAAAGACTCCCCATCGTGTCGCCTACCAGCCAGCAGGTTTCACGTGCTCAGGTGTGGCACCCATTCCTATTGACTGTTCGTTGTTTCGGGGATTCAGCGCGTTCTTAGCTACTTGCTTGCCTCTTACAAGAATAAATGTGAAAATGTCATTAACCTACGCTCTAAGGAAAATAATTGTTCAAGTAAGGGATGCTGGATCGCGATGGTTATGGCTATGGGTGGTGGCGGGGGTGAAAAACAATTATCATTCATTAAAATATTACATAGAGGTGATTGGTGCGAGGCCCTATTGGGCCATTTCTCCTCATAATACTAGAGTACCTATTAAGGGGACTCACTGGCAAGGAACCCCGCCGACGACCGTTGAAACAAGGCCTTTTGGGTCTTGAGGTCTTGGCAGCCGAGCAAGGCCGCCTCCCTGTCCGGTCTAGTGGGGTTGGTATTGGAGAGGGGGATAGAAGGGTTTGGTTGACACGCCCAATTCATGTAGAAGGTGTCAGCCACCTCCCAACAGAACTGGCCTGCGCCATGAAAGGATGTGCTGAAACGCTTAAGCACCGCCGGGCAGAGTACAGGGTTAGGGAGAATTTTGATGAGGAGTCGCTTGTCAGCGCGATCCAGTTCATTACAAGGGGCCGGGTAGCGCCGGTGCTCCTCCTTGTAGTGATCGGTGATGTGTTCTAAAGTAAGGGCCAGATTGTCTGATTGGGAGTAAGCTTCCAAGGACAGGGAGATAACTCGGGGAGACAGTGCGCGGGAGGCCTGATCGCCCTGTTCGTTTCCCTGGACTTCCTGGTGACCGTGGGCCCAAATCAGGTTGCGTGGAGTTGGATCTTCGCATCGGCAGCTAGATAGCAGTATGCACCAGGCAAGCGGGGAAGCCCATCCCATCTCATAGTTCCGACAGGCCTCTCGCGAGTCGGTGATCATGTGTTTCGACTTGGGAGTAGTGAGAGCCAGAGCAATGGCAATCTCCTCCGCGTGTGTTGCGCTGTAGGCTTTGAAATTGAGCGAGTAGACACAATGGCCTAGTCGCTGCGGCGGGTTTCTTCTAAGCACTGGTGTCAAAACTGGAAAGCCGCAGAATTCGCTCTTTTGCATACGGATTAAATGTAGTAAGAAAGGCGCGATATAGCTGTAGCTGAGTGCGTGCATGCCATGACTGACTGCGAATAATGGGTACGAAAGCTCTGGAAGATGAAAAGATTTAAACAATGTGGATGCTTGAACTGGCTTCCGCAGAATCTTGCAGTATAGGCAGCAAGCATATATTTTGTTAAGTTTTGAAGCGAAAAGCTTCACTACGAGGGTGGTGGTGGTGGTGAAAACATTTATTACGAATGAACAGGCGGTATGTTGGATCAGCCCGTAAGGGACCGATCCTTACAAACACTAGGTGGAGGTCCCTAGTGTGGGACCCCAGTGGCGGTTGCCGCCGCCCGGGCGCGCCCGACTAAGGCTTGTTGGGCCTGTAAGTCGTGGCAGCCGAGCAGGGTCGCCTCCCAGTCCTCCCGGGTTGGGTTGAGGATGGGGGGAATAGCGGGGTTGGAGGGGCAGGCCCACACCATGTGATAAGTGTCAGAAGACACTGCACTACAGTATGGGCAGCTGCCGCTAAAGGAGGGGTCAAAATGTTTTAGCGCTGCCGGGCACAGCAATGTATTGGTGAGAAGGCGGAGAACGAGCCGCTCATCCGCCTTCTTCAGGCCTTTACATGGGCTAGGGTAGAGAGAGAGAGAGAGAGAGAAAACTTTATTTACAAAGGAATTCGGGGCACGCCCCAGGGTCCCCGCACGACCCCACTGCACTCAAGTGTTTATGTTCCTGAGGTCCATAACACTGGCAGCACGGCCGGTGGCGATGGTCTGCACGGCCGGGTCCTCCGAATGCAGCAGGGTCTCCCAGTCCTCCCAGGTCTTGAGGTTCTCTAGGTCCCGCGGGGGAGGGTCCGCCGGGCAGAGGGAAAGGATGTGGAGGGAAGAAGCGAAGGGTTCTGGGCATAGGGCGCAAGCAGGAGTGGGGAAGGAGGGATGATAGTGGGTTAGGGTAAGGGGCGAGGGGAGAGTATGTGTTTGTAATCTGCGCCAGAGTGTTGCGTGTCTGTTATCTAGGGAGGGGTGGGGCGGGGGGTAGAGCTGGCGAGAGGCTCTGTATGCCTGGGTCAGCTCACTGAATGAGTGCATGCGATCCTTCGTGAATCCCCGATCCGAGGCCACCTGAGCCCGGTTTAAAGAACCTCGGGCTAAAAGGTTGGCGGCCTCGTTTCCGGGATTCCCGGAGTGCGCAGGCACCCATATCAGCTCCACTTGGCGGGGCGGGGGTGCATCGGGCGAGTCCAGTATGCCAAAAGCAGGGACATGAACTCGGCCTCGAGCAAAATTTAGAATCGCAGTTTTAGAGTCAGTTAAAATATACCGGGCTTCCGTGCGGGTTATAGCAAGTGCAATGGCGGCTTCCTCTGCAGCCTCTGGGGACGTATCTGGAGGGAGAGGTAGTGTGAGGAGGGTGGATGAAGAGGAGTCCACCGCAGCTGCTGTCGCTTCATCACCCGTGCAGGCAGCGTCCACCCATACGGCGTCCGGCTGGGGGCCGTACGCTCGATGGAGTGCCTTCGCACGGGCTCTGCGGCGCTGCTCATGGTGGGACGGGTGCATATTCCTCGGGAGCGGCCTGATGAGAAGCTCTCGGTGAAGGGATCGTGGGATGGCGAGAAGGGTTGGGTCGTTGGCCGGTATTTTGATTCCCAGGGAGTCCAGGATATACCGACCTGTGGAAGTTTTTGTGAGCCTGATGTATTGGGCCTGTCGGTGGGCCTCCACCAGTTCCCCGATCGTGTTGTGGAGGCCCAGGCCTAGTAATCTGTCTGTTGGTGTGTTGAGGGGAAGATGAAGTGCTACCTTGAATGCCTTGCGAATCAAAGCATCCAAAGCGTTTATGTCATGTTTGGATAGTTGTAAGTATGGGGTAGTGTACAGTACACTGCTGAGGACAAAGGCATGAATGAGGCGACATAGGTCGCGCTCCTTCATGCCTCTATGATGTCCCGAAACCCTGCGGATGAGGTGCGATATCGCGCCTGCAACCTGCTTGAGTTTCTTGAGGGTAGTGGTGTTTTTGCCATCGTTCTGGATGTGCAAGCACAATACACGGAGGGTGCCAACGTCAGGTACCGGGTAACCATTCAATTCAATGGCAATTGGGGAGCGGGGACATAGGGCAAAGGCGATGACAATTTTGATAATATGTTGTAATATCTTTGAATGTATAGACTGGATTAATATCGGCTTGCTGATCGGATGGGGAGGAGAAAACAGCCCGGTGAGAGAGCGCGCGGGCGGCTGCGTCTGCTGCCTCGTTTCCTGCCAACCCCTGATGAGCAGGGGCCCATATGAGGTAACGGTGTGCGGGGTCCGTATCCCGTATGCAATTTTGGTATATTCGATAGGCTAGGAAGGGAGTGCAGGCTTTTTCGACGTTCCGACAGGCCCCTCGCGAGTCGGTGATTATGTATTTTGAATTGGAATGTGAGGCCGCAAGAGCAATCGCGACCTCTTCGGCTTGTGTTGCACTGCGGGCTCTGAAAGTTAGGCCGTTAACTGTGTTGCTGTTGTGAACTACCGCGGCCGTGTACCATCCCCCGTGGTGAGGGCCGGAGGCGTCCACGTAGTATACACCTGTTTTGTTGCCATACTATCGCGCTAGCGCTTCCGCTCGTGCCAGGCGCCGACCATTATGGTCTTCATGTGGCATGTTTGCTGGAAGAGGCCGCACGTGGAGGGCACGTCTCCACAGTTCCGGGATGCGAAACCTGTCTTCCATTGGAGGGGTGTCCATGGTAGAGAGAGGGTGCGGTAGATGGTCCTTGGCGATCACAAAATGAACAAAGGAGGGGAAAACCTCAGGTTGCTAGAGCCAACGTTTCGACAAGGGGACTTGTCTTCGTCTGGGCAAAGCGTTCATCATCGGCAGGGATTAAATAGGGCCGTCGCTCCGAGGAGGAAGGCCCCGGGGGTGGGGAAGGAAAGTGGTGTGAGAGGGGATGCGTGTCAGGAAGGGGAGGGAGGTGAATCATGATTCGTTAGGCTGCAATAGTGGAACAACTTATATCCGGGGGTTGTGTAATGAACAAAAGGCTCTGAAGGGGCTGCGACGGGGGGGAGGCGCTGGGCGAACCTGCAAAACTCAGATAAAAGGATTAGTCAGCGTGGTACAGGGAAATGAGAACAAGAAAAAAAAAATAGGCTGGCATTGGAAGGAGAAAGGAAGGGGGGCATTTCCAAGGAAGGACAAGGCAGGGGGGGGGGGAAATGGCTCGTGTTCAGAGAAAGCCAACAAGTGGGGGCGGAGGGGGTAACAGGAGTGTCATGGTTTCCGAGAACTGGTAGCAGGGGATTAGGTAAAAAAAGAGATGAAAAAAAAAAGGTGAACAAAGGGAGAGGGTGACAAGGCCGGAAATGTGGTGGAAGATATGACGTGGGAAGGGTGCAAGGAGCGACAATATACTTATGTGAGGTTCTAGGAAATAGTCTGACCACGTGCAAGACATTTGTTAATTTAAAATTATGCTGACCCTGGAATGTACCTGAGAGATTCCAGGTTTCCTCTGGACATGTTAATCCCTGTTGGTTGCAGTGTTTTAAATTTGTGGATTAGGAATGCTTATCTGTATTTTCTGTCCCTTGTCGATTTGAAGCCAGACTGAAGAATGAACAATTTGAGTTCGTCGAATTTGTGATGGCGTTGATTAAAATGGGTCGACACTGCCTTCTGTTCATTCCGTGTTGTGTCAGCCCGGTGCCCGTTTAATCTGGCACTCATTGTTTGTCCGGTTTCTCCGATATATTGTTTCTGGCAGTAGGAGCACTGGAGCATGTAGATAATATTGGACGATGTGCAGTCAAAACTGGTCTTTATATCAAAACTGAAATCGCTTGCCGTACCTTTAACCGTAGTGTCGACCCATTTTAATCAACGCCATCACAAATTCCACGAACTCAAATTGTTCATTCTTCAGTCAGGCTTCAAATCGACAAGGGACAGAAAATACAGAGAAGCATTCCTAATCCACAAATTTAAAACACTGCAACCAACAGGGATTAACATGTCCAGAGGAAACCTGGAATCTTTCAGGTACATTCCAGGGTCAGCATAATTTTAAATTAACAAATGTCTTGCACGTGGTCAGACTATTTCCTAGAACCTCACATAAGTATATTGTCGCTCCTTGCACCCTTCCCACGTCATATCTTCCACCACATTTCCGGCCTTGTCACCCTCTCCCTTTGTTCACCTTTTTTTTTCCTCTCTTCTTTTTCTCCTAATCCCCTGCTACCAGTTCTCGGAAACCATGACACTCCTGTTACCCCCTCCGCCCCCACTTTTTGGCTTTCTCTGAACACGAGCCATTTCCCCCCCCCCCCTGCCTTGTCCTTCCTTGGAAATGCCCCCCTTCCTTTCTCCTTCCAATGCCAGCCTATTTTTTTTCTTGTTTTCATTTCCCTGTACCACGCTGACTAATCCTTTTATCTGAGTTTTGCAGGTTCACCCAGCGCCTCCCCCCCTTCAAAGCCTTTTGTTCATTACACACCCCCCGGATATAAGTTGTTCCACTATTGCAGCCTAACAAATCATGATTCACCTCCCCCCCTTCCTGACACGCATCCCCTCCCACACCACTTTCCTTCCCCACCCTCGGGGCCTTCCTCCTCGGAGCGAAGGCCCTATTTAATCCCTGCCGATGATGAACGCTTTGCCCAGACGAAGACAAGTCCCCTTGTCGAAACGTTGGCTCTAGCAACCTGAGGTTTTCCCCTCCCTTGCTCATTTTGTGATCGCATGGGAGGGGTGTGTTGGATATGGAGTCGAGCAAGAAGGCGGCGACCCGACTCCGTTAGCGACAAGCGCGTGTACTGGTTTGTAAGGTGCGCCTCCCGCAGCTCCCTGAAAGTATTAACCACCCCAAGAGCCATAAGCCGGCTGTTTGAAGTAGTGATGGGGAGGTCAAGGGCAGAGAGAGAGAGAGAGAAAACTTTATTTACAAAGGAATTCGGGGCACGCCCCAGGGTCCCCGCACGACCCCACTGCACTCAAGTGTTTAGGTTCCTGAGGTCCATAACACTGGCAGCACGGCCGGTGGCGATGGTCTGCACGGCCGGGTCCTCCGAATGCAGCAGGGTCTCCCAGTCCTCCCAGGTCTTGAGGTTCTCTAGGTCCCGCGGGGGAGGGTCCGCCGGGCAGAGGGAAAGGATGTGGAGGGAAGAAGCGAAGGGTTCTGGGCATAGGGCGCAAGCAGGAGTGGGGAAGCAGGGATGATAGTGGGTTAGGGTAAGGGGCGAGGGGAGAGTATGTGTTTGTAATCTCCGCCAGAGTGTTGCGTGTCTGTTATCTAGGGAGGGGTGGGGCGGGGGGTAGAGCTGGCGAGAGGCTCTGTATGCCTGGGTCAGCTCACTGAATGAGTGCATGCGATCCTTCGTGAATCCCCGATCCGAGGCCACCTGAGCCCGGTTTAAAGAACCTCGGGCTAAAAGGTTGGCGGCCTCGTTTCCGGGATTCCCGGAGTGCGCAGGCACCCATATCAGCTCCACTTGGCGGGGCGGGGGTGCATCGGGCGAGTCCAGTATGCCAAAAGCAGGGACATGAACTCGGCCTCGAGCAAAATTTAGAATCGCAGTTTTAGAGTCAGTTAAAATATACCGGGCTTCCGTGCGGGTTATAGCAAGTGCAATGGCGGCTTCCTCTGCAGCCTCTGGGGACGTATCTGGAGGGAGAGGTAGTGTGAAGAGGGTGGATGAAGAGGAGTCCACCGCAGCTGCTGTCGCTTCATCACCCGTGCAGGCAGCGTCCACCCATACGGCGTCCGGCTGGGGGCCGTACGCTGATGGAGTGCCTTCGCACGGGCTCTGCGGCGCTGCTCATGGTGGGACGGGTGCATATTCCTCGGGAGCGGCCTGATGAGAAGCTCTCGGTGAAGGGATCGTGGGATGGCGAGAAGGGTTGGGTCGTTGGCCGGTATTTTGATTCCCAGGGAGTCCAGGATATACCGACCTGTGGAAGTTTTTGTGAGCCTGATGTATTGGGCCTGTCGGTGGGCCTCCACCAGTTCCCCGATCGTGTTGTGGAGGCCCAGGCCTAGTAATCTGTCTGTGGGTGTGTTGAGGAGAAGATGAAGTGCTACCTTGAATGCCTTGCGAATCAAAGCATCCAAAGCGTTTATGTCATGTTTGGATAGTTGTAAGTATGGGGTAGGGTACAGTACACGGCTGAGGACAAAGGCATGAATGAGGCGACATAGGTCGCGCTCCTTCATGCCTCTAGGATGTCCCGAAACCCTGCGGATGAGGTGCGATATCGCGCCTACAACCTGCTTGAGTTTCTTGAGGGTAGTGGTGTTTTTGCCATCGTTCTGGATGTGCAAGCCCAATACACGGAGGGTGCCAACCTCAGGTACCGGGTAACCATTCAATTCAATGGCAATGGGGGAGCGGGGACAGCGGTGGTTCTTAGGCCGGATGAAGAGCAGTCGGACTTCTCTGGGGAGCAAGACAGTCCGATGGTCCGTGCGTAATTTTGGGTGAGGGTGGCTGCTTCCTGTAAGGTGTTCTCTATGTCGCCGTCACTGCCGTGGGTGGTCCACAGGGTGATATCGTCGGCATCAAGAGTGTGCTTGAGGTGGGGAATAGTTGCCAATTTCCGGGCGAGGGGTATGAGGGTTATGTTAAAGAGAAAGGGGGAAAGGACGGACCCTTGAGGTGTGCCGATACTCTGGAGTGTGTAGGAGGTGGAAGACAGAGGCCCGAAGTGTATCTCAGCCGTGCGGTCAGTCAGGAATGCTTGAATGTAGGCATACGTGCGCACACCCACATTCAATGGGGATAGAGCAGTCATGATCGCCTGATGTTCAATGCGATCAAAAGCTTTGGAGAGATCCAAAGCTAAGACTGCCTTGGTGTGACCTGGAAGAAGCGGGTCTAAAAGGTCGTGTGTGAGTTGCAGCATGGCATCCTGGCGGATAGATGAGGGCGGAATCCCACCATGCTATGCGGGTAGAGATTGTTGTCCGCCATGTGACTTGTGAGTCTCGCTAACACAACATGCTCGAGGAGCTTCCCGAGGCATGAGGTTAGCGAAATCGGGCGAAGGTTTTGAATGGTGAGTGGTTTGTTGGGTTTCGGTATAAATATTACCTTCGCGTGGCGCCAGGACTGCGGGAGGTTACCCTCCCTGCAGCACTGGTTGAAGTATTTCGTAATGTGGGTGATCGATTGGTCATCCAGATTACGGAGCATGGAGTTTGTGATTTGGTCTGCACCAGGGGCGGAGTTGGCGCGGAAAGTCAGGAGGGCCGCTCTGACTTCCGTCTCCGTGATGTCGGTGTCGAGTGTTGGATTTGCTTGTCCTGTGTAGTGCGGTAGAGGTATGGGGCCGCCTGGAGATGCGTACATGGTTTGAAGTGTGTCTAGAAGGGTGTCGGGATCGTCAATGTGTTCATGTGTGAGGCGTGTCACGTGGTGCTGTGCTGCTGATTTGGTGCGTGTGGGGTCAATGAGGTGTCGGAGGAGTTGCCATGCACGTTTGCTGGACAGGTTTCCGGCGATGCCGTCACATATCTGTCCCCAGTTGGATCGACAGAGCTCCTCAGAGTGCTGTTGGATTTGTGTCTGCAGCGCGGCCAGCCGCTTTTTAAGCGTTCTGTTGTGTTTGTTGCCTTTCCAGCGTTCCAGGATGCTGTGATAAGCCTCCCAGAGGTGGGCTAGGCGTGTGTCAAGGGTCGGTGTTTCGGTTGTAGTTTCAATGTGTCGTGTGTTGTGGTGAACGTCATGCTTGAGTGATTGCACCCATGCATCGATGTCTGCGATGGGAGTGTCTGGGAGGGCGGTGCGTGCAGCGCGAAAGGCATCCCAGTTAATGAGTTCGTGTGTCATATTTGCGTGACGGGGTGGTTTGTATGGGACAGTGATTTGTATAATGTAATGATCACTGCCCAGTGTATGTTGTGTTCTGTTCCAGGTAACGCCGCGGATACAGCGGCTCAGCGTCAGGTCCGGACTGGTGTCCATGCTGACACTGTTGCCGATCCGCGTAGGCGTCTGAAACGTGTTGTGCACAGTGAGTTGGAGGTTCTGCAGGAGCAGCCAGAGCCTGCGACCTCGATGTGTCGTGGTTGTGTATCCCCAGTCTGTATGCTGACTGCTGAAGTCCCCACCGATGAGTAGGGGATGTTTCCCTGCTAGATGGTGTAGCTTTCGCAGAAGTGATTCTAGCGGGGCCATCGGCAGGGACGGGGGGTGGTATATGTTTGCTATAAATATAGAAGGAAGTGAATGTGTGTGATGTATAATTTCCGTGATCACGCAGGGCGTCTCAGACGTAATGTGATGAGTTTTGTAGGTGAGGCTGCGGTGGATGAGTGTGGACGCCCTGGGTGTGTTAGTGGTATCCGAGTGTGTAGATGTGTAGCTGGGGAGGGTTGCTCGGTGTGCAGTCTCCTGGAGAAGAAGTATGTGGGGCGTGGGTGTGATGGTGGGAAGGAGAAGTTGCAGAGGTGCGCGCTTTGCCCGGAAGCCGCGGCAGTTCCAAGTTATAATGGGGAGATAATTAGTGTTCCCCCCCGCCATATTGGATGTTGGGGGGATTGAGGAGGGTATTAAGACGGGTGTCAATTGGTATGTGTGGCTCAGGGAAGGTGTTTTGTGCTTGTGGAGGTAGGATGGGGGGAGTGGAGGGGGTTTGAAGTTGGGTGAAGCGATGGGTAAGATTATGCTCCAAGAGCTCCATCATCTTGGTAAGCATAGCGTCCATGCGCTGCTCAAGTTTTTCGGTGAGGGCGGCGGCAAGGTGATTGAATCTGGCCTCGAGGCGGGCGTCTAGCTCCTTTAGTTTATGGTCAAATTTTGCTTCGAGTGCTGCTAATTTAGCGTCTATTTCTGGGGGCACGGGAGGGGGTGTGGCGTCTGAGGTGCGCTGTTTCTTTGCAGGAGGGGTGCTCGAAGTGTCTGTGGATGATGAGCTCGAATTAATGACAGGGGGTGCGGGTTGAGGGGGCATGGAGGGGGCGGGGGTGCTTAGGAGAGAGGAAAGGCGGCTTACCTCGTCACGCAAGGCCTTGAGTTCCTGGTCTCTCGGGTCTGCCTGGGAGGACTGGGGTGGTGGGGGTTGACGGGTGGTTTTGCCGGAAACGCGGTCTGCCCAGGTGAGACGCGTGGCGTTCTTGCTGCCATTCTGCCGGCTTGTAGAAGGCGACCGGGAAGCCGTCGAGCTGCGTCTGCTGGCTGTGCCTGGTTGATCGCAGCGGGAAAGCCGCGATGCACCCGGAGGAGAGAGAGCGTTCTTCGGGGACGCTAGTTTGCGGCCCCGTCCCTTGCAGTTCCCGGTGCCGGTCATATGAGGGCCTCCGCAGAGAATGCAGCTGGGGGTGCATGAGGGCACATCTTCCTTTGGGTGGGACTGCCCACAGCGGGGGCACTTATGGGATCTTGGGTGGACACACACGTCTGCCCGGTGACCAGGGACGCGGCAGTTAGTGCAGGCGTCTATATGCCCTCGATAGGGTGTGCACCTGTGGAGGGCTCCTCCATAAAGGACGGCGCGTGGGACAGGTCCAGCCCGGAAAGTTATTAAGCTGGAACGCGTGGAGCCCATTCGGCGGGTGTCCACGATCAGGGCGTCTGGGTTGCCGGTGAGCAGGTCTTGCAGGAGCTCTGACGGGGTCTCATTCCAATAAGCATTGGAGATGACTCCGCGTACTGCTCCGTCCGGCGGGGCTATGTAAGGTGCTACGGCGAATTCCTTGCCTTGGTGTGTGATGGTGTTCACCCGAACCAGAGCGAGCGCGTCATCCTTTAGGGGCGTGCTGACGGTGCAGGTGTTGTTGACCGTGTGTACCCTGATTTGGGTACGCGCTGGCTCCTTAAGCTGGGACGCCGCTTGGAGGATGGCCTCTCGTAGTTGTCGGGGTGGAAGCAGGTCCAGCTGCAGCCCGCCTCGTGATCTAAAAACGATCTTGTAATCTGCAGCAGGAAGCGGTGGCTGCTGCCGCGAACGCTGCGCAGCTGTGCGCGTTGCTTGCAGGTGCGCTGACTTTTCAAGGCATGGAGACTTGGGGGTACCGGTAGCAGAGGCTGCGCCCTCCTGGCGTCGGGTTGTTGAAAGGACGTCCTTGGAGCGAGCAGGCACACTAAGAATGTGCGTCCAGTCCCTTGGGTCGTAGTCGTTGGGGTTAAGAACTTCTCCCTGCACCTGCACCTCCATGATGGCGTTGGTGGCGGAAGCGTCCGTCGGAGTAGGCCTAGCTCAGGCGGAGAGGTCACAGAGAAGAAAGGGCCGTGGGTGCCCCTCAAGGGCACGTTTAACAATTTTGCGAAGGATGACCTCAAGGGCGTCCTCCTCTTGTTTCCGTAGGTGGAGATAAGGAGTCGAATAGAGAATTGGACAAGTTACGATTGCGTTTGCCAGCCGCAAGGCATCCTTACTTCGTAACCCTTCGCGTTTGTTGAAAACCCGGCGGACCATGCGGCCCACCTGGTCCCCCACCTTACGGAGTTTGGCCCATGTAGGGTCTGGCCGCCTGTGCTTGTGGATGTAGAGTCCGAGTACCCGTATCTCATCACTTTCGCGTATGAGACCACTCTCAAGAGAGAGAGATATTTTAGTTGTGCACTTCTGTGAGTGGCGGAGGTGCACAAATTCCGATTTTTGAGGGGAACATTGAAGACCGCAGCGGCGGGCGTAGCGGTCTACTATCATCGCCGCTGTTTGCAGGCTGGTTTCAATGTCTCCTGTGCTGCCCTGCGTGGCCCACAGAGTGATGTCATCGGCGTACAGGGCGTGCTGCACGCCGGCGACACCACTCAGCTGGGCCGGCAGGTGCATCATGGCCAGATTGAAGAGCAGCGGGGAAAGTACCGCGCCTTGAGGGGTTCCCCGCGTGTCGAGTAGGTAAGGACCATGGTCTCTATCTTGAATTCGAATGTAGGATTGACGATCCATTCAAAATTGGCTTATGTATTGGAATGTGTTGAGGGCACAGTCGGTGTGACTTAGGTTAGTATGATCTCGAGTGTTACATTGTCAAATGCCCCTTTAAGATCCAAGGCGAGTACTACCCGGTCATTATGGGGGCATTCAAGGGGGTCAAGGACTTCCCGATTGAGTTGCAGGAGGACATCCTGTGCGGATCTGTGTGGGCGGAATCGAACATGGTGCTCGCAAAGACTTGTTTGTTTTCAAGATATGTAGGGTTCGAGCCGCGCTTCGCGTGTCCCGTATGCCGTGTGGCGCGACCGAGTGACGTCTCGGAAAGAGAGAGAGAGAAAACTTTAATACAACAGCAATTCGGGGCACGCCCCAGGGTCCCCGCACGACCCCACTCCACTCAAGTGTTTATGTTCCTGAGGTCCATAACACTGGCAGCCCGGCCGGTGGCGATGGTCTGCATGGCCGGGTCCTCCGAGCGCAGCAGGGTCTCCCAGTCCTCCCAGGTCTTCAGGTTCTCTAGGTCCCGCGGGGGAGGGGCCGCCGGGCAGAGGGAAAGGATGTGAAGCGAAGAAGCGAAGGGTTCTGGGCATAGGGCGCATGCCAGAGTAGGGAAGGAGGGATGATAGTGGGCTAGGGTAAGGGGCGAGGGGAGAGTGTGTGTCTGTAATCTTCGCCAGAGTGTTGCGTGTCTGTAAAACGACGTGTTTCTCATGTCTCGATGGACACCATAACCGCGCCGTAAGGGTTGGAAAATGAAAAGAAATTGGTTTGAAGGAAAGGAAATGACGTCTTTCTCTTTCATATCTTGGTGGACACCCGAACCGCGACGTAGGGACCTTAAGGAAAATGAAATGAAATAAAAATTGGTTTGAAGAAAAGGAAATGCCTGTCTCTCATATCTTGGTGTAAACCCGAAAGGAATGGACACCACACTACATGTCTCTAAAGCACCCTTCTAAGACAGCACCGTACTCACTACACACGCTCACTACACGCGCCTTTTTAACCGCGCCGATATCCGTCTTCTCCTCCTCCTCCGTAGAGGCAGTGTGTAGACGGCCGAGCGCCTCCACCGTTATCCTGGTGCTCCCAGTGCATGAAGCTTTTCGTTTGTATATCCAGGCTTAACTAGAGCTAAGCCACTGCCTAATTTTAGAGCGCAGCTCTTTGGCGTCCGTTCCTGGGTTTGGCGTCGTCGTCGGCGTCGGCCTCGTAACCAGCTCCGCCCCCAGTGTCACGCTTTTCAATTGGTCGAAATGCTCGTGACGTCACAGTGCGCGAATTTCAAATGGGGCCAATTGTACTTTGGCTAGTAACCATGCAACCAATCAAAGGGATCGTATAGTGATGCTGCAACTAAGTTGGACTGAGTTTAGTTAATTGCTTAATTAATCAATTAGCCTAATTAATACAGAGGAGAATGAAGAGGTCCGAAGAAAAGAAAAGAAAGACGCGCGCCGCAGCGACAACAGCGTCCGCGGAAGGAGACGCTGCTGAAAAAAACAGATAAGTACGTTTTGCAGAGAAGTTTATTGGACTGATTATTGATACAAAGGGACCATAGTCCCTCACAAAGACAAAAACACCAAGGCAGCGACTAGTGTCGCTCGGTACAAAAAAGCTATGAAACAAGAACACGACGGCGACTGCTGCCGCCGTTCACACAAAATCATTCACAGCACAAAATGTTCAAAGGGTCCATAATGTCCAGGCATGAGCGGGGAAGCACGCTCACTGAATACGATGAACGCGCACCGACACCGCGCACCACACACTCAATACGGCAGGAGCCGCACCGTCACGCGGCCCCCGCTGGCGGCGATGAAGCGGGTGCTCCACCGCCGCAGGAACTCGTCTTCTGGGAGGGTCACATGATCTAAACACGCCTGTTGAAACAGGCGCGCCCGAACCCTCTGCAGCATGGGGAACATGGCGCGTTGAGGCCGGCCCTGCAAGGAAGCGACGCCTCTCTGGCGCCACAAAACAAAGGCCCCAACACACAGCAAGAGCCGCACAAATGCGTCGCGCGGCCTGGTGTGCGAGTCGAGGCTAACAAAAAACATGCGCGACATCAGCCTCCAAAAAGTGCGCGCTACGACGCACTCAAAAAGCGCGTGTTCGAGGGTCTCTGTCGCACCGCACTGGGGACACCGAGAAGAAGGAGCGATGCCCCACGCGGCGATGCGGACCCCCGTTGGGAGGACTCTCCAGCCTCGCAGCCAGCCGAAGTCGCGGACGTCTGGTGGTACCCAGTGCGACGTCAAGTCTCGCCACCGTACCCGCCTGCTCCGCTCTAGCTGTTCAGGTGTAGCCTCCTGGGTGGCAAGGAGCTCGCAAACGCGGGAGGCCTGCGTCTGAGAGACGTCGACCTCGGGCAGGGTGGCGGTGAGAGACTCGGCCGTCCGACAGACATACCGGAAGAACGCCGGCTGCCGTTCGCCTGAAGGACCTACGAGTTCACCAAAAAAGAGCCGCCGCGAAGTCCCGAGAAGGTAGGCGAGGAGCCCTCTTCCCGGGTAGTCGGTGGCGTCGACCAGGTCGCGGACGCCTCGAACAGCAAGCACGCTGCACATTGTGCGCAGGTTGGGCAGCCTAAACCCGCCCATGCGCGTGGGAAGACGGAGGAGCGCGCGAGCGACGGTCTCCGTTTTTCCCGCCCAGAAAAAACTGCCACACAGAGAGGCCAAGCGGCGCGTAAAGGTGCGCGGCGGACAAGCGACGCGACCTATATAATAGAGCGGCGCGCACACCGATGACCTGATGATAAACGCGCGTTCCGACAGCGACAGGCGGAAACGCGCTGCTACTGTCAGGCGTCGCTCAGCGGCCGCTCTCAACTCGGTCCACGAGTCGCGGGCTACCTCCCCCGAGGAGAGGAACACGACTCCTAGCACCTTACAAGCCGGGACCCACTCCACCTCGCCCAGCAGGTCCGACGCGAAGGCCCCGAAACGCAGAGCCTTGCTCTTGCCCCTGTTGAGGAGGGCGCCGGACAGCTCGCTGTAACTGGAAAAAAGCCGTGCAAACGCTACGAAGCTGTCCGCGTCCCTCAGAAACAAGGACACGTCGTCAGCGTACGCTGACACCTTCACCTGGCCCTGGCCAGGCAAAGGGAAACCGCGAATCGATGGAGACTCTGCTACGCGACGCAAGAGCGGGTCTAAACATAGCACGAAGAGCATAGGTGACAGGGGACAACCCTGGCGAATACCGCGCTCTATCCCGAAACGTGCGGTCAACGCCCCGTTGAATAGCAAGCAAGCTGTAAGATCGGAGTACAGCCGCTCCAACCGCTCTACGAACTCCGGCGGAAAGCCGAAAGCCCCGAGAACTCCAAAAAGGTATCGGTGCTCTACCCGATCGAAGGCTTTAGCCTGATCGAGAGAGACAAAACAACCCGGAATTCCTGTTCTCGAGGTGAACGTGAACAAGTCACGCGTTAGTGCGAGAGACGAGAACACCGAGCGTCCAGGCACGCTGCAGGTCTGCGCAGGGCTTACGAGCACCGATAAAACCTTACTCAACCTTTTAGCCAGCAGTGACGCCACGGTCTTTTAGTCTGCGTTTAGCAGAGTGATCGGGCGCCACGCTTGCGGGTCAGATCGACACCCGCCAGGCTTCAGGATGAGCACTACGCGGCTCTCTCGAAAAGACTCCGGCCTCTCGCCGTCCCTGACGAAGGCGTTCACCATCTGGAGGAGGTGATCCTCTAGGACGGTGTAAAACCTAGCATAAAAGCTGATGGGAATGCCGTCAGGGCCTGGAGCTGAGGCGGCGTTCATGCCCTTAACGGTGGCGAAGAGCTCTTCCGCGCCTACAGGAGCGCTCAGCTGCGCGCCGAGATCGCTCGGGACCTGCGGTAGCGTAGCACAGAAACTACGGAGGGAGTCCGTGAAAGAGGCGTCGTCCCGCCTTTCGGCCTCGGAAGCAAACAGCTGCGAAAAGTGACGCGTAAATGCGTCAGAGATGTCAGCCGCGCTGCTGCTCCTGGTACCGTCCGGCAAAAATACCTCCTCCACGCGGGCCTGTCGCTCCTCGTCAAGGCTACCTCCCGTACTTTATTTATTTATTTATTTATTGGAAATACCAGCAGCGCCCGAAGGCATTATTGCAGGGGGGATGAGGATACATAACAGAAGATTAGGCCGGAAAAAAAGAGGAAGAAAAAAAAAGCAATACAACAAGGCATGACACAGCAAGTACAAAATGAATGAAATATGAAACAACAAAAAGACATGAAGAAAAAAAAAAGAAAGCCAACTGCGCACTCATACATCCGACAGCAACGCGCGGAACATAGACTCTGAACGGCACTCAACAATTTCATGGGGCAGGCGATTCCAGTCATGAATGGTAGATGGGAAAAATGCGTTTTGATAAGTGTTAGTTGGCGTAATACGGTCGGATCGGAAACCGGTCGGCCCAGTACGAGCGCCCTGCTTGCTGTCCGCGATGACTGACGCAGGAGTGTGTGGTAGCGCGCCTTCAAGATGTTCAAGTAATCGCGCATGGCGAAAGTAAGCGGCGCGCCGCGCTGCACGGCGCGTATACGAGCGAGGGTGATGTTAATTTCGCCCGTTATTCGCCTACGGCGTTGGCGCCCTTCGGTGATCACTGATCAAACGCTGATCAAATGAATGCAGCATAAAATGAGACATTCTTTTTGTGCTTTTGAGTATGGCGTCGTTGAAAGCAGCTGTTAGGCTTTGGCTGCGGACTTGGCGTTCAAGTATTTTATGGTTATGTTATTACATGCAATACGCCGAGCGTTCCTGCACGCGTTCTCGCTGGCATGTAGCGTGCTTGTAGGTTAAGCCGCACAACCCAGCCCGAAGCGAAGCGGACCCCTGGACGCCGCCAGCCCGCCCCCAGCAGGAGGCGTCGCCCCCCTGGAGGACCGCCGCCCGGGCGCCCGGCTAACGGCCGGCTGCCCGGGAATTCCTGCCGCCCCCCTGCCCTCCCAGGAGCCTGGTGGAGGTGCTGTCCGCGGCCCCCCAACCCCCACCAGCGTCCCGCCTACCGAACCCGGTCCCGTACCCGGCACCAGCATGGCGTCAACCGGTTCCCCCCGGAGGACCGACTTTTCGAGCGCCTCCCCCGAAGGCGCACTGCTTCACCTTCGAGGTGAAAACCGAAGCTTCGGCCGACGACATTGTCGACGGCATCGAGGACGTCGTTGGCCCCAAGGGGCTGGAGTCCCTCCAGCACCAAGGGGGTTTCAAGTTTTGCGTCGCCGTAGCCTCGGCTGCGGCGGCTCAGAAGCTGATTGCAGAGGGGGACTTTCACATCAACGGCACCCCTGTCCCGGTCGCCTGCGTGGGTCCAGCCGTGGTCAACATCACCGTCTTCCGGCTGCCGCTCTTCGTGGGTGACGCCTTGCTCGCCTCGGCACTCAACCTCTACGGGAAAGTGCTCGAGGTGAGCCACCGAGTTCTCAAGGGCCGGCGGCACGTCGGCAACGGCCAGCGTCTCGTGCGCATGGAAATGCGCAAGTCCGTGCCAGACTTCATCTCGGTGCTGGGCCACCGCGCCATGTGTGATTATCGTGGCGTGCGGAAAGTGTGCTCGCGTTGCGGGCAAGAGGGCCACGTTGGCGCGATGTGCCGCACGCCGCGGTGCTCGCGCTGCGAGGCGTTTGGCCACGATACGGCCGGATGCCAAGCGGCGTGCCGGCGATGCGGCGGCCCCCACGCAGCAGCCGATTGCCTGCGGCCGCGTTCCTACGCAGACGCGGCTGCCGCCAGGAAACCAGCGACCTCCCGGCCCGAGCTGCCCAAGGGAGCTGTCGACGACCAGCAGCAGCCCACCGCTGCGCACCGCCCTCCCGACAGCCCCCAGGTGGACCGGGTGGAGACCACCCCGGTCGAGACCCCCAAGGAGGTCCAGGCCGAACACCATCTGGCCGAGACCCCTGAGGAGGACCCAGGTGCAGTGCCTGCTGCAGGCAGCCCGACCACCTCGGCTGCCGGCGCGCAGGCGGAGGGCTCCCTGGAGCTCTTCGCGTTCGGCTCGCCCTCGTCCCCGACCGTCTCTGACACAACGGGGGCGTTCTCTCCCGAGTCGCTCGCACCTTTCGGTTCGGCTGACGAGGTGAGCCGGGACTCCGAGTCCTCCACCTCCTCGACCGAGGAGGGTGGGCCCATCGACAGCGGCTCTGTGCTGCGCCTCACGGGGGACCTCACCTGTGAGCAGCGCGCGGCCCTCACCACGTCGACCGACCAGGGCCTGCCCCGTCCTACGCCCCGTCGACCGCCGCCCGGGGAGGAGGACGGGCGACGAACCACCAGCCTGACCGCCTCGCACGCCCCCGACGCGTCGGAGTCGGCATCCGGAACACCGCTCGCTTCAGTGTCGATGAGCCAGCCACTTGACCTGCGGGCGCCCCCCGTTGAGGATATGGACACGGGTAAGCTCGCGGGGAAGCACGCCAGGCAGGATAGCTCTGATGATAACTTAGATGGCGCTGCCCCGCCCCACGCAAAAAAGTCCGCACCCAGCTCCGCTCATGGCGAGGCTACTTAGACGTGTCACCACTACGTCGGCACCCTGTCTCACTATCATGGCGTTAGTGCATCTCCTCTCCCTGAACGTTCAGGGATTTCGATCGCCGGACAAGCAGAGAGAGGTGATGCACTTCGCCCGCGCACAGGGCGTCGACATCCTATTTTTGCAAGAGTGTAACTTACGCTGCCCACGCGAGGTCACTGATTTTAAGTCTCGTTTTTGTGTTGAAGCTTTTTTTCGTTAACCTGTTCTGTTTCGTGCGGTGTTGGCGTCGTTTTTGTCAACAGTTCCCTTCGCTCTGGCGCGCATTGCACCTACGGCGTGGACGGCCGCACCCTCGCGTCGACTTCTTCCTCGGTGGAATGCGCGTCAGAGCGTTGGTGGTTTACGCGCCGGCCCGCCACTCCGACTCTTCTAGCTTCTTTGATTCGCTAGATTCTTTTATGCTAGATTGTTACCCTTGCTTTCTCGTTGGCGATTTTAACTGCGTTCTGGATCCCGTACGAGACGTTCGCGGTCGAGGCCAGGGGCGACCCTACGCCGGGGCCCGGTCTCTGCGGGATATTTGTATTCAGTTTGGTTTGACCGACGCGTGGGTTAAGCTTCACGATGGTTGTTTTGGTGGAACTTGGGAGCGGGGCAGCTCAGCGAGCAGAATTGACAAGTTCTTGTTCCCTCGAGAGCTCGAGTGTTTATTGGTGGCCTGCAATGTGCTCGCGTTCCCCCCGGGTACACCGCGCATTAGCGACCATCGACCACTGTCAGCAGTACTGGACATAGGCGAGCGCGCCCCACGTTTGGAAGCGTGGCGTATGGACCCATGTCTGCTGACAGATTGGTCGAGCGTGATAGCCCTTGAACATGCGCTGGGAAACCCGGGTGGACGCGACGCGACGCGCATTACCTGGGACGAGCGAAAAGCGGAATGGCGCGCGCTCCTTATCACCGAAGGGCGCCAACGCCGTAGGCGAATAACGGGCGAAATTAACATCACCCTCGCTCGTATACGCGCCGTGCAGCGCGGCGCGCCGCTTACTTTCGCCATGCGCGATTACTTGAACATCTTGAAGGCGCGCTACCACACACTCCTGCGTCAGTCATCGCGGACAGCAAGTAGGGCGCTCGTACAGGGCCGACCGGTTTCCGATCCGACCGTATTACGCCAAGTACGGGCAGGTAGCCTTGACGAGGAGCGACAGGCCCGCGTGGAGGAGGTATTTTTGCCGGACGGTACAAGGAGCAGCAGCGCGGCTGACATCTCTGACGCATTTACGCGTCACTTTTCGCAGCCGTTTGCTTCCGAAGCCGAAAGGCGGGACGACGCCTCTTTCACGGACTCCCTCCGTAGTTTCTGTGCTACGCTACCGCAGGTCCCGAGCGATCTCGGCGCGCAGCTGAGCGCTCCTGTAGGCGCGGAAGAGCTCTTCGCCACCGTTAAGGGCATGAACGCCGCCTCAGCTCCAGACCCTGACGGCATTCCCATCAGCTTTTATGCTAGGTTTTACACCGTCCTAGAGGATCACCTCCTCCAGATGGTGAACGCCTTCGTCAGGGACGGCGAGAGGCCGGAGTCTTTTCGAGAGAGCCGCGTAGTGCTCATCCTGAAGCCTGGCGGGTGTCGATCTGACCCGCAAGCGTGGCGCCCGATCACTCTGCTAAACGCAGACTACAAGACCGTGGCGTCACTGCTGGCTAAAAGGTTGAGTAAGGTTTTATCGGTGCTCGTAAGCCCTGCACAGACCTGCAGCGTGCCTGGACGCTCGGTGTTCTCGTCTCTCGCACTAACGCGTGACTTGTTCACGTTCACCTCGAGAACAGGAATTCCGGGTTGTTTTGTCTCTCTCGATCAGGCTAAAGCCTTCGATCGGGTCGAGCACCGATACCTTTTTGGAGTTCTCGGGGCTTTCGGCTTTCCGCCGGAGTTCGTAGAGCGGTTGGAGCGGCTGTACTCCGATCTTACAGCTTGCTTGCTATTCAACGGGGCGTTGACCGCACGTTTCGGGATAGAGCGCGGTATTCGCCAGGGTTGTCCCCTGTCACCTATGCTCTTCGTGCTATGTTTAGACCCGCTCTTGCGTCGCGTAGCAGAGTCTCCATCGATTCGCGGTTTCCCTTTGCCTGGCCAGGGCCAGGTGAAGGTGTCAGCGTACGCTGACGACGTGTCCTTGTTTCTGAGGGACGCGGACAGCTTCGTAGCGTTTGCACGGCTTTTTTCCAGTTACAGCGAGCTGTCCGGCGCCCTCCTCAACAGGGGCAAGAGCAAGGCTCTGCGTTTCGGGGCCTTCGCGTCGGACCTGCTGGGCGAGGTGGAGTGGGTCTCGGCTTGTAAGGTGCTAGGAGTCGTGTTCCTCTCCTCGGGGGAGGTAGCCCGCGACTCGTGGACCGAGTTGAGAGCGACCGCTGAGCGGCGCCTGACAGTAGCAGCGCGTTTCCGCCTGTCGCTGTCGGAACGCGCGTTTATCATCAGGTCATCGGTGTGCGCGCCGCTCTATTATATAGCTCGCGTCGCTTGTCCGCCGCGCACCTTTACGCGCCGCTTGGCCACTCTCTGTGGCAGTTTTTTCTGGGCGGGAAAAACGGAGACCGTCGCTCGCGCGCTCCTCCGTCTTCCCACGCGCATGGGCGGGTTCAGCCTGCCCAACCTGCGCATAATGTGCAGCGTGCTTGCTGTTCGAGGCGTCCGCGACCTGGTCGACGCCACCGACTACCCGGGAAGAGGGCTCCTCGCCTACCTTCTCGGGACTTCGCGGCGGATCTTTTTTGGTGAACTCGTAGGTCCTTCAGCCAAACGGCAGCCGGCGTTCTTCCGGTATGTCTGTCGGACGGCCGAGTCTCTCACCGCCACCCTGCCCGAGGTCGACGTCTCTCAGACGCAGGCCTCCCGCGTTTGCGAGCTCCTTGCCATCCAGGAGGCTACACCTGAACAGCTAGAGCGGAGCAGGCGGGTACGGTGGCGAGACTTGACGTCGCACTGGGTACCACCAGACGTCCGCGACTTCGGCTGGCTGCGAGGCTGGAGAGTCCTCCCAACGGGGGTCCGCATCGCCGCGTGGGGCATCGCTCCTTCTTCTCGGTGTCCCCAGTGCGGTGCGACAGAGACCCTCGAACACGCGCTTTTTGAGTGCGTCGTAGCGCGCACTTTTTGGAGGCTGATGTCGCGCATGTTTTTTGTTAGCCTCGACTCGCACACCAGGCCGCGCGACGCATTTGTGCGGCTCTTGCTGTGTGTTGGGGCCTTTGTTTTGTGGCGCCAGAGAGGCGTCGCTTCCTTGCAGGGCCGGCCTCAACGCGCCATGTTCCCCATGCTGCAGAGGGTTCGGGCGCGCCTGTTTCAACAGGCGTGTTTAGATCATGTGACCCTCCCAGAAGACGAGTTCCTGCGGCGGTGGAGCACCCGCTTCATCGCCGCCAGCGGGGGCCGCGTGACGGTGCGGCTCCTGCCGTATTGAGTGTGTGGTGCGCGGTGTCAGTGCGCGTTCATCGTATTCAGTGAGCGTGCTTCCCCGCTCATGCCTGGACATTATGGACCCTTTGAACATTTTGTGCTGTGAATGATTTTGTGTGAACGGCGGCAGCAGTCGCCGTCGTGTTCTTGTTTCATAGCTTTTTTGTACCGAGCGACACTAGTCGCTGCCTTGGTGTTTTTGTCTTTGTGAGGGACTATGGTCCCTTTATATGAAAAATCAGTCCAATAAACTTCTCTGCAAAGTGTTATTATGGTTATGTTATTTTATGGTTATGTTTGGGGAAGTGCGTGGTGGTGGAGGGAACGCGGCTTCGTACTTATCTGGTGCTGGTGGACGCTTCGGTGTGTGTTCCGGCCGCCGGCTTGCGTCGGTGGCCGGTGTGTGACCTTGCGACGTGTTTTGTTAAGGTGTCCTTCGGCTGGCGGGCGCCTCATTATGGTGAGCCAGCCACCTACAAAGGCTCTGGCCTTTGATGTTGTCGTCCCTGAGGGGGCTAGTCCGGAGGATGTCGTCGATGCGACAGCCTCCGTAGTTGGATTGGAGGAAGTGTACTGCGTCCAGCACTTCGGTGGACGCAACTACCAAGTCACTGTGAAAAGTGAAGCCGCCATGGCTAAAATCGTTGAAGCTTCCTGCCTCACCATCGGCAAGGAACGCGTCGCCATCGTTCCCCTGAGCCCGCAGGTGGCCCAGGTGACTGTTCTTTTTCTGCCCGCACGTGTACCCAGTGACGCCCTTGCCAAGGCTCTCTCCCCTTTTGGCAAGGTGCTGCACATTAGTCGCGGCGTCATGGGATCGCGTCCCACTGTCACCACCGGGACCCGCTACGTGCGGATTGAAATGAAACCAGAGTCACCCGTACCCAACTACATCAAGGTCGCGGGCCACCGCGTGACGTGCGACTACAAGGGCATGCAGCGCGTTTGCCGGCGTTGCGGGTCCACTGCGCACTTCAGGGCACAGTGCACGGCTCCTTTCTGCGCCCGCTGTGGGGTCTTTGGGCACCAAGGCCAGGGTTGCGTGCTGCCATGTCGTTGTTGTTGTGATCCGCACGCTACTGTGGCGTGCGCTATCAAGCCCTCGTACTCGGAGGCTGCGGCCCGCCCTGCGCCCCCGCAGGCCGCTCAGGGAGCGGTTGAAGCCATCAAGGAGACCGGCGGATCCAACACCGCCGCCGTTACGGGTGCTTCCACTGCGTCTCAGCGTCGCTGCGTGGAAGAGCTGGAGTCTGCTGTTGATGCGTCCAGTGCTGCACCAAGCGAGCAGACAGTAAAGGTTCCTGCTGCGTCAGCCTCAGTCTCTCCGAGCGTCCCTGATGAGACAGGGGCCGAGCCTACTGTGTCCCTGGAACAATCTGAGGCTGAGAACGTGCCACCCTCGGAGCCCGCGCTAGAGCCCGCGGCCAGCGTTGCGGTTTTGAGCAGGGACGCCGACATAGCTGAGGTCGACGGTTACGACAGCAGCTTGACGTCCTCGGCCTCTTCAGTCAACCTCGTCATTGACGAGACTGCCATCACGCCTGAGGAGGACCCGACGCCGCCATCGTCGTCTTCGTCATCGCTTGTACGAGAGCCAAGATCATCTCCAGACGCTGACCCTGTGCAGTCGCCGTCCTCTTCAAAATCGAGGATCAGCGCTAGCACTTCTAGCGAAGAGTCTTCGGATATTGAGATGGTCGCTTTAAGTTCGAGCTTAAAGCGTCCACATGCGTCGACTACGGACTCGGACAATTCTGCCGGTCGGCCAAGGAGGCCTCGTGCCTCCTCTGGTCCGACCCTCCGCAAAAAGTGAGGTGGTTTAGCGCCGTTCGCGGCGCGCTTTGTATTGCCTAAACATCACGACTGTTCAGGTTTCATTTTTCATTTCCAAAATGACTAACCTTCAAATTATTACTCTTAACGTGCAGGGGTTCCGCAGTGTTTTGAAGCAGGCAACGGTGGTCGCATTCGCTCGTTCCTCGGGTTGCGATATCGTCTGCCTGCAAGAAACCAATTTTTTTTGTCTCAGTGACGTGTTGAAATTCAAGCGTAGGTTTGGCGTCGATGCCTTCTTTTCGTACGCCAGCACGCGTTCTAGCGGCGTTGGCGTTCTTGTTTTGAACTGCTCACTGTTGCGCGATCATCATGTTACCTACCATGCGCTTGGACGCGTGTTGGCGTTCGACTGCACGTTTAACGCACTTCACCTGAGAATTCTTTGTATTTATGCGCCTGCGCATTCCAATTTGGTAAACGCATTCTTTAAAGATTTAGATGTGTATTTTCTTGGAGGGCGTAATGTTGTGATGTTGGGCGATTTCAACTGCGTGCTCGATACGGTCGCCGATGTGCAAGGCCCTGGTAGGGGTAGGCCAGGCTGGAATGCGCGTGAGTTGCGCCGCTTAGTGAATCATTTCATGCTCACGGACGCGTATGAGCTCCTCTATGGCAACGTCTTTGTGTGGACTTGGCGTCGCGGGTTATCGTCGAGTAGGCTAGACAGGGCGTACGTTCCGGCGTGCCTTTCGCGGTCAGTTTGTGTAGCTAATGTACTGACGCTGCCATCCTCGCCGGTGCACATATCAGACCACCGCCCTTTTCTTCTATCACTCACGGTTCCGGCGCCTGCAGTATCACCCCATAGACCATGGCGGTTGGATGTACGCATACTTCACGACGCCAGCACTAAAGAGGGGCTCACACGGGTCTTGCGTTTTTCGGTTGTTGGGACGGTGCCTGGTGACTGGGACCGTCTGAAGGAGCAGTGGCGTCACCATTGCGCCGCATCTGGTCGAGCCCTTAGGGCTCGCGTGTCAGATGAGGTGCGTGTGGTGACGGCGAAGCTACGTATTGCTCAACGCACCCCGTCGCCTTCGTCGCTTATGTGCGCATGGAAAGAGGAGCTTTCGGAGCGCCTACAGTGTCTTTTACGTGCCTCCTCTTTGACAGCGGCTGCATGGCGTTGTCGACGCAGTCCAACTGCTCATCCTGAGGTGCTTCGGTTGGCCCGCCAAGAGCTGTTGTACACTCAAGGTGCCCCTGCGTTTACATCTTCCGCCGGGGCTACGTCCCAACCAGGTGGCAGGAATTTCAGTGCGTTTTTTAGCCATTTCAGGGGTATTGCTCAGTCGGTCATTCTAGTTGATCGCAATGTCGTTTCCGCAGCCCCATTTTTAGCAGGCTTGCCGCAGGTTTCAACTGAACTCCATGACGGCCTTATGGCTGTGCCAACAACAGATGAAATCAAGGAGGCGTTGGACTCCATGAAACGAGGCTCAGCGCCTGGTCCAGACGGCCTTCCTGTGGAGTTCTATTTAGAATTTTGGGATATTGTGGGCCCTATTTTCTCGGAAGTATTAAAAATATGCTTTACTGAGCACGTATTTCCTGAATCGTTCAAAAGAGGCCGCATTGTCCTTATTCCTAAAAAGTCTCCTATGTCGACATGCCCGGGAGATTGGCGCCCTATCACCCTGCTAAATTCAGATTACAAAGTATTAGCAAAATTACTCGTTCGTCGTCTACGAGCTCTCCTCCCGTCACTTATTTCCTGCCACCAGGTTTGCTCCATCCCAGGCCGTGAAATACACAGTTTATCTTCTGTAACGCGAGACATCCTAGCGTATACTTTACGACGGCGCGCACGGGGTCTTCTTGTTTCCCTTGATCAGGAAAAGGCGTTCGACTTCTTAGAGCACGAGTACATTTACGGGATGCTGGATGCTTTCGGCTTCCCACCTTCATTCGTGCTTCTCATTAAAGAGATGTACAGAGATATTTCAAGCACTCTGTTCCTCGATGGCCGGGAAAGTACCGCATTTGATGTTCGCCGCGGCGTCCGTCAAGGTTGTCCGCTCTCCCCCCTTTTGTTTGTCTTAGCATTAGAGCCTTTCCTCTTGGCAGTCAATCGCCACTCCTTTATTAGAGGTCTGGCATTGCCAGGCAGCGAAGCGGTACGCGTCACTGCTTATGCAGACGACATCACTCTGTACTTAGCTGATGAACGCAGCCTGCTTGAAACTTTAAATGTTTTCCGTGAGTACGCCTCCTTGTCTGGGGCTGCTCTTAATTGCTCGAAGAGTTGTTACTTTTTTATGGGGTCTTCCCAGACTCGTATTACATCTTCAATACCTTTGCAGTGGTGCGCGCAGATGCGCATTTTAGGTGTGACCTACGACTGTGCTGGAATATGGAATGGTGTGTGGTCTTCGGTCGTCGAAGACATTACAGCTCGTGTGCGAAGGGCGCAGACATTCGAGTTGCCTCTGCTTGAGAGGCGCTACCTGGTTCAGTCCGTCATACTTGGTGCCTTCTGGTACCTCTGCTACACTGTTAAACCACCCCTCCGAGTCATAAGGCGAGTGCAGACTACAGTTTTTTCGTTCTTTTGGTCAGGCGGAACCGAACTTGTAGCCCGTGCTGTTCTTGGACAACCACGGGAGAGAGGAGGGTTTGCCTTTCCAAATTTGTCCGTCACGTCCTCGCTGTTAGCGTTGAAGAGTATTTTGCGTATCCTGCTAGGAAACGCGTCTCCGGCGCGAATCCTGGCTCGGTACTTTTTGGGCCCTTCTTTACGCTTTTTGGATCCGGCGGACCCTGTTAATCATAGACCCCAGTCAGAGCAACCTACCGCTTTCTACGCTTCATCAGTGGCCTTTTACAAGCATGTAAGAGCAGTAGCACCTGCTGTCAACATCGTTGCAGACCGTGTGGTGGACATTATGGGCACACTATTGTTACCTGTTGTGCCGGCGTCTCGCCGCTCACCTATGCGCCGCGTTCAGTGGGCGCGTTTAGCGTCGACACCTCTCCCAGATCATCTACGTGACTTTGTCTGGAAACTTGGCTGGGCAGTGCTCCCTACTTGTGACCGGTTAGAGCGGTGGGGTGTGTTACGCTCCAGTACCTCTCCGAATTGCCCTCTCCCGGAATCTAATCGCCACGCTACAGTCACCTGTGTTGTAGCGCGTGTCTTTTGGCGCGCGGTTCATGCGGGATTTCGTGGGCAGGGCATTTCGTGCTTCGTCTCCCGCGGCCGCTTCCCCAGCGGCCGTTTTGCTCGCCTGTTAATAGTTGCAGGTCTTTTTAGTTTATGGCGCAGTCGATGCGCCGCGGTCGCTAGTGGCTTTCGACGCCGCGCTGTGTGGCCAATTCTCGGCCGTCTCCGACGGGAGCTGAATAGTTTTTTGTCCGAGGAACTCTTTTTCTTGGGTGAGGAAGAGTTTCTCCGACAATGGTCATGCCCATTTATTTCTGTTAATAACGGTCGTCTTGTCTTGGTTTTTAGGCCAAACTGGCGCTAAAGTCTCCTTTTCAATGTTTCAATGACTAATTATCGACTTTTCGCTCTTCTGTCAATCGGTATATGTGCATTCTTATTTTACATTGCCCATTCCTGTTAGTTACTTAGAAATGTTTACGGTACCTGTTTAATTGGCTCACCTTACATGCTTAATGTCATGTGTTTTTGTTAATGTGAATGTATCTTGTAACCTTGGCATGTGTACATATGTAAATAAATTTTTTCTAAACAACATGTTATTTGTGGCGCCAGGGAGGTGCAGCGGCTCTACAAGGACGGCCGCAGAGGGTCATGTACCCCATGTTGCGGCGGGTGCGTGCGCGCGCGCGCATGTTCGCCCAGGCGTGCGTGAACCTCGTGTCACTGGGGGAGCACCAGTTCCTTCGGCGCTGGTCTACCCGCTTCATCGTCGTAGTCAGGGGCCGTGTTACGGTGCGGCCCCTGACATATGGCGCGCGTGTGCGTTGCGCGTTGTTCGTGCGCGGGTATTTGTGCGTGGGTTTTTGTGCGCGGTTTTCAACCCGGCGTGCCTCCCCCACGTATGGACCCACTAGAACTTGCTTGGACACTTTTTGTTTTTGGACACTTACGTTCCCTGTGAGTGTGTGTACATAGGGTGACATCAGTTGCCGCAATGTATCTTTGTTTTTGTAGAGGGACGGATGTCTCTTTTTGATCGTGAGTCCTAATAAACTTCTCTTCTGATGTTATTTGTCGAACATAAGTTTTTGAAACACTGCCTGTAGGTGCATCATAGAATGCCGATTTCAAATATATTACCTCGAAGATTTATTACAAAATAGCATCCAAAGTATAGCATTCCTTACGGGCCTTTATAGTAATCTATTAGTTAAAGAAAGCTTTTTTAAGAATATGCAAGCGTCCCTAAACGTCCACCGCACATCCTAAAGCTTGCTTTTTTTTCCATTTAAACATGATATATCAGCAATTTGGCCAGTTGTGGGCTAATTATTGCCACCTCATTTTTTCTTTCCAACTTTGTTATTTATGATCAAAAAAATTATTTATAGACATTTTGTTAACTTTAGGATGTGCTTTAGTCCTTTTAAAATGTCTGCTTATTCTTAAAACATCTTTTTTAAGGGATAAATTACTATAAGGACCCGTAAGAAATGACCTAATTAGGATAATTTATTTCCCCATATATTTCTTTCTACCTGAGATATTTGAAATCTAGATGCTTATTCGAAATAAGCATTCAATGATATACGTAGGTGCTAAGTTTCAGAAGTATATGTTAACAAATAAACAAAAGAGAATTGAAGACCCTCATTCCCCGTTAAGTTATCCCTACCAGCGTGAATTTTCGCGTCAGTGGGCCACAGCCGTGCTATTTGTCCTTTTCGAAACTGTCATATTATTGTAGTAGTGATAGTTTAAGTGCGAAGGAAATCAATGCTGAAGCTGCCTGGTAAAGGTAGGTGAATTCATTCAGGCCTGTCTATTGGTATGGGTTGAGAGATCGAGCAGAGTCGACTCATTGTGGCGGAGAGCCGAACACTCCTTAATGCACACATCTCAACTGGCACTGCAGTGGCTGAGCGGTTATGACACTCGGCTGCTCGATAGCGGCCACTCTGGTCGAAATTAAATGCAGGCGAAACTCTAGAGGCCCGTGTGCTGTGCGATGCAAGTGCACGTCAAAGAACCCCAGGTGCTCGAAATTACCGGACTCTTCACTACAGTCTCCCTCACAGCCTGAGGTGCTTTGGGACGTTAAATGGCCATAAACCAAACCATAAACACACCCAAACAACAAACAAACAAAGAGGGTTCAAATTAAGGACAACGGAGAGAGGTATGGAGAGAAAAATGATAGGTGTAACTTTAAGACACTGGAAGCGGACGGAGTGGGTGAGGGAACAAACTCTGGTTAATGACATCCTAGTCGAAATCAAGAGGACTAAATGGGCTTGGGCAGGGCATGTAATGCGAAAATAACCGCTGGTTCTCAAGGATAACGGAGTGGATTCCATGAGAAGGAAAACGTAGCAGGGGGTGGCAAAAGATAGGTGGGTGGATGAGATCAAGAAATTTGCGGGAATACGCTGGCCGCAACTGGCAAAGGACCGGGTTAATTGGAGAGACATGGGAGAGGTCTTTTACCTGCAGTACGCGTAGTCAGGCTGCTGATGATGATGATGAGATTCATCCAAGCTGCTTAAATTTCGGTCACATAGCAACAGCAGAACACATCCTGACGGAGTGTAGGGAAACGCCTCCTTCAAAAGACCCTTCTACGGGCTCCTTCAAAGGAGGCCTGGCTACTAGTGATGAGGCAGCCGGGCAAGAACACCCAAGGCAAGCTTTTGCACGGAGCGGGAGAGGTCGCCCTCTATTAGGGCACCGCTAATCCCACCACAGTTATCTTTTCTACCAATAAGTTTCTTCAAGCCAAAGACCCACGATCGTGTCACCGACTAGCCAGCAAGTTTCACGTGCGCATGATAGGCACCCAATCCTATTGAATGTTCCTTGTTCCTTGTTCCACATTACGAAATACTTCACCCAGTGCCGGAGGGAGGGTAACCTCCCGCAGTCCTGGCGCCACGCGAAGGTAATATTCATACCTAACCCTAACAAACCACTTACACTTCAAAACCTTCGCCAGATTTTGCTAACCTCATGCCTCGGGAAGCTCCTCGAGCATGTTGTGCTAGCGAGACTCACAAGTCACATGGCGGACAACAATCTTTACCCGCATAGCATGGTGGGATTTCGCCCCGATCTATCCGCACAGGGCGCCATGCTGCAACTCACGCACGACATTTTCGACCCGCTTCGTACAGGTCACACCAAGGCAGTCTTAGCTTTCGATCTCTCCAAAGCTTTTGATCGCATTGAACATCAGGCGATCATGACTGCTCTATCCCCATTGAATGTGGGTGCGCGCACGTATGCCTACATTCAAGCATTCCTCACTAAACGCACGGCTGAGATACACTTCGGCCCACTGTCTTCCCGCTACTATACCGTTTAGAGTATCGGCATCCCTCAAGGGTCCGCCCTGTCGCCCTTTCTCTTTAACATTACCCTCATCACCCTCGCCCTAAACTTGGCAACTATTCCCCACCTGAAGCACACTATTTGTGCCGACGTTATCACCCTGTGGACCACCCACGGCTGTGACGGCGGCATAAAGAACACCTTACAGGAAGAAGCCACTCTCACCCAAAATTACGCACGCACCACTGGACTGTCTTGCTCCCCAGAGAAGTCCGAACTGCTCCTCATCCGGCCTAAGAACCACCGCTGTCCCCGCTCCCCCATTGTCATTGAACTCAATGGTGACCCGGTACCTGAGGTTGGCACCCTCCGTGTATTGGGCCAGCACATCCAGAACGATGGAAAAAACACCACTACCCTCAAGAAACTCAAGCAGGTTGTAGGGGCGATATCGCACCTCATCCGCAGGGTTTCGGGGCGTCATACAATCATGAAGGAGCCCGACTTATGTCGCCTCATTCATGCCTTCGTCCTTAGCCGTGTGCTGTACACTACCCCATACTTCCAACTATCCAAACATGACATAAACGCTTTGGATGCTTTGATTCGCAAGGCATTCAAGGTAGCACTTCATCTTCCCCTCAACACACCCGCAGACAGATTACTAGGCCTGGGCCTCCACAACACGATCGGGGAACTGATGGAGGCCCACCGACAGGTCCAATACATCAGGCTGACACAAACTTCCACAGGTCGGTATATCCTGGACTCCCTCGGAATCAGAATATCGGCCAACGACCAAACTCTCCTCGCCATCCCACTACCCCTTCACCGGGAGCTTTTCATCAGGCCACTCCCGAGGAATATGTACTCGTCGCACCATGAGGAGCGCCGCAAAGCCAGAGCGAAGGCACTCCACCGAGCGTAGGGTTCCGAGCCGGACGCTGTGTGGGTGGACGCTGCCTGCACGGGTGACGAAGCGACAGCAGCTGTGGTGGACTCCTCTTCATCCACCCTCCTCACGCTACCTCTCCCTCCAGAGACGTCCCCAGAGGCTGCAGAGGAAGCCGCCATTGCACTCGCTATCACTCGCACGGAAGCCCGGTATATTTTAAGTGACTCTAAAACTGCGATACAAAATTTTGCTCGAGGCCAAGTTCATGTCCCTGCTTTTGGCATACTGGACTCGCCCGATGCACCCCCGCCCCGCCATGTGGAGCTAATATGGGCGCCCTCGCACTCCGGGAATCCCGGAAACGAGGCCGTCAGCCTTTCAGCCGAGGTTCTTTAAACCGGGCTCAGGTGGCCTCGTATCGGGGGTTCACGAAGGAGCGCATGCACTCATTCAGCGAGCTGACGCAAGCCTACAGAGCCTCACGCCAGCTCTACCTCCTGCCCCACTCCTCCCTAGATAGCAAACACGCAACACTCTGGCGCAGACTACAGGCAAACACTCTCCCTTCACCCTTTAACCTAGCCCACTATCACCCGTCCTTCCCCAATCCGGCCTGCGCTCTATGTCCAGAACCCTTCGCCTCTTCCATCCATATCATTTCCCTCTGCCGGGCGGACCCTTCCCCGCGGGACCTAGAGAACCTCAAGACCTGGGAGGACTGGGAGCACCAGGCCGTGCAGAGCGTCGCCACCGGCCGGGGTGCCAGTGTTATGGACCTCAGGAACAAAAACACTTGAGTGCAGTGGGGTCGTGCGGGGACCCTGGGGCGTGCTCCGAATACCTGTATAAATAAAGTTTTTTTTTCTCTTTCTCCTTGTTCCTCCTACGAAATAAATGTGAAAGCATGATTATCCTGTGCTGCAATGAAAATAATTGTTCCTCTCGAGTGTGATGGCCGATCGCGATGGTTTATGGCTTATGGGGGTTTAACGCCCCAATGCGACTCAGGCTATGAGGGACTCCGTATTGGAGGCCTCTGGAAATTTCGACCCCCTTGGGCTCTTTAACGTCCACTCATATCGCACATTACACGGGCCTGTAGATCTCATGTCGCCTCCATGGATATTCAACCGCCGCGACCAGAATTTAGCCCGCGTCTTTGGCGTCAGCAACCTAGCGCCATAACTACTGCGCCGCCACGGCGGTGTGCCGAAGACCGACGGCTCATATCATTAGCCCCCACGTCGGCTAATGGCTCAAACCGTCGGTCTTCGACAAATCGAGTTCTAAGACGCGGCGTCTTCAAGGCAAGCATTCGTAAATGAAAGTTTAGAATATTGTAATATTGTCAGGTACTGCCGCGGAAATAGAAAAATTATCTTGTGAAGTTTTTCCATTGCTTGCATCGAGTGAAATCTTGCTCATGAAACCAATGGGGAACATTTTAGACGAAAACAAGAATATCAACAGCGAAAAATTCACGCCGGCAGAGAAGAGATCGGCGTATATATTGATATTGTTACGAAGACGAAGACGAGGGCAGTGGCGCGTGACGGAGCGCTTGCGCTAGGCCTGCAGCTATTAAATCATATTAACATCTGTCTTCATGTTGTCCTTTTCCTATGTTTGCCACCTCGGTCAATATTTATAGTTTAGGCTTGCAATATATGAAAAGGTTGCGTTTATCATCTCTTTGCCGATGAAAATACTGCAGAGTGGAAACGAATGCCACGTACGAGGGGTGTTCAATAAAGATTTCGCCTGACTCACTTCCATTTATTGCAGGACGCTGAAACTGCGCATTTGTGATGACTTAACTCACTGTAGGTTAGGTGCCACTGTGCAACTCTGAACTAATAACAGTCTTTCTTTTAGTGGTGCTGAAGTGATGTGAAGTGTGATAATGGATGCATTTGAATAAAGAACAGTCATCAAGTTCCTGTACTTGAAAGGCCGCATTCCAAGGAGAACTTCAATGAGATAAAAGAGGTTTATGGGGAGGATTCTCCATCATTTGATGTAGTGAAGAACTGGTATCGTCAATTCAAATGAGGTTGGACTTCGGTGGAAACGGCTACGATTGCAGGGCGACCCCACTCCGCTATCGATGAACACAGCATCCAGCAAGTGGAGGCCACAATTTTAGAAAACCGCCGCGTAATCGTTCGAGACCTAGCCCACAATGTCAAGATTAGTGTGGGGTTTATGGAAAACATCATTCAGGACTATCTTCATATGCGTAAGGTATCCGCTCACTGGGTTCCCCGGCTGCTCACACCTTTCCAAAAGCAGGAACGAGTCGAATGCTCTCATGCTCTTTTGGCCACATGCTGTGGAAGCCACGAGGACTTTTCCAACAGACTGATTGCACAGCATTAAAGCTGGGTCCATCACTCTGATCCGGAGACTAAAGTCCGGTCGATGCAATGGAAGCACTTGGACTCATCGCCTCCAAAGAAGGCACGCGCCCAGCCCTCGGCGGGCAAGGTCATTCTCACAGTCTTTTGAGACCATCACGGGGTAGTCTTGATGGACTTCCTAGAAAAGGGTGCCACGATTACTTGGGCATAGTATGCTTCACTGCTGCAGAAATTGCGGAAGGCCATCAAAATCAAGAGACGTGGCATGCTCACCAAAGGTGTCCGCCTTCTGCAAGACAATGCCCCTGTTCCCAATTCACATGCTGCCCAGATGGAAGCACGCTGCTGCGGCTTTGAAATTCTACCGCATCCCTCTTATTCTCCCAACCTCGCACCATCGGACTTCCACCTCTTTCCAACAATAATATTATATTTGAAGGACACGCATTTTCCAGATGATGAGACTATGATTTCTGAAGTCACAACATGTACCTTTGGAGCAACCTGTCGACTTCTACATGCGAGGTGTTTGCAGTTGCATAAAAAGATGGGAGAAGTGTGTGTCCCTGGCTGGCATCTATGCAGAGAAGGACTAATAAATCTGCAAAGTTTCATTGCTCTCCGTCCAAAGGAAGTGGGTCAGGGGAAATCTTTAATGAACGCCCCTCGTACCTGAAAGCGCGATTGTGGTGGCCAATGAACCAAGGAGGTGGTAATGGGCATTTTTTTTCGTCACAATCAACTGTCTGCAACGTTGTCAACGCTAACGCCAAAGAAACCAACGAACGCCGGCGAACTATCGAACCCCGTGGTGGCTCAGTGGTTAGGGCGCTCGGCTACCAAACCGGAGTACCCGGGTACGATCCCGGCTGGGGCGGCCACGTTTCGATGGAGCCGAAACGCAAAGGTGCCGTGTGCTGTGCGATGTCAGTGTACGTTAAGGATCACCAGATGGTCGAATTTAATCCGGAGCCCTCCACTTCGGCAGCTCTTTCTTTCTTTCTTTCACTCCCACCTCCCTTTCTTTTCTCACGCCGGTGTTCGCCTCCGCGGTGGCTCAGTGCTTATGCTGCTCGGCTGCTGACCCGAAAGACGCGGGTTCGATCCCGGCCGCGGCGGTTGAATTTCTTTGGAGGAGAAATGCTAGAGGCCCGTGTACTGTGCGATGTCAGTGCACGTTAAAGGACCCCAGGTGGTCGAAATTTCCGGAGCCCTCCACTACGGCGTCTCTCTTAGCCTTAGTCGCTTTGGGACGTTAAACCCCATAAACCAAACCAAACCACGCCGCTTTTCGGGTACGGAACACTCCTCTAATAACCCTTTGCAATCTCTCCGCTGGCAGCGATACAGCGTTTAATTGGCGTTTTCTTCTGCGAAGAAAAGCCTTCTCTCGAGTTTTTCGATGCTTTCTTTTCTATCGCACGCTCAAGTTTGACCCTTTTATCTTTGTTTGCGCCTTTCTCTCCCTCTCTCTCTGTTTATCTTTCTGTGTTGTTCTGTTTATCCTTCGGTTTGCCAGCCATGAGCTTTGAGATTCCAGAATAGAATTATTGCCCTTGCCATGTATCTCGTACCTGCCATCTTCTACGATGTGTACATTCTGGCAACTGCGCCGCCGGTTCTCAATTGCTTCCCGATTGTATATCGATTTTCGTGCAGCTTGCGGTTGGCGCAGTTTATCTATAGCTCTGCTTTCATGTTGGCGGACTGCGACCAGTTGATACGCAAAAGAAAGCATGCAGCGATTATGGCAGAGGAGTGCTCAAAGCAGACTTCTGGAATGGTAGTGTACGCTCCATTCGGAAAATTGGTTCTTAATTATATTGATTCTAAGCGCAAGAACAAGCAAAGCAACTTAGCTAGTATCGAATCCCTCGCGGTCCCTTCAAAGAGGTTTTTTTTTTTTTCAAGTACGTACGTTTGATGCAACCCTGAAAAACTCCGAAGCATCTATGTGATACCAATACGCTTCGAAAGTTTTGTTGTTGATTTGAATGCCAGCTTTGACGCTTTCCTGATTTATATTTTGATATTTTTAAAGCCGGCTGTTTGGGATTCTCTTTGTCAAAAGTAATGTGTACAGGCCCGGCGGATATTGCCTTTGAAGAAGGTGAATGCTTTGGGGAAAATACCGCTGCGACAACAAAGGACAACTTTCAGAGTTCGCTTTGGAATAAAAACTAACACATACATGTGGGTAAGTGTTTCAGTTTCGTAAGCACGCTATATTGCGACCACCCTTTAAAGTGCTGATTTTTTATTGTGTTGAACTTGCACATAAAAAACTGAACTTCGTTACAAATCGTTGAGGTGGGAAAAATTGATGGCTATGATAAAGTTCACCTTGCAGTGACTAATGTCTTTTACAGCGAAGGCTCTCATAGCTTTGGTTTAGCATTACGGCTATGCATTTTACCGCTGAATCCACAGTGTGAGCCGTAATACGCTAATGACTTCGTGAATTTTTTACTTCGAAGTTAATAATTGAATTCTATTTATTTAGGGCAATTTATTTCATTTCAGTTCAATTGCAGCCGCCCAACAACCATGGCAGGCGGCGGCCAGCTGCCACCTTTGGGAGGTAGCGAAGTGGAAAGAGGGAAATACCCGCTCCATGCTTAGGGGAGAGGAATCTAAGGACAAGTGCGATAGGGAACGGTGTCGGGTTGAACGCGACGTATAGCCAGATAGCACTTCACTTATTTGTATCAGCACATATCAGCTTTTTTCTGTCGGTTAACAATGTAGATTTCACGGCCAACTGCACGGCTATATAGCTAATGCACGGCTACTAGAGTTTTTGCTGAATAATGCGCTAAGCCCCTAAGCCTAGCTCAAGAATATGTTCTATAATGTAGCGAGTACTGTAAAAAAGGTCGCCTGTGGGGGGGGGGGGGGTACGTGCTGAGCGGATGTGTTTCGCGCTGCCAAGGATATAAGGGAGATAATGCTGGCAACGTGCACGAGTGCTTCACCAGAGCAAAGAATATGAAAGAGTTATGGTACTTCGGCAACTATGTTTCAGGGACCGTCACAGTGGTATCGACCATTCGTGTACAAATTAGAATGATGAAAGAGCAAAATTAAAGATCAACTTGCTGGTATGGTGACTTATAAAATGATTCGAGAGTCGAATCCCGCTGCACTTTAAAATATACAGAGGGAAGGACAATTTCATGCATGGTCCGTGCAGCAGGCGATTGTTTCAGGGGAAGCCCTTAAAACTAAAACCAACTGATCTGATAAGCACCAACTCGGCCGCCATTTCTGCGAATTATAGTTGCAGCGGCTCTTTTACAAGAAGCTTCTTTCGACAGCCGGTATCCGAGAAAGATCCAACGGCCAAGGACGACGGGTCTTGCATCTCAGGCAGCTGACAAGCATAATTACTCTTCGTTTCTTTCATGCCAGCGCGTTCTCATTTGGGTCTGACAACTGTTCAAAGGTACTCAAATGAGCATATATTTCGGCAGTGGGTGGGACCCTTCTTCAAGAAACGAACGAACGCAGATCAAGACCACGTTACGAATCATTTTCACAAGAGCGTGGTGTGCGTTAAACCCACCCTGGAGACTTATAAATGATTGCGGCGCCTTTGAACTCTCAATAAACTTTGAGCCCTATTTAATAGCTCTGCCCGCATTCGGTTGGTCGCGCAAATAGGTCTCGGAAAATGGTCTACCATGTGGGGCTTATACTCGGTGCAGTTCCAGTGTTCACCGGCAAGAATCTATTAAGATATTTTATGATGGTTTAACGTCCCAAATCGGCGCAGGCTATGAGCGACGCCGTAGTGATGGGCTCCGGATATTTCCACCACCTGGGGTTCTTTGACGGGCACTGACATCGCACAGTACACGGACCTCTTGAATTTCGCCTTCATCAAAATTAGACCGCAGCGAGCGGGTTCAAATCCGCGTGTTTCGGGTGATGAGTCGAGCGCCAGAACCACCAAGCCACCGCAGCGGCTAGAACCTATTAAAAGTTCGTTAGTGTCGCTTTACTCGTGCTGAATAAATTATGTCTCAAAAGCATCTTGTAATGAACAGATGATATCGGTAAAACACATCAAATATTCCCATACCAAAGGAACGAAGAAGACGGCTTGGCACGGCTTGTTTTGCGAGCCTAAATTTTAATTTCTTGCTCTGCATTCAATTGTGATTCATTAATGACCCTAGATGTGGCGCTCGCGACGTCAATTCTGCAATAGATGTAGTAGGCCAAATGTTAAAGTTGTTTTATTCTCAGTCCTGGATATTTTTTTTTTGTTGTTGTACGAATGCAAAATCAAAGCGGAACCGTTTCAAGGGCAAAGGATTATGGTTTGTAAAGAAAACTTATACGTGCTTCGCATGGTAATTTTTATTTATCTATTTTTAATCAGCGCGTAGGGAGAAAAAAAGGAGCGGGGGATTTAGCATTGCCGAGCACGAATCTTACGCGGAAGCACAGTTTTTACAAATGGAGACCACCGCCATGTATTTGAAAGCCCAATTGAGGTCTCGACAGAGGCAGGGAGGCAAATATGCGGGTCTTCATCCTTCTTATCGTCAATGCAAATTTACCCAATATACGCAAGCGGCCTAATCTCCAGTGCCGCGTTTATGCAGCATTGCTGTCAACGCCAACGCGTATAGCTGTAGTGCGCGTTTCTGCCACAATGATGCCCACGCCAACACGTACAGTGTGCACCTCTCTCTCACTACCGCCACATAGCTCACAGCGTCAATTTTAGTTTGATAGCGGTATTAGTTCATGAAGAAGACGATGTACAGGACGATGTGCAATGCAAAAGGTAGTGTGTGTTGAAGTTTAACACGAGGCGTGATAGGCTTCGGCGGTAGCCCAGTGCTCGCGTGCAGCAGTCAGCGAAGCTGATTTGTTCGCGCGACATCGGCTTCGAGTCCCACTTGCGGCAATGTTTTCTTTATATATTTATTGATGGTTTGTGCATGGTCGCCCTCAAGACCCAAGCTTCACACAAACCGGTGGGCCGGTTAGATTACATGAAGCGGTGCTTTCGCACTCATACCGAACCATTCTGGGCAAAAGTTATGTTTAGCGGGAAAAAGTTTATCAGCGGTATTTTTTCATATATTGTAACTTTTGACTATAACAATCAATATATCCGCAGATATCCCATCGAAAGACTTGCATTTTTTGCTGTTAACTTTTTTTTCTGTCTTCCAAAGCGTTCCCTGTTGGTTTTCTATGGCTGTCTTAACTGCTTTTATGCGACCAATGGAAACATTATTAAAGAAAGATTTTTCTACATATCGAATGAATGGTACAGTACCTTCAATATTTCTATAGGAGCATCTTACAGATTTTCAATGTTCAAAGTTTTTTTCAGCGAATATTGGACATGAAAACGCAAGCTACTTCATTCTGCCCATTACACATGACCTTGACCCCTCGATTCGTGCTGAAGACATACGCAGCGTAAAGACTGCCTCCCTATTACTTACGGGGGAGGTCAGTGGTAATGACCATTCGACAGAGTTTCAGACACCCCTCTGGAATAAAAAGAAAGAAGCGGAACACAATGGCTAGACAGCCAGCAGCATTAGCCGCCCACCCTACAATTAGGCTTATCTTCGCCACCGGCCACTCTCGACTTCGATTAGGAGCGCTGTAGCCGGTGACCTTGGGTTCGGAACGATGCGGGCCCCTCCTGTTGCTCTGCAATTGCCGTCCTCTTTTGAAATGGTGCACTACGTCTACCAGCTGCAAACGAGCTTCGTTTCGCACTGAACTCAGCCCAGATTAAACGATCTGGAGCAACGATCGCGGCGTTGCCGCCGCGCAGTATGTGATGAGCTGCCATGCAGTAAGCTCACTTTTGAAGTCGTTCGTATGCCATATTCCGTTAATATCGCAGCTAAGAACTCAGCGTTCAGTACCCTAAAAACCTTTTAACTCACTGTATCGACGTCCGTGGCTGTTTTCACGTCCGTGTGCTATATCGATGTCCATGGCTATTTTGACGGCTAATTGTATTTTTTCGCGTTTTTTCGCCTTTAATGAATTAACTAATTACACCTCATCAACGAAACTTTTCCTACGACAAAATTTTATCACAGGCTATCGGTCACAATCACACTTTCACACATTTCTCTTAAGAGAACCACGTAATCGGACGGACAAATTTGGCGGACACTTTTTGCTTATGCGAAAGGCCATATAATGCTCTTGCATTAATAACAGGAAATCGCTCGGTGTTGGTAAGTTCAAAGTTTACCCGACCTTTGAAATGCTTAGCATGATGGATATCTTAACTTTCCGACGCATTTATTGTACTGAGAAAGCTCACGTAAGCTGCAGAGTCTTTCCGTAACGTGCATTCTGAACGATACTTAACAAACCCATGGACATTTGGTAACTTTGTGCCAAAACGTTTAAAACGCATTTCTATAGTGAGCGATTTTAAGCAAAGGCTGAAGCCAACTGAAGGCACAATCCTATACAAGCCACAGCTTGTCATGTTTCTTAATGCTCTTTGGTGGGAACAGCCGAAGTAACAAAACGCAGACAAAGAAAGGAACACACAGAACGTAGACGAAGCTGAATCCAACTAGCTCAGTTTTCTACTCTTCTTAATGCTCAGTTTCATTTTTGGCTCAATGAGGTACTAACACCTGGCTTTAGCGTGAATTACAGCGTGCACATATTTATACCTTGGGGTATATAAAACAATGTTTTAAGCTTGTACAAGGAAAACATAAACACACGTGAAACAAAACTTACTTCTTTAAAAAAAATATTCCCTTATATTTTTAAAAGTATTTATTTTTTCTTGTGAAATGTCAGTTTATGGTTATATGAGCTTGAGATAATGTCGTTGTTTTTATTTAACAACATTAAACCTAGAAGAAGGATGGTCAACGTTCGGAAAACATTGGTTGAAAAACACTGAAGATTTGGTTTGTTTTATTGGGGTTTAACGTCCCGAAGCAACTATGGCGTAGTGAAGGGCTCCGGAAATTTCGACCACCTAGGGTTCTCTAACGGACACTGACATCGCACAGCCCACGGGCCTCTGGAATTTCGCCTTCATGAAAGTTCGGCCGCCGCGGCCGGGATCGAACCCGCGTCTTTCGGGTCAGCAGCCGAGCGCCGTAACCACTGAGCCACCGCGGCGGGTAACAGTGAAGATTGGTTTGTGTGACTGGTTATGTAATTTCAGCAACGAAAACAGAGGGACGGTAGACATTCTGAAGCATATTCGCCTGCGCACAATCGAATCATGTTTGAAGGTGACCAATAGTTAATAAGGTTCATTTGGGAGCAGAAATGATGACTTCCCGTAGCATGTTGCTGGCTCCAATACCCAGGAGAAGACCCTAGCGGGTCCTGTCCCCTTCAGTCCGTAATTTCCTGACCAGTACAAAAAAAAACCGTGACACCGATTTAACTACATGGAGACCGGTTTCAACTGCACTCTAAACGCGGCGTGCACCTAAAGAACACCTACAGGCGTAGTGAGAAGATTTACTAGCATCCGCTAGTAAATCTTCGTTTCGGTCAATGGTGCCTTGACATTCTCCCTCTTTCACTGTTGATATTAGGAGCAGGCGGTGTATTAGTGATTAGAGAGATGACCTCATTGTCAGGTGTGCCATCGAGAGGGGTATTTTCAATCCGCTATCGGACAGGCTACAGAAAACGCCCGGTATAGACCATTCAATTGGATGCCGTTTCTTTATAAACCTTGACCGCATTGAGATCTGTCACATTTGAAAAGCCAACTCATGTGCCCTAACCTCAACCTGCGCTCTTCATTTGGTGAACCAAGCCAAGAATTTTCGCAGGAAAAAGGAAATATGCGGTTTTTGAAACAAAATAAAAGAATGCAGAAGAGAAAAGTGAAGGTCCTTCCAAGTATGTGTTGAACCAGGAACGGCCAACCTTCATGGCAGCGAGGCCTGAGGAAACGCGTCTTTCTATTTCCATATATATACAGCCACACGTTGGGGAGCACGGTCCTTGAAAAGATAATTCCCGACGCCCTGCACTTCACGCTGCCGGGTACACTGAAGGCAAACTCCACTCCAAAGGAAGTGAAAGCAAAGCTGTTGCTCGTAGCAACATGGGAAGAAAAGAACAACGTTGATCCCATTGATATTTTTCTCAAGGGCATCGCTAGTGCGTGTCACCAAATAGCCGTGTCTCCCTTGACAAAGCCAACTCATCGGTTGTCAATATCTTCGCTTTTTCTGTCTTGTCCACTCTGCAGGGTTGATTACGTTGGAAGCATGAAATTTTTATAAGCACCCGCTAGGAAACCTTCAGCAGATTGATATATTGTCGCAGAGGAACACTGGAACAGCCATGATAGCCTTTATTTGATATCAAATTACGAAGCAACACATTGATGCCAACTGCGGTCACATAGCAACAGCAGAACAGATCATATCGGACTTCAAGGAACGCCTCCTTCTAAAGACCCTTCTACCGGCTCTCTCACAGGAGTCTTGGCTATTGGTAATCAGGCAGCCGGGCAAGAACACCCTAGCATGTGCGCACAGAGTGGGAGAGGTCGCCCTCTATTCGGGGGTCGCTATCCCACCGCACTGATTTTTTCGATCAATAAAGTTTAAGCTAAAGAGCCCCCATCGCGTCGCCTACCAGCCAGCCGGTTTTTCGTGCTCAGGTGTGGCACCCATTCCTGTTGACTGTTCCTTGTTTCGGGGCTTCAGCGCGTTCCTAGTTACTTGCCTGCCTCTTACAAAAATAGATGTCAAAATGTCATTATCCTACGCTCTAAGGAAAATAATTAATTGTTCAAGTACAGGGTGGTTATGGCTATCGGTGGTGGCGGTGGTGAAAACCATTTATCATTCATTAAAATATTACATAGATGCGATTGGTGTAGGGCCCTATTGGCCCATTTCTCCTCACAATACTAGAGTACCTATTAAGGGGCCCCATTGGCAAGGAACCCCCCCCACGCCCGTTGAACCAGGGCCTTTTGGGTCTTGAGGTCGTGGCAGCCGAGCAAGGCCGCCTCCCAGTCCGGTTTAGTGGGGTTGGTATTGGGGAGGGGCATAGATGGGTTTGGTTGACACGCCCAAACCATATAGAAGGTGTCAGCCACCTCCCAACAGAACTGGCCTGCGCCATGTAAGGATGTGCTGAAACGCTTAAGCACCGCCGGGCACAGTACAGGGTTAGGGAGAATTTTTATGAGGAGTCGCTTGTCAGCGCGATCCAGTTCATTACAAGGGGCCGGGTAGCGCCGGTGCTCGGTGATGTGTTCTAAAGTAAGGGCCAGATTGTCTGATTGGGAGTAGGCTTCCAAGGACAGGGAGATAACTCGGGGAGACCGTGCGCGGGAGGCCAGATCGCCCTGTTCGTTTCCCTGGACACCCTGGTGACCGTGGGCCAAAATCAGGTTGCGTGGAGTTGGATCTTCGCATCCCCAGCTAGATAGCAGTATGCGCAAGGCAAGCGGGGAAGCCCATGCCATCACATAGTTCCAACAGGCGCCTCGCGATTCGGTAATGATGTCTTTCGACTTGGGATTAGTGAGAGCTAGAGCAATGACAATCTCATCCACGTGTGCTGGGCTATAGGCTTTGAAATTGAGCGATTGGACACAACGGCCTAGTAGGGGCCGCAGGTTACTTCTAAGCACGGGTGTCAAAACAGGGAAGCCACAGAATTCGCTCGTTTGCGTACGGATTAAATGTATTAAGCAAGGTGCGATATAGCCTCAGCTGAGTGTGTACACGCCATGACCGACTGCGAATAATGGGTACGAAAGCTCTGGAAGATGAAAGATGAAAAGATTTGAAGAATGTGGATGCTTGACTGGCTTCCGCAGAATATTGGAGTATAGGCAGCAAGCATATATTTTAAAGCCGCCGCGGTTGCTCAGTGGTTATGGTGCTCGGCTGCTGACCCGAAAGATGCGGGTTCGATCCCGGCCGCGGCGTTTGGATTTCTTTGGACGAGGAATTCTAGAGGCCCGTGTACTGTGCGACATCAGTGCACGTTGAAGAACCCCAGGTGGTCGAAATTTCCGGAGCCCTCCACTATGGCGTATCTCGTAGCCTTAGTCGCTTTGGGACGTTAAACCCCATAAACCAAACCAAACCATTTTATAAAATTTTGAAGCGAAAAGCTTCCCTACGAGGGTCGGAACCGCGGTTCGCGTATGCCATATGCCGTGTGCCGCGAACGAGTGACGTCACGGAAAGGAAACGACGTGTTTCTTATGTCTCGGTGGACACCCGAACCGCGCCGTAAGGGATGGAAAATGAAAAGAAAACTGGTTTCAAGAAAAGAAAATGACGCCTGTCTCTTTCAGATCCTGGTGGACACCGGAACCTCGCCATAAGGGCCTTAAGGAAAAAGAAATGAAATAAAAATTGGTTTCAAGGAGAGCAAATGTCTGTCTCTCATATCTTGGTGTACACCCGAAAGGAATGGGCACCACCCTACATGTCTGTAAAGCACCCTTCTAAGACAGCACCATATTCACTAGACGCGCTTTTTTTAACCGCGCCGATTTCCGTCTCCTCCTCCGCCTCCGTACAGGCAGTGTGCGGACAGCCGAACGCCTCCACCGTTATCGTGGCGCTCCCAATGCATTATGCGCGAACTGCGACAGCCATGACGTCACACCAAGCGTGACTGAAGCTTTTTGTTTGTATATTCAGGCTTAACTAGAGCTAAGCCACTGCCTAATTTTTAGTTATTGCTCTAGTATACTAATCCACGGTCACATGGACAGTAAAAAGACATGTGTACGACGAGCGGCTTTGTGCAGGAACTGAAAAAGTATATAGAAATAAGAGCATTTTCAAAACGCTTATCAAATGAGTGGAGCACAAAATCAGACAATCTTTTTGTGCTTTTGAGTATGGCGTGTTTGAAAGCAGCTGTCCGGCTTTGATTAAGAGTATCTGATCTCGCTTCGGCGGGCGCGGCTTCGGCCGCTTATCTGATTTTTTCAGCAGCGTCCGCTCCGGCGGACGCAGTTGTTGCTGCGACGCGCGTCTTTTCTTGCCTTTTTCTCTTTCCTCTGATGTCTTACCTCTCCTCTATCTGCACGTTGGCAGCGGTGGTGGCTTGGCTCGAGCCAGTAGCAGGCCCGTGCAATTTCCTTTTCATCCTTCTCTCAGTCACAACAACAACAACAACAACAACTTTGATTGCGAAAGCAGCGTTTAAGATGCGATGCGCTTGATTCCGCCATGAATTTTTCCCATCAGTATGCCATAGCCCTGTTATCTCTTTGTCCTTTACGAAACTGTCCTATCATTGAAGTATTGCCAGTTTAAGTGCGAAGAAATCGCTGCTATAGCTGACAGGTAAAGGTGTTCTGAATTCAGTATGTATATTGGTATGGGCTGAGAGATCGAGCAGCGTCGACTCATTGTGGTGGAGAGCCGAACACTCCTTAATGCACACATCCCAATTGCCCCCGCGGTGGCTCAGCAGTTGTGGAACTTGGCTGCTGTCCCGAAAGACGCGGGTTCGATCCCGGCTACTGTGGTCGAAATTAAACGGAGGCAAAATTCTACAGGCCCGCGTGCTGTGCGAAGACAATGCAAGTTAAACAGCTCCAGATAGTCAAAATTACCGGACCCTTCACAGCGGTCTCTCTCACAGTCTGAGTTGGTTTGAGACGTTAAATGGCCATAAACCAAACCATAAACACACCCAAGTGCGACAGTCATGACCCCAATTCATGACCACATCCTGTCGGAGTGTAAAGAAACACATCCTTCAAAAGTCTCTTTAACAGGTTCCCTCCCAGGAGTTCTGGCTACCGGTCATGCGGACACGAACAGCCAAGCCAAGCTTTTGCACGGAGCGGGAGAGGTCGCCCTCTATTAGTGGACCACTAATCTCACCAGAGTTATCTTTTCGACCAATAAGTTTCTTCAATCCAAAGACCCCCGATCGCGTCAACTACCAGTTAGCACATTTCACGTGCGCACGAGGGGCACCCATTCTTATTGACTGTTCCTTGTTTCGGGGCTTCAGAGACAGAGAGAGAAAAAAAAAACTTTATTTGAAGAGGAACTCGGGGCACGCCCCAGGGTCCTCGCACGACCCCACTGCACTCAAGTGTTTATGTTCCTAAGGTCCATAACACTGGCAGCCCGGCTGGTGGCGATGGCCTGCACGGCAGGGTCCTCCGAGCACAGCAGGGTCTCCAGTCCTCCCAGGTCTTGAGACTCTCTAGGTCCGCGGGGGAGGGTCCGCCGGGCAGAGGGAAAGGATGTGGAGAGAAGAGGCGAAGGGTTCTGGGCATAGGGCACAAGCAGGAGTGGGGAAGGAGGGATGATAGTGGGCTAGGGTAAGGTGTGAGGGGAGAGAGTGTGTCTGTAGTCTGCGCCAAAGTGCTGCTTGTTTGTTATCTAGGGAGGGGTGGGGCGGGGGCTAGAGCTGGCGTGAGGCTTTGTATGCCTGCGTCAGCTCGCTGAATGAGCGCATGCGCTCCTTCATGAATCCCGGATCCGAGGCCACCTGAGCCCGGTTTAAAGACCCTCGGGCTAAAAGGTTGGCGGCCTCGTTTCCGGGATTCCCGGAGTGCGCAGGCACCCATATCAGGTTCACTTGGTCGGGTAAAGGTGTATCGGGTGAGTCCAGTATGCCAAAAGCAGGGACATGGACTCGGCCTCGAGCAAAATTTAGAATCGCAGTTTTAGAATAACTTAAAATGTACCGGGCTTCCGTGCGGGGGATAGCAAGTGCAATGGCGGCTTCCTCTGCAGCCTCTGGGGAGGTGTCTCGAGGAAGAGGCAGTGTGAGGAGGGTGGATAAAGAGGTGTCCACCACAGCTGCTGTCGCTTTATCGCCCGTGCAGGCAGCGTCCACCCATACGGCGTACGGCTCGGAGCCGTACGCTCGACGGAGTGCCTTCACGCGGGCTCTGGTGGAACGGGTGCATATTCTTCGGGAGCGGCCTGATGAGAAGCTCCCGGTGAAGGGGTCATGGGATGGCGAGAATGGGTGGGCCATTGGCCGGTATTCTGATTCCGAGGGAGTCCAGGATATACCGACCTGTGGAGGTTTGTGTGAGCCTGATGTATTGGGCCTGTCGGTGGGCCTCCACGAGTTCCCCGATCGTGTTGTGGAGGTCCAGGCCTAGTAATCTGTCTGTGGGTGTGTTGAGGGGAAGACGAAGTGCTACCTTGAATGCCTTGCGAATAAAAGCACCCAAAGCGTTTATGTCATGTTTGGATAGTTGCATGTATCGGGTAGTGTACAGCACACGGCTGAGGACAAAGGCAGGAATGAGGCGACATAGGTCGCGCTCCTTCATGCCTCTATGACATTCCGAAAACTGCGGATAAGGTGCGATATGGCGCCTACAACCTGCTTGAGTTTCTTGAGGGTGGTGGTGTTTTTGCCATCGTTCTGAATGTGCACGCCGAATATACGGAGGGTGCCAACCTCAGGTACCGGGTCACCATTCAGTTCAATGGCAATGGGGGAGAGGGGGTAGCGGTGATGCTTAGGCCGGATGAGGAAGAGTTCGGATTTCTCTGGGGAATAAGACAGTTCGATGGTCCGTGCGTAATTTTGGGTGAGTGTGGCTGCTTCCTGTAAGGTGTTCTCTATGCCGCCGTCAATTCCTTGGGTGGTCCATAGGGTGATATCGTCGGCATAAAGAGTGTGCTTTAGGTGGTAAATAGTTGCGAATTTTCGGGCTAGGGGGATGAGTGTAATGTTAAAGAGAAAGGGGGAAAGGACGGACCCTTGAGGGGTGCCGATACTCTGAAGCGTGTAGGAGGGGGAAGGTAGAGGGCGCAAGTATCTCAGCCGTGCGGTCAGTGAGGAATGCTTGAATGTAGGCGTACGTGCGCACACCCACATTCAATGGGAAAAGGGCAGTTATGATCGCCTGATGTTTAATGCGATCTAAAGCTTTGATAAGACCCAAAGCTAAGACTGCCTTGGTGTGACCTGGAAGAAGTGGGTCGAAAATGTCGTGTGAGAGTTGCAGCATAGCGTCCTGTGCGGATAGACGGGGGCGAAATCCTACCATGTTTTTCGGGTAAAGATTGTTGTCCGCCATGTGACTTTTGAGTCTCGCTAACACAACATGCTCTAGGAACTTCCCAAGGCATGAGGTTAGCGAAATAGGGTGAAGGTTTTGAAGTGTAAGTGGTTTGTTGTGTTTAGGTATGAAAAATTCAGGGGGCACTTTGACTGTCTAAAGCGGGTAGAGGCGGAAGCGTTTTCCGCACCACCTTCGCTGTTTCTGTGGCACCGGTGGCGTCACATATAATTCAGTACTAATTACTAAGTGATGACAAAGCACTAACTAATGGTTAATTACTGATTAATGCCTGAATACTAATTAACTGCTAAATAATGACGCTTAAGCTTCGCCTTTAGGAGTGGAACGCGACAGCGCGTTGTAGCGCTGCCAGGAAGTCCACGGAACACCACCCGTTCAGCGCGAGGCCTTGCCCTTTGAACGCAACGCTTTTTGAGGGAAGGAAATGGCGCAGTAGTTCTCTGTCATCTCGGTGGACACCTGAACCGCACCGTAGAGGAAGGGGGGGAGTGGGAGTGAAAGAAGATAGATAAAGAGGAGCCGTAATGAAGAAAATGAAAATTGTATTTGAGGAAAGAAATTACGCAGTAACTGTCTCCCAAAATTCAGGGGGGGGGGGGCACTTTTTTGACCTAAAGTGTGGTCACTGATGAACCTAAGAGTGGATCGCGACAGCGTCTTGCAACGCTGCCAAGGAGTCCATAGAACGCCATCGCCCATTCGGTTCTACGCCTCGCTCGTCAGTAAATTGGTTTTTGAGGAAAGGAAATGTATCTGCCTCTCATTTGTCGGTGGACACCTAAAACTCGCGGGAAGGGAATGGAGGAGGATGAGAGTGAGTGAAGACACCGTATTCACTAGACGCGCCTTTGTTCATTCCAAACCATCGAGCTGGCATGGCTGAGTGGATAGCAAGCTGGTTTCTCACGCCGAAGACCGGGGTTTTCAATTCCTGTGCTCGACCAATTTCTTAATCGGTTTTATTTATTTATATGGCCTGACTAGTAAAGGTAATCAGGCTAATTGGGTAATTAAGCAATTAACTAAGCTCAGTCCCACTTAATTGGAGCATCACTATACGATCCCTTCAATTGGTTGCATGCATACTAGCCAAAGTACAATTGGCCCCGTTTGAAGTTCGCGCACTGTGACGTCACGACCGTTTCCACCAATTGAAAAGCGTGACATTTTCTGTCGACAACTGCTGCTTACAACGATGAGACTTTAAAGGCTTCCGCCTTAATATCACCTTCGCGTGGCGCCAGGACTGCGGGAGGTTACCCTCCCTCCAGCACTGGTTGAAGTATTTCGTAATGTGGGTGATCGATTGGTCATCCAGATTACGGAGCATGGAGTTTGTGAGTTGGTCTGCACCAGGTGCGGAGTTGGCGCGGAGAGTCAGGAGGGCCGCTCTGATTTCCGTCTCCGTGATGTCGGTGTCGAGTGTTGGATTTGCTTGTCCTGTGTAGTGCGGTAGAGGTATGGGGCCGCCTGGAGATGTGCACATGGTTTGAAGTGTGTCTAGAAGGGTGTCAGGATCGTCAATGTGTTCATGTGTGAGGCGTGTCACGTGGTGCTGTGTTGCTGATTTGGTGCGCGTGGGGTCAATGAGGTCTCGGAGGAGTTGCCATGCGCGTTTGCTGGACAGGTTTCCGGCGATGCCGTCACATATCTGTCCCCAGCTGGATCGGCAGAGCTCCACAGAGTGCTGTTGGATTTTTTGTCTGCAGCGCGGCCAGCCGCTTCTTAAGCGTTCTGTTGTGTTTGTTGCCTTTCTAGCGTTCTAGGATGCTGTGATAAGCCTCCCAGAGGTGGGCTAGGCGTGTTTCAAGGGTAGGTGTTTCGGTTGTAGTTTCAATGTCTCGCGTGTTGGGGTGAACGTCATGCTTGAGTGACTGCACCCATGCATCGATGTCTCCGATGGTAGTGTCTGGGAGGGCGGTGGGTGCAGCGCGAAGGCCATCCCAGTTAATGAGTTTGTGTGTTGTATTTGCGTGAGGGGGTGGTTTGTATGGAACAGTGATTTGTATAATGTAATGATCACTGCCCAGTGTATGTTGTGTTCTGTTCTAGGTAACACCGCGGATGTAGTGGCTCAGAGTCAGGTCCAGACTGGTGTCCATGGTGACACTGTTGCCGATCCGCGTGGGCGTCTGAAACGTGTTGTGCACACTGAGTTGGAGGTTCTGCAGGAGCAGCCAGAGCCTGCGACCTCGATGTGTCGTGGTCGTGTATCCCCAGTCAGTATGCTGACTGTTGAAGTCCCCACCGATGAGTAGGGGATGTTTTCCTGCTAGAGGGTGTATGTTTCGCAGAAGAGTTTCTAGCGAGGCCATCGGCTGGGACGGGGGTTGGTATATGTGTGCTATAAATATTGAAGGAAGTGAATGTGTGTGATGTATAATTTCTGTGATCACGCAGGGCGTCTCAGACGTGATTTTATGTGTTTTGAAGGTTAGGCTGCGGTGGATGAGTGTGGACGCCCGGGGTGTTTAGTGGTATCTGAGTGCGTAGATGTGTAGCTGATGAGGGTTGAACGGTGTGCAGTCTCCTGGAGAAGTATGTGGGGCGTGGGTGTTATGGTGCGAAGGAGTTGTTGCAGAGGTGCGCGCTTTGCCCGGAAGCCGTGGCAGTTGCAAGTTAAAATGGGGAGATAATTAGTGCTCCCTCCCACCATATTGGATAGTGGGGGGATTGAGGAGGGTAGTAAGACGGGTGTCAATTGGTACGTGTTGTTCAGGAAAGGTGGTTTGCGCTTGCGGAGGTAGGATGGGGGTAGTGGAGGGGGTTTGAAGATGGTGTAAGCGATGGGTAAGATTTTGTTCCAAGAGTTCCATCATCTTGGTAAGCATAGCGTCCATGCGCTGCTCAAGTTTTTCTGTGAGGGTGGAGGCAAGGTGATTGAATTTGGCCTCGAGGCGGGCGTCTAGCCCTTTTGGTTTGTGCTCAAATTTGGTTTCGAGGGCTGCTAATTTAGCGTCTATTTCTGGGGGCACGGGAGGGGGTGTGGCATCTGTGGTACACTGCTTCTTTGCAGGAGGAGTGCTCGAAGTGTCTGTGGATGATGATGGTTTAGTTTATGGGGTTTAACGTCCCGAAGCGACTAAAGCTATGAGAGACGCCGTAGTGGAGGGCTCCGGAAATTTCGACCACCTGGGGTGCTTTGACGTGCACTGACATCGCACAGTACACGGGCCTCGAATTTCTCCAACGAAATTCAGCCGCCGCGGCCGGGATCGAACCCGCGTCTTTCGGGCCAGCAGCCGAGCACCATAGCCACTGAGCCACTGCGGCGGCTCTGGGGATGATGAGGTCTGGTTAATGACAGGGGCTGCGGGTTGAGGGGGCATGGACGGGGCGGGTGTGCTTAGAAGGGAGGAAAGACGGCTTACCTCGTCACGCAAGGCCTTGAGTTCCTGGTCCCTCGGATCTGCGTAGGAGGACTGGGATGAGGGGGGATGACAGGTGGCGTTGCCAAAAACACGGTCTGCCCAGGTGACCGGGATCGGGAAGCTGTCGAGCTGCGTCCGTTGGCGGTGCTGGGTTTATCGCAGCGGGAACGCCAGGATGCAGACGGGGGAGAGAGAGCGTTCCTCGGGGACGCTAGTTAACGGCCCCGTGCCTTGCAGTGCCCTCGGTCATATGAGGGCCTACACAGAGAATGCAGCTGCGGGTGCATGAGGGCACATCTTCCTTGGGATGGGACTGCCCGCAGCGGGGGCACTTATTTGGTCTTGGGTGGACACACACCCGAACCACGCCGTAAGGGAAGGAAAATGAAAAGCAAATTGGTTTTAAGGAAAGGAAACGACTCCTGCCTCTCTTATATCTCGATGGATACCCGACCCGCGCCGTAAAGGCCTTAAGGAAAATGAAATGAAATGAAAATTGCTTTTAAGGAAAGCAAATGCCTGTCTCTCATATCTTGGATTACACCCGAGAGGAATGCACGCCATAGTACATGCTCTAAACCAATCTTCTAAGACAGCACCGTATTCACTACATGTGCGGCTACTCCTGGGCCTTGCCGCAGCTTTTCGCTTCGACATATCCAGGCTTAACATTAGCTAAGCCACAGCCAATTTTTTATTTATTGCTCTAATATACTAGTCCATGGCCACATGGACACTAAAAAGACATGTGTAAGACCAGCGGCTTCGTGCTGGAACTGAAAAAGTGTTTAGAAATAAGCGGATTTTCAAATCGCTGATCAAATGAATGCATCATAAAATGAGAGATTCTTTTTGTGCTTTTGAGTATGGCGTCGTTGAAAGCAGCTGTCCGGCTTTGGCTTTGGGCTTGGCGCTCAAGATACGTCATGGTTGCATTATTCTCGGTGTCCCCAGTGCGGTGCGACAGAGACCCTCGAACACGCGCTTTTTGATTGCGTCGTAGCGCGCACTTTTTGGAGGCTGATGTCGCGCATGTTTTTTGTTAGCCTCGACTCGCACACCAGGCCGCGCGACGCATTTGTGCGGCTCTTGCTGTGTGTTGGGGCCTTCGTTTTGTGGCGCCAGAGAGGCGTCGCTTCCTTGCAGGGCCGGCCTCAACGCGCCATGTTCCCCATGCTGCAGAGGGTTCGGGCGCGCCTGTTTCAACAGGCGTGTTTAGATCATGTGACCCTCCCAGAAGACGAGTTCCTGCGGCGGTGGAGCACCCGCTTCATCGCCGCCAGCGGGGGCCGCGTGACGGTGCGGCTCCTGCCGTATTGAGTGTGTGGTGCGCGGTGTCGGTGCGCGTTCATCGTATTCATTGAGCGTGCTTCCCCGCGATGCCTGGACATTATGGACCCTTTGAACATTTTGTGCTGTGAATGATTTTGTGTGAACGGCGGCAGCAGTCGCCGTCATGTTCTTGTTTCATACCTTGTTTGTACCGAGCGACACTAGTCGCTGCCTTGCTGTTTTTGTCTTTGTGAGGGACTATGGTTCCTTTGTATGAATAATCAGTACAATAAACTTCTCTTCAAAGCATTATTGTCGACATAAGTTATTGAAACACTGCATGTCGGTGCTCCATAGAATGCCGATTTCAAATATATCACCTCGAAGATTGATCACAAAATAGCATCCAAAGTATGGCATTTCTTACGGGCCTTTGTAATAATTTATTTGTTAAAGAAAGCTTTTTTAAGTATATGCAAGAATCCCCAAACGTCCACCGCACATCCTAAAGATTGCTTTTTTTCCCTTTAAACATGATATATCAGCAATTATGCCTGTTGTGGGCTAATTATTCCCACCTCATTTTTTCTTTCCAACTTTGTTATTTATAATCAACAAAATATTTTTTTTGCAGAATCTCCAACTCACTGTGCACAACACGTTTCAGACGCCTACGCGGATCGGCAACAGTGTCAGCATGGACACTAGTCCTGACCTGACGCTGAGCCGCTGTATCCGCGGCGTTACATGGAGCAGGACACAACATACACTGGGCAGTGATCATTACATTATTCAAATCACTGTCAAACCGTACAAACCACCCCGTCACGCAAATACAATACACAAACTCATTAGCTGGGATGCCCTTCACGATGCACCCACCGCCCTCCCAGACACTCCCATCGCAGACATCGACGAGAGAGAGAGAGAGAGAAAACTTTATTTACAGAGGAATTCGGGGCACGCCCCAGGGTCCCCGCACGACCCCACTGCACTCAAGTGTTTATGTTCCGAAGGTCCATAACACTGGCAGCACGGCCGGTGGCGATGGTCTGCACGGCCGGGTCCTCCGAGCGCAGCAGGGTCTCCCAGTCCTCCCAGGTCTTGAGGTTCTCTAGGTACCGCGGGGGAGGGTCCGCCGGGCAGAGGGAAATGATGTGGAGGGAAGAGGCGAAGGGTTCTGGGCATAGAGTGGGGAAGGAGGGATGATAATGGGCTAGGGTAAGGGGTGAAGGGAGTGTGTGTGTGTCTGTAGTCTGCGCCAGAGTGTTGCGTGTTTGTTATCTAGGGAGGGGTGGGGCGGGGGGTAGAGCTGGCGTAAGGCTCTGTGCGCCTGGGTCAGCTCACTGAATGAGTGCATGCGCTCCTTCGTGAATCCCCGATCAGAGGCCACCTGAGCCCGGTTTAAAGAACCTCGGGCTAAAAGGTTGGCGGCCTCGTTTCCGGGATTCCCGGAGTGCGCGGGCACCCATATCAGCTCCACTTGGCGGGGCGGGGGGGCATCGGGCGAGTCCAGTATGCCAAAAGCAGGGACATGGACTCGGCCTCGAGCAAAATTTAGAATCGCAGTTTTAGAATCGCTTAAAATGTACCGAGCTTCCGTGCGGGTTATAGCAAGGGTAATGGCGGCTTCCTCTGCAACCTCTAGGGACGTGTCTGGAGGGAGAGGTAGTGTGAGGAGGGCGGATAAAGAGGAGTCCACCACAGCTGCTTTCGCTTCATCACCCGTGCAGGCAGCGTCCACCCATACGGCGTCCGGCTGGGGGCCGTACGCTCGATGGAGTGCCTTCGCACGGGCTCTGCGGCGCTGCTCATGGTGGGACGGGTGCATATTCCTCGGGAGCGGCCTGATGAGGAGCTCTCGGTGAAGGGATCGTGGGATGGCGAGGAGGGTTGGGTCGTTGGCCGGTATTTTGATTCCGAGGGTGTCCAGGATATACCGACCTGTGGAGGTTTGTGTGAGCCTGTTGTATTGGGCCCGTCGGTGGGCCTCCAGCAGTTCCCCGATCGTATTGTGGAGGCCCAGGCCTAGTAATCTGTCTGTGGGTGTGTTGAAGGGAAGGTGAAGTGCTACCTTGAATGCCTTGCGAATCAAAGCATCTAAAGCGTTTATGTCATGTTTGGATAGGTGTAAGTATGGGGTAGTGTACAGCACACGGCTGATGACAAAGGAATGAATGAGGCGACATAGGTCGCGCTCCTTCATGCCTCTATGACGTCCCGAAACCCTGCGTATGAGGTGCGATATCGCGCCTACAGCCTGCTTGAGTTTCTTGAGGGTGGTGGTGTTCTTGCCATCGTTCTGGATGTGCAGGCCCAATACACGGAGGGTTCCAACCTCAGGTGCGGGTCACCTTTCAGTTCAACGGCAATGGGGGAGCGGGGGCAGCGGTGGTTCTTAGGCCGGATGAGGAAGAGTTCGGACTTCTCTGGGCAGCAAGACAGTCCAATGGTCCGTGCGTAATTTTGGGTGAGGGTGGCTGCTTCCTGTAAGGTGTTCTCTATGTCTCCGTCACTGTCGTGAGTGGTCCACAGGGTGATATCGTCGGCATAAAGAGTTTGCTTCAGGTAAGGAATAGTGGCCAATTTTCAGGCGAGGGGGATGAGGGTAATGTTAAAGAGAAAGGGGGAAAGGACGGACCTTTGCGGGGTGCCGATACTCTGAAGTGTGTAGGAGGTGGAAGACAGAGGGCCAAAGTGTATCTCAGCTGTGCGGTCGGTGAGGAATGCTTGAATGTAGGCATACGTGCGCGTACCCACATTCAAGGGGCATAGGGCAGTCATGATCGCCTGATGTTCAATGCGATCAAATGCTTTGGAGAGATCCAAAGCTAAGACTGCCTTGGTGTGACCCGGAAGAAGCGGGCCGAAAATGTCGTGTGAGAGTTGCAGCATATCGTCCTGTGCGGATAGATGGGGCGAAATCCTACCATCCTATGCGGGTAAAGATTGTTGTCCGCCATGTGACTTGTGAGTTTCGCTAACACAACATGCTCTAGGAGCTTCCCAAGGCATGAGGTTAGCGAAATAGGTGGATGGTTTCGAAGTGTAAGTGGTTTGTTGGGTTTAGGTATGAATATTACCTTCGCGTGGCGCCAGGACTGCGGGAGGTTACCCTCCCTCCAGCACTGGTTGAAATATTTCGTAATGTGGGTGATCGATTGGTCATCCAGATTACGGAGCATGGAGTTTGTGATTTGGTCTGCACCAGGTGCGGAGTTGGCGCGGGGAGTCAGGAGGGCCGCTCTGACTTCCGCCTCCGTGATATCGGTGTCGAGTGTTGGATTTGCTTGTCCTGTGTAGTGCGGTAGAGGTATAGGGCCGCCTGGAGATGTGTACATGGTTTGAAGTGTGTCTAGAAGGGTGTCGGGATCGTCAATGTGTTCATGTGTGAGGCGTGTCACGTGGTGCTGTGTTGCTGATTTTGTGCGCGTGGGGTCAATGAGGTGTCGGAGGCGTTGCCATGCGCGTTTGCTGGATAGGTTTCCGGCGATGCCTTCACATATCTGTCCCCAGTTGGATCGGCAGAGCTCCTTAGAGTGCTGTTGGATTTGTGTCTGCAGCGCGGCCAGCCGCTTCTACGTCGACGAATGGGTCCAGTCACTCAAGCATGACGTTCACCACAACACGCGAGACATTGAAACTACAACCGAAACACCTACCCTTGAAACACGCCTAGCCCACCTCTGGGAGGCTTATCACAGCATCTTAGAACGCTGGAAAGGCAACAAACACTACAGAACGCTTAAGAAGCGGCTGGCCGTGCTGCAGACACAAATCCAACAGCACTCTGAGGAGCTCTGCCGATCCAACTGGGGACAGATATGTGACGCATCGCCGGAAACCTGTCCGGCAAACGCGCATGGCACCTCCTCCGACACATCATTGAACCCACGCGCACCAAATCAGCAACCCAGCACCACGTGACACGCCTCACACATGAAAACGTGACGATCCCGACACCCTTCTAGACACACTTCAAACCATGTACGCATCTCCAGGCGGCCCTATAACTCTACCGCACTACACAGGACAAGCAAATGCCACACTCGACGCCGACATCACGGAGAAGGAAGTCAAAGCGGCCCTCCTGACTCACCGCGCCAACTCCGCACCTGGTGCAGACCAAATTACAAACTCCATGCTCCGTAATCTGGATGACCAATCGATCACCCACATTACGAAATACTTCAACCGGTGCTGGAGGGAGGGTAATCTCCCGCAGTTCTGGCGCCACTCGAAGGTAATATACATACCTAAACCCAGCAAACCACTTACACTTCAAAATCTTCGCCCGATTTCGCTAACCTCATACCTCGGAAAGCTCCTAGAGCATGTTGTGTTAGCGAGACTCACAAGTCACATGGCGGACAACAATCTTTACCCGCATAGCATGGTAGGATTTAGCCCCTATCTATCCGGACACGACGCCATGCTGCAACTCTCACACGACCTTTTTGACCCCCTTCTTCCGGGTCACACCAAGGCAGTCTTAGCTTTCTATCTCTCCAAAGCTTTTGATCTCATTGAACATCAGGCGATAATGACTGCCCTATCCCTCTTGAATGTGGGTGCGCGGACGTATGCCTCCATTCAAGCATTCCTCACTGACCGCACAGCTGAGATACACTTCGGCCCTCTGTCTTCCCCCTCCTACACTCCTCAGAGTATCGGCACCCCTCAAGGGTCCGTCCTTTCCCCCATTCTCCTTATCATTACCCTCATCCCCCTCGCCCGAAAATTGCCAACTATTCCGCACCTGAAGCACACTCTTTATGCCGACGATATCAACCTGTGGACCACTCACGGCAGTGACGGAGACATAGAGAACGCCTTACAGGAAGCAGCCACCCTCACCCAAAATTACGCACGGACCATCGGAGAACCACCGCTGCCCCCGCTCCCCCATTGCCAATGAACTGAATGGTGACCCGGTACCGGAGGTTGGAACCCTCCGTGTATTGGGCCTGCACATCCAGAACGATGGCAAAAACACCACCACCCTCAAGAAACTCAATCACATTGAAGGAGCGATATCGCACCTCATCCGTAGGGTTTCGGGACGTCATAGAGGCATGAAGGAGCGCGACCTATGTCGCCTCATTCAGCCGTGTGCTGTACACTACCCCATACTTACAACTATCCAAACAAGACATAAACGCTTTGGATGCTTTGAGTCGCAAGGCATTCAAGGTAGCACTTCACCTTCCCTTCAACACACCCACAGACAGATTACTAGGCCTTGGCCTCCACAATACGATCGGGGAACTGGTGGAGGCCCACCGACAGGCCCACTACATCAGGCTCACACAAACCTCCACAGGTCGGTATATCCTAGACACCCTGGGAATCAAAATACCGGCCAACGACCCAACCCTCCTCGCCATCCCACGATCCCTTCACCGAGAGCTCTTCATCAGGCCGCTCCCGAGGAGAATGCACCCGTCCCACCATGAGCAGCGCCGCAGAGCCCGTGCGAGGCACTCCATCGAGCGTACGGCCCCCATCCGGACGCCGTATGGGTGGACGCTGCCTGCACAGGTGATGAAGCGACAGCAGCTGTGGTGGACTCCTCTTTTTCCACCCTCCTCACACTACCTCTCCCTCCAGACACCTCCCCAAAAGCTGAAGAGCAAGCCGCCTTTTGCGCTTGCTATCACCCGCACGGAAGCCCGGTATATTTTAACTGACTCTAAAACTGCGATTCTAAATTTTGCTCGAGGCCGAGTTCATGTCCCTGCTTTTGGCATACTGGACTCGCCCGATGCACCTCCGCCCCGCCAAGTGGAGCTGATATGGGTGCCCCCGCACTCCGGGAATCCCGGAAACGAGGCCGCCAACCTTTTAGCTCGAGGTTCTTTAAACCGGGCTCAGGTGGCCTCTGATCGGGGATTCACGAAGGAGCGCAAGCACTCATTCAGTGAGCTGACCCAGGCGCACAGAGCCTTACGCCAGCTCTACCCCCCCGCCCTACCCCTCCCTAGATAACAAACACGCAACACTCTGGCGCAGACTACAGACACACACTCTCCCCTCGCCCCTTACTCTAGCCCATTATCATCCCTCCTTCCCCGCTCCGGCATGCACTCTATGCCCCAGAACCCTTCGCCTCTTCCCTCTACATCATTTCCCTCTGCCCGGCGGACCCTCCCCCGCGGGACCTAGAGAACCTCAAGACCTAGGAGGACTGGGAGACCCTGCTGCGCTCGGAGGACCCGGCCGTGCACACCATCGCCACCGGCCGTGCTGCCAGTGTTATGGACCTTCGGAACATAAACGCTTGAGTGCAGTGGGGTCGTGCGGGGACCCTGGGGCGTGCCCCGAATTCCTGTGTAAATAAAGTTTTCTCTCTCTCTCTCTCTTTAATAGACATTTTCTTAGCTTTAGGATGTGCTTTAGGCCTTTTCAAATGTCTGCTTATTCTTAAAACATCTTTTTTAACGGATAAATTACTATAAAGGCCCGTAAGAATTGACGTGATGAGGATAATTTATTTCACCATATATTTCTTTGCGCATGAGATATTTGAAATCTAGATGCATATTCGAAATAAGCATGCAATGATATACGTAGATGCTAAGTGTCAGAAGTATATGTTAATAAATAAAAAAAAAGATTTGAAGACCCTCATCCTCCCTTAAGTTACCGCTACCACCGTGAATTTTCTAGTGTCAGTGGGCCACAGCCCTGCTATTTTTGCTTTTCGAAACTGTCATATCATTGTAGTTGTGACAGTTTAAGTGCAAAGGAAATCGCTGCTGAAGCTGCCTGGTAAAGGTAGGTGAATTCATTCAGGCCTGTCTATTGGTATGGGTTGAGAGATCGAGCAGAGTCGACTCCTTGTGGCTTAGAGCCGAACACTCCTTAATGCACACATCTCAACTGGCGCCGCGGTGGCTCAGTGGTTATGACACTCGGCTGCTCGATACCGGCCACTGTGGTCGAAATTAAATGCAGGCGAGTTTCTAGAGGCCCGTGTGCTGTGCGATAAAAGTGCACGTCAAAGAACCCCAGGTGATCGAAATTACCGGACCGTTCACTACAGTCTCCCTCACAGCCTGAGTTGCTTTGGGACGTTAAATGGCCATAAACCAAACCAGAAACACACCCAAACAACAAGCAACACACAAACAAACAGGGTTCAACTTAAGGACAACGCAGAGAGCTATGGAGAGAAAAATGATACGTGGAACGTTAAGAGGTCGGAAGCGGGCGGAGTGGGTGAGTGAACAAACTCTGGTTAATGACACCTTAGTCGAAATCAAGAGGAGTAAATGGGCTTGGGCAGGGCATGTAATGCGATGATAACCACTAGTCCTCACGGATAACGGAGTGGATTCCAAGAGAAGGCAAACGTAGCAGGGGATGGCAGAAAGTTAGGTGAGCGGATGAGACTGAGAAGTTTGCGGCGATACGGTGGCCGCAACTGGCGAAGGACAGGGTTAATTGGAGAGACATGGGAGAGAGGCCTTCGCCCTGGAGTGGGTGTAGTCAGGCTGATGATGATGATGCTGACATTCTTCCCGGCTGCTTATATTGCGGTCACATGGCAACAGCAGAACACATCCTGTCGGAGTGTAGGGAAGCGCCTCCTTCAAAAGACCCTCTTACGGGCTCCTTCACAGGAGGCCTGGCTACTGGGGATGAGGCAGGCGGACAAGAACAGCCAAGCCAAGTTTTTGCACGGAACAGGAGAAGACGCCCTCTATTAGGGGACCGGTGATCCCACCACAGTGATCTTTTCTACATAATTGTTCCTCTCGAGTTTGATGGCCGATCGCGATGGTATATGGATTATGGGGGTTTAACGTTCAAAAAGCGACTCAGGCTATGAAGGACTCCGTAGTGGAGGCATCCGGAAATTTCGACCCCCTTGGGCTCTTTAATGTGCACTCATATCGCAGATTACAGGGGCCTCTAGATCTCATGTAGCCTCCATGGGTATTCGACCGCCGCGGCCAGAATCGAGCCTGCGTTTTCTTGGTCAGCAACCTAGCGCCATAACTACTGAGCCGCCACGGCGGTGTGCCGAAGACCGACGGATCATGTCATTCGCCCTCACGGCGGCTAATGGCCCGATACGTCGGTCTTCGACACATCGAGTTCTAAGTCGCGGCGTCTTGAAGTGCAGCAGTCGTGGATTAAAGTTTCTAATATTGGATTACTGTCGGGTACTGCTGCAGAAACATTGAAGGTAATGGTCTATTCTTTCGATGCGTAGAAAAATCTTTCTTATGAAGTTTTTTAATTGCTTGCATCGAGTCAAATCTTGCTCAGAAATCCAATGGGGAACGTTTTAGACGAAAGTAAAAACATAAACAGTGAAAATTGCACGCCGGCCGAGTGGAGATCGGCGGGAATATATGATATTTATAGTTTAGGCTTACAGTATATGAAAAGATTGCGTTTATAATCTCTTTCCCGTTGAAGATACTGCTGGCTGTTTAAATATCTCAAGCAGGAATTAGTGTACTCTATATTGGAAACCAAAGCCACGTACAGCCTTTGTCAAAAGTTTACAGCCCAGGGGGTATGCTTCTAAGCACTATTGTGGAGCTGCTGCAGCACTTGTGGAAGTTTTACGCATCGCAGGGAGCAGGACCAAAAATCTTACCTTCTGGAGATTTGGGACGCTGAGGTCGCATTAGGAGCAAAGCAATGCAGCCCAGAAGCAAACCCCCTGGACTCTAAACTATTGACAAAGGCTGTACCTGAAAGCGCGTTTGTGGTGACCGCTGACTCAGGGAAGAAGTTATGGGCATTTCCTTTCGTGACAATCAACTGTCTGCAACGTTGTCAACGCTAACGCCTAAGAAACCAACGAACGACGGCGGACAATTATTGAATTCCGTGGTGACTCTGTGGTTAGCACGCTCGGCTACCTAGCCGGAGTTCCCGGGTACGAACCCAGCTGCGGCGGCCAGGTTTCGATCGAGCCGAAACGCAAAGGTGGCTGTGCACTGTGCTATGTCAGTGCACGTTAAAGATCCCCAGGTGGTCGAAATTATTCCGGAGCCCTCCACTACGGCAGCTCTTTCTTTCATTCACTCCCACCTCCCTCTCTTCTCTCACACCGCTGTTCGGGTACGCAGCACTCCTCTAATAACCCTTTGCAAGCTCTCCGGTGGTAGCGAGTCAGCGTTTAATTGGAGTTTTCTTCAGCGAAGAAAGGCGTACTCTCGAGCTTTTTCGATGCTTTCTTTTCTATCGTGCGCTCAAGTCTGGCCCTTTTATCTTTGTTGGCGCCTTTGTCTCCCTCTCCTCCTTTTTATCTGTGTTGTTCTATTTATCCTTCTGTTTGCCAGCCATGAGCTTTAAGATTCCAGAATGGAATTATTGCCCTTGCCATGTATCTCGTACCTGCCACCTTCTGGGATGTGTACCTTCTGGCAACTCCGCCGCCGGTTCTCAATTGCTTCCCGATTGTATATCGATTTTCGTGCAGCTTGCGGTTGGCGCAGTTTATCTATAGCTCTGCTTGCATGTAGGCGGACTGCGACAAGTTGATAAGCTAAAAATAGCGTGTAGCGATTATGGCAGAGGAGCGCGCAAAGTAAACTTCCAAATAGTAGTGTACGCTCCATTCCGAAAATTGGTTCTTAAGTAATTCATACTGAAAACTGCACAAAAAACGAAGACTTCGTTTTTTGCGCAGTTTTCAGTATGAATTCCTACCAACTAGCCCAGTTTACCGTTCTTCTTAAAGTAAAGAACCACCGCTGTCCCCGCTCCCCCATTGCCATTGAATTGAATGGTTACCCGGTACCTGAGGTTGGCACCCTCCGTGTATTGGGCTTGCACATCCAGAACGATGGCAAAAACACCACTACCCTCAAGAAACTCAAGCAGGTTGCAGGCGCGATATCGCACCTCATCCGCAGGGTTTCGGGACATCATAGAGGCATGAAGGAGCGCGACCTATGTCGCCTCATTCATGCCTTTCTCCTCAGCCGTGTATTGTATACTACCCCATATTTACAACTATCCAAACATGACATAAACGCTTTGGATGCTTTGATTCGCAAGGCATTCAAGGTAGCACTTCATCTTCCCCTCAACACACCCACAGACAGATTACTAGGCCTGGGCCTCCACAACACGATCGGGGAACTGGTGGAGGCCCACCGACAGGCCCAATACATCAGGCTCACAAAAACTTCCACAGGTCGGTATATCCTGGACTCCCTGGGAATCAAAATACCGGCCAACGACCCAACTCTTCTCGCCATCCCACGATCCATTCACCGAGAGCTTCTCATCAGGCCGCTCCCGAGGAATATGCACCCGTCCCACCATGAGCAGCGCCGCAGAGCCCGTGCGAAGGCACTCCATCGAGCGTACGGCCCCCAGCCGGACGCCGTATGGGTGGACGCTGCCTGCACGGGTGATGAAGCGACAGCAGCTGCGGTGGACTCCTCTTCATCCACCCTCCTCACACTACCTCTCCCTCCAGATACGTCCCCAGAGGCTGCAGAGGAAGCCGCCATTGCACTTGCTATAACCCGCACGGAAGCCCGGTATATTTTAACTGACTCTAAAACTGCGATTCTAAATTTTGCTCGAGGCCGAGTTCATGTCCCTGCTTTTGGCATACTGGACTCGCCCGATACACCCCCGCCCCGCCAAGTGGAGCTGATATGGGTGCCTGCGCACTCCGGGAATCCCGGAAACGAGGCCGCCAACCTTTTAGCCCGAGGTTCTTTAAACCGGGCTCAGGTGGCCTCGGATCGGGGATTCACGAAGGATCGCATGCACTCATTCAGTGAGCTGACCCAGGCATACAGAGCCTCTCGCCAGCTCTACCCCCCGCCCCACCCCTCCCTAGATAACAGACACGCAACACTCTGGCGCAGATTACAAACACATACTCTCCCCTCGCCCCTTACCCTAACCCACTATCATCCCTCCTTCCCCACTCCTGCTTGCGCCCTATGCCCAGAACCCTTCGCTTCTTCCCTCCACATCCTTTCCCTCTGCCCGGCGGACCCTCCACCGCGGGACCTAGAGAACCTCAAGACCTGGGAGGACTGGGAGACCCTGCTGCGCTCGGAGGACCCGGCCGTGCAGACCATCGCCACCGGCCGTGCTGCCAGTGTTATGGATCTCAGGAACATAAACACTTGAGTGCAGTGGGGTCGTGCGGGGACCCTGGGGCGTGCCCCGAATTCCTTTGTAAATAAAGTTTTCTCTCTCTCTCTCTCTCTAAGCGCAAGAACAAGCAAAGCAACTTACCTAGTATCGAATCTCTCGCGGTCCCTTCAAAGAGGTTTTTTTTTTTTCAAGTACGTATGTTTCATGCAACCCTGAAAAACTCCGAAGTATCTATGTGATAACAATACGCTTCTAAAGTTTTCTTGTTGATTTGAAGGCCAGCTTTGATGCTTTCTGTTTTATATTTTTGAAGCCGGCTGTTTGGGATTCTCTTTGTCAAAAGTAATGTGTACAGGCCCGGCGGATATTGCCTTTGAAGAAGGTGAATGCTTTGGAAAAAAGACCGCTGCGACAACAAAGGACAACTTTCAGAATTCGCTATGGAATAAAAACTAACACATACACGTGGGCAAGTGTTTCCGTTTCGTAAGCGCGGTATATTGCGACCACCCCTTAAAGTGCTGATTTTTTTTATGGTTTTGAACTTGCACATAAAAAAACTGATCTTCGTTACCAATCATTGAGGAGGGAAAAATTGATGGCTATGATGAAGTTCGCCTTGCAGTGACTAATGTCTTTTACAGCGAAGGTTCTCATAGCTTTGGTTTAGCATTAAGGCTCTGCATTTTACAGCTGAATCCACAGTGTCAGCCGTAATATGCTAATGACTGAGTGAATTTTTTACTTCGAAGCTAATAATTGAATTCTATTTATGTAGGGTAATTTATTTCATTTCAATTCAATTGTTGCCGCCCAACAACCATGGCAGGCGGCCGCCAGCTGTCACTTTTGGCAGGTAGCGAAGTGGAAAGAGGGAAACACCCTCTCCGTGCTTAGAGGAGAGGAAATGTAAGGACATATGCGGGAGGGAACGGTGTCGGGTTGAAGGCGACGAATGGCCAGATAGAATATTTCTGATTAGTATCAGCAAAGATGAGCTTTTTCTATTGGTTAACAATGTAGATTTCACGGCGAATTGCATGGCTAAATAGCTAATCCACGGCTACGAGAGCTACTGCTGAATAATTCGCTAAGCTCCTTATGCCTAGCTCACGAATATATTCTATAATGTAGCGAATATTATAAAGAAAAGGTCGCCTGGGGGGAGTACGGGCAAAGCGGATACGTCTCACGACGTCAAGGCTGTAAGGATGAGAGTGCTATCTACGTGAACGAGTGCTTTAGGAGAGGAAATAATATCAAACAATTATGGCACTCCGCCAACTATGTTTCAGGGGCCGTCAAAGTGGTATCGACCGTTCTTGGACAAATTAGAAAGGTAAGAGAGCAAAATTAAAAATATACTGCTTGTATAGTGAGCTATGCAAACGTGCGAGAAGCGCATCCCGCTGCACTTCAAAATAGATACAGAGAAGGACAATTTCATGTATGGTCAGTGCAGGAAGTGATTGTTTCAAGTGAAGCGCTAAAAACTAAAAACAAGAGATCTGAGAAACACCAGCTCGTGCGCTATTTGCGCGAAATATAGTTGCACTGGCTTTATGATAAAAAGCTTCTTTCGACAGCCGGTATCCGAGAAAGATCTAGCGGCCAAAGATGTCGGGTATAGCAACTCAGGCAGCTGGCAGGCACAACTACTCTTCATTTCTTTGAGGCCAGCGTGTACTCATTTGGGTCTGACAAGTAGTCAAAGTTACCGAAAGGAGCATATGTTTCGGCAGTGTGTGGGATCCTTCAAGAAACGGACGAACGCAGATCAAGACCACGTTACGAATCATTTTCACAAGAGCGTGGTGTGCGTTAAACCCACCCTGGAGACTTCTAAATGATTGTGGCGCCTTTGAACTCTCAATAAACTTTGAGCCCTATTTAATAGCTCTGCCCGCATTCGGTTGGGCACGCAAAAAGGTCTCGGAAAATGGTCTCCCATGTGGGACTCACACTCGGTGCAGTTCCAGTGCTCACCGCGAAGAATCTATTAAGATATTTTATGATAGTTTAACGTCCCAAAGCGACCCAGGCCATGAGGGACACCGTAATGTAGGGCTCCAAGAATTTTGAACACCTGCGGTTCTTTAACGTGCCCTGACATCGCACAGCACACGGGCCTCTGAAATTTCGCCTCCATCGAAAGTCGACCGCCGCGGCCATTATAGAACCCGCGTCTTTCGGGTCAGCAGCCGAGCGCCAGAACCACTGAGCCACCGCAGAGGCTAGAACCTGTCAAAAGTGCGTTAGTGTCTCTTCGCTGGTGCTGAGTAAAAATGTCTGAAAAGCAATCATGTAACAAGCAAATGATACCGGCAGAACACATCAAGTATTCCCATACCAAAGCAATGGAGAAGACAGCTTGGCGCGGCTTCCTTTGTGAGCCTAAATTTTAATTTCTTTCTCTGCATGGAACTATGATGCATTATTGAGATGACGTGTGGCGCTCGAAGCGTAAATTCTGAAATAGGTATAGTAGGCCCAATATTAAAGTTGTTTTCTTCTCAGACCTGTATAATTTTTTTTTTGTACGAATGCAGAACCAAAGCGGAGCCGTTTCGTGGGCAGAGAAAGGATTATGGTTTGTGAAGAAAAACTTATACAAATCTGGCATGATATAGTATTTTTATTTAACAATTTGTTAATCAGCGCGTAGGGAGGAAAAAAATTGGCTGCCGGTATAGCATTGCTAAGCACGAATATTACGCGAAAGCACCGTTCTTTAAAAGTCGACACCACCGCCGTGTACTTGAAAGCATGATTGAGGTGAGCATGATTGAGACGCAGGGAGCGAGTTATGCGTGTCTTCAACCATTTGGTCGTCAGTGTATGCAAGGCGCCTAGTCTCTAGTGCTGCGATTTTGCAGCATTGTTGTAAACGCCAACGCTTATTGCTGTAGGGCGCGTTTGTGCCGCTATGCTGCCCACGCCAACACTTGCAGTGCGCACCTCTCTCTCACTACTGCCACACAGCTCACACCGCGAATGTTAGTTTGCTAGCTGCATTAGTTCATGAAGAAGACTATGCACAGGGCGATGTGCGATGCAAAAGGTAGTGTGTGTTGAAGTTTAGCACGAGGCGTGATAGGCTGCGGCGATAGCCCAGTGGTTGCGTGCAGTGGTCAGCGAAGCTGATCCATTCGCGCCGCCTCGGCTTCGAATCCTAGTCGCGGCACACAAAACGGTTTGGCGATTAGACCCCGTGATGCTGTGCTTTCGCACTCATACCCAACAATTCAGTGCAAAAGGTATGTTTAGCGGGAAAAAGTTTATGAGCGCTATTTTTTCATATATTGTAAGTTTTCACTATAACAATATATCCGCCAATCTCCCACCCGTAGGCCGACATTTTTTTGCTGTTAACGTTTTTGCTGCCGTCAAAAGCCTTCCCCATTGCATTTCAATGGCTCTCTTGACTGCTAGATGCGAACGATGAAATAAAGATGTTGCTACACATCGCAAGAATGAATCATTACCTTCAATATTTCTATACCAGCATCTTACAGTTTTTCAATGTTCAGAATTTTTGTCCTTGAATGCTGGACATGAAAACGTGAGCAACTTTGTTGAGGACTTTACTTATGACCTTGACCCCTCCTCTGCGCTGAAACATACGCAGAGTAAAGGCTGCCTCCCTATTACTTACAGGGGAGGTCAGTGGTAATGACCATTGGACAGCGTTTCAGACACCTCTTTGGCATAACAAGAAAGAAGCGGAACACACGGGCTAGACAGCCCGCAGCATTAGCCGCCCACGCTGCAATTAGGCTTATCTTCTCCACCAACCATACCCGACTTCCATTAGGAGCGCTGTAGCCGGCGACCTTTGGTTTGGAACTAGGCGGGCCCCTCCTGTTGCTCTGCAATTGCCGTCCTCTTTCGAAATAGTGCACTACGTCTACCGGCTGCAAACGAGCTTCAATTCTCACTAAAGTAAGCCCGGATTAAACGATCTGGAGCAACGATCACGATGACGCCACCGCGCAGTATGTCATCAGCTGCTAACCAGTAAGCTAACTTTTTAGGCGGTGTGCGTTCTTATATCATATTCCCTTAATTTCTCCATTGACCGACACCTGTGCGTGGAAACCCCTAATAAGTAGGTAATCGCTCCGCGTTGGTGGGTCAAAAGTTTACCTGACCTTCGGACTTGGCATGATGGATATCTCAACGTTCCGGCGCATATATAGCGCTCAGAAAGCGTATGTATGCCGCAGGATTTTCCGTGACGTGCAATCTAGACGACACTTGCAAAAGCTATTGATATGTGCTAACTTCGTACCGAAAAGTTTAAAAACGCATTATGTACAACCAGTGACTCTAAGCCATGGTTGAGGTCAACTGAAAGCACAAGCGTTTACGAGCCACAGCTTCTCATGTTTTTCTTAATGCTGAATTTCATTTCGTGCACAATCTGGCACTAATACCTCGATTTCCACTTGTGCGCATATTTGCGCAACTTTCGCGCATATCCATACAGTCGAATATCTGAAACAGTGCTTTATGCCGATACACACCATATTAGAAACCTTTATGGGGTTAATACAAACACACGCGAAATAAAACTAAATGTTTCTGAGAAAAATATTTCCCTCATTTTTTCAGAAGTATTTAATTTTCTTGTGAACTGTTCAGTTTAGGGTTATATGAATTAGTGATAAAGTCATCGTTTATTTTTATTTACCGAATCAAATGCTCTAAAGAGAACGTACAGCATTTGGAAAATTGGTTCATTATGTTAGCGTACCAACACTGAAGTGTGATTTGTAAGATGCCGTATGTCATTTCATCAATGATAACAGAGATAACGGCAGAAATCCTGAAGGATAACGCCTGCGCACACTGAAATCTTGCTTGCAGGTGACGAACAGCATATCTGGAAATTCCTGCATCAGTCTATTTGTACTGCAGAACACTACAGAAAAAAATTCAGCGAGCTACCATATGAGCGAAAACATGTAAAAGAGATACTAAACAGGAGTTGGGCTACAAATCAATCGGAATTCACGTGTCCTGGACGTTGCTTTCCACCATTTTGATTATTAATAACGAGTAATTACTCATTGGCATCCACCCAAGCGCAGCCATACGACTACAAAAGAAAGCTGACAGCTTTCTCAGAAACATCGTAGTTAAAGTAAAATTCGTCCTGGTCCGCGGTTTGAGCCCGGGACTACCGCTTGACCAGAGCAGTCGCTCTACCAATAGAGCTAACCGGGACGGCAAGCTTATGGTAGGGCGAGAGGGAATTGATCAATAACTCGAAGTGGGAACAGTGTTGGTCAAATGTTTACGGGAATCCTCCAAGATGGGGTAGATTTGTAATAAAGAAGTAATTACTCATTGACATCCACCCGAGCGCAGCCATACGGCTACAAAGGAAAGCTATACAGCTTTCTCAGAAACTTCGTAGTTAAAAATTCGTGCTGGTCAGGCGTTCGATCCCGGGACTACCGCTTCACCGGAGCAGTCACTCTACCAACTGAGCTAACCGGGACGGCAAGCTTATGATAGAGCGAGTGCAAACTGATCAATAACTCGAAGTGTGAACTCCACCTTGGGGGATTCCGCTAAACATCTTACCAACATTTTAGTTATTGAATGTCATTTTTATTTACTTTATGGGCATTCAATATTTTACCGCTCCTTCTGATTAAAACTTGTCTAACTTTATTGCTCAAACCTAATTAACATTAAAATTTTCTAAAAATGTTTCATAGATATATACCCTCTGTAGTGAACAACTATAAGTAAAATAAGTAAGGACGGATGGGCTGCAAACGCATGTGTCGCGGTTATTGTGAATATGAAATGCAGGCACATGTGTAAGCACCCCAACCGTCCTTGTTCATGACTGCGAACTATTGTATCTTGACCATCGTGACTGAAGTTGACATCTTATCAGTGTTGTTGGTGCAGATCATGCGTGCGCCTGGTCGTTAGGAGAGTATATTTTTTGTGTTCCTTGCAATAAACCTTCAGTTGCTAGTTAGCGTTTGTCCGGTCATCATCTTCTCTCTTGTCCTTGTTGCTGCGCTGTTTTCCTCAAGTATGTACCAACCCGCTCAACTTGCCATTTTACTTACAAGAGGGAGGACCTCATTGTCAGTTGTTCCATCGAGAGGGGTAGTTTCAATCGGGCATCAGACAGGCTACAGAAAACGGCCGTTATTGGCCAGTCATTCAGATACCGGTTCCTCATAAACCTTGACCGCTTTTAGATCTGTCATATTTCAAAAGCGAACTCATGCCCTTAATCTCAACCTGCGTCCTTCATTCGGGTAAGCCAGCCAAGAATATCCGCAGGAAAAAAAGAAATATGCGCTTTTTGAAAAAAATAAAGGAATTCAGAGCAGAAAAGTGAAGGTCCTTCCAAGTATGTGTTGAACCAGGAACGGCCAACCTTCACGGCAGCAAGGCCTGAGGAAACGCGCCTTTCTATTTCCATACATATACAGCCACACGTTGGGGAGCACGGTCCTTGAAAAGATAATTCCAGACGCCCTGCACTTGGCGCTGCTGGGTACACTGACGACAAACCCCACCCCAAAGGAAGTGAAAGCAAAGCGGTTGCTCGCAGCAACCTGGGAAGAAAAGAACAACGGTGATCCTATAGATATTTTTCTCAAGGGCGTCGCTGGTGCGTGTCACCAAATAGCCGTGTCTCCCTTGACGTATTCAAGTCATCGGTTGTCAATACCTTTGCTTTTTCTGTTTTGTCCACAGTGCAGTGTTGATTGCTTTGGAGGCTAGAAATTTTTATAAGCACCCGCTAGGAAAACCTTCAACTGATTGATTCTTTCTCGAACAGGAAAACTAGTAGAGAATTCGCTTGCCTTCCTTCTACTTTAACTTTATTTTTCCCTTCCTGTTTTTGATGCGTCGATTTTGCCATATATGTGAGATGGGACGAGTGCTTCTCCAGTACGGCGCAGTTGGCCTTGTTTATTTTTTTCATTTCTCCAGCCTTCCAAGCGACAAAAACATCAATACAACATATCCTAGAAAAGCACCTTTTAACATTCTAAAAGACGGATCCACTGTGCAGTGTATAATGAGAAAGGAAGTTCTGATGGAGGAGGGAAAAAAAACCTAGTTTTCGGAATGAGCCACTTTGTTTTTTCGAATGTTTAAATATAAGAGAAGGAGTGACAGCACTGTTCTTCTTGCAAATAATCAGCCAACCTGACAAATAGAAACTGGGGTGGTGGGGGTAATATCTATGTTCTACTAGTGAAACATAAAAACACAAACACGTGAATGTCCCCACAGGGGAAAATAAGAAAGAAGAAATTCAATGTTCCAGGTGCCGGAGTTTAAAACAGTGAAAAAAAGATAGATATAGCAATGATTTCATGACCACAATGAGCCAAAAGGACACTTATTCTTCGGTTTTAAATGAAGTCTACAATCCTCGGACATAAATTTGGAATATTTTATGGTTGTAAGCTAATTTTAAGCAAATATTGAATGAAATGGTCTGTTCTCTCCCTGCGTGGAAAAAATTTTTGGAGTTTATCCATCGCTCGCATCGAGCAGGAACGACTGCTAAAGACAACCAATTGGGGATGTTTTAGGAGCCAGTGATAATAAAAATAAAATGTGAAAAGCAAGACAGAAAGAAATAAAAACGCAAAAAAACTCAAGAAACTGGAGCAACACAAAACAAAAATGCTCAAAAACTTGAGTGCATTTATGAAAGAAGTTACAGCCATAAACTCATAAATTGCAATCAAAGTGAAAAGACGACTATCCGGTTTCCAATTGCTGACTAGAAGAGCGTTGAGAGATTCGCCTGAAAAAGAAACACAGCCCACATTGCTCGGTCACGAGCGGTTCTTTTGCGACGGAAGCATTCTGCTCGGAGCGCCGAATAAATACTTCAGCGGATTAAGCGAATACGGTCTCACGGCTCGCGGCTTCTGAAGACGAGAGCTCTGAGCCGCCTCGCTGACGCAAACATGTTTTCCTCGAGTTTGGTCGGAGTGCCTCAACCGTAAACAGCCCCTGTGCTCCAAAACACTACTATTTGCCTCTACACAATCCTGCTTTTCATTTATTTTAAACCCTTCATCCGTGGATAAAGGAAACACTACCTGCATTGTGAGTATCCAAGCCTCTCGTACGTATACCCGTGGAATGAGAAGAGCCCAACTGAAGCAGCGGATTTTAAAGGAAAAGCGGCTTGCGTAAAAAAAAGGAGCGCACAGATATTTCTCGTCTTTAATAACGCTGTTCGTGCTCGCTTCTCCGACCAGATTTCTCGGGCTACTCGAATGCGCCCGCGGAGTCGCAGAAATACTAAACGGTAGACGCAAAGAATGCACAACCGTTCTCCGCGTAGCCAAATCTCGTTACCTGAACGGAGCACTGCCTCTCTCCGGTAATCTGTTTGCGGCTTCGCATTTCCGCGAGACTTGGGGAGCGAAGGAGAAGTCGAGTAAAGGGGAAATTGCGTCTGTCAACTGTAGCGCAATTCGGACTTTTCTAAAGATGAGCGCGTAGCTACGTTGAATGACATTTCGCTCGATAGCTCGTGTAATTATCTTCGCTGTCATGGCACGGGTGGAACTTCAAGACCGTTAATCTACGAAGTCGGAGAACTGGCTGGTGCACGGGTTTATGGAAGGACCGACCAGTGGGGCTTATCAAGATAGCATCAGCGCGAACCTGATTGCGGTCACAGGCGTGGTACGAAGATTTACCCAGTACGTCACACAGACCTCGTGCCCTTTAGCTAGCAGCCGTTTATTGGCACTCTTGTTGTTCCACTTTATCTACTTAATTAAGTAAACACAGGGAGTGGAATTTTCAAGCCGTTCTTTGGCGTAAAAAAAAAGGAATAGGATTACGCTAAGCCCCATGAGTTACACTCGCTGCTTACAACTGTCGTCGCTCTATGGCGGTCGCTTTAATTGGACGCTGTTACATTTTTAAACTGTGTAGCTTCACAACCTTCCTTCTGAGCAAGATTCCATGGCTACTAAATCTTATTTATGGATGAGTCTCTTTGTGGAGAACACATAAATTATATCCTTGCGAATGCCGTAGTTTGCTCCGCTTTGATAGTGAAAACTAATAAGTAGCTTTCAATATGTTTTCTTGGAGCATCGTTCATTATTGTGTATGATCATATAGTACGAGCAGAAGCAATTTCTGGTATCCTGGTATGAGAATACCTCCATATAGAGGAAAGATGTCTGAAGAGGCTTATGTGCATGCCATTCAAGAGGAAACTCAGGTTTGGAGGAAAACGATGCATTAACCAGGGCGAACGGTGCGTTCAGTAGACATCGCACCAGACTGGATATGTGTTAGCCATGGTTCTACGAGAAATTACACACTATTCAATATGTTAGACATGCGAAATGAAAACTAATTTTCCTAAATTTAAAAAAAAAACGATAGCGCCGCAATACGAGACACAACGATGTCTCACGATTCCGTAATTGGGAATATTTTTAGAAATGCTTAAATTTTCTACGTATTTCTTTATAAAAAATAGCTGCAAGTATATTTCGGTTTAAATAGCTTGAATCATTTCCAAACCTAAAAGGGTGAAAAACAAAATGGGTTACCTTAATAGTCGTCAGGTCCAAAGCTACACATTGCGTATCCCATCTTTCCACCTTAGTTTTGTGCACTTAATTTTTTTTCAGGGCCATGAGAACAAGCTCTTCAATACATTCCAGCTTCTCCAACTGTAATGTTTTCGTAGACATTTGTCACGTGAGGGTGCCAATAAGGTGTTTACAATCATTGGGATGCCGTATTAGGATGCTGCTGCGTGAAAGATAAAACGGTTGCCTAGTGGGAAGTGCAAGTGGCGTCATGTGGTGCTGAAATGCCTGCAATAAATTCTGCCACTAACAAGGTGAAATGGCGAGGCAGGCGTTTATTTGAGAAAATTTCGGAAGGCGTTAAAATGGAGGCGACGTGGCGCTTGTCGCGTGCTTCTTTTTCGCCATCCTTGTGATGTTCAGCGCATACAAATTTGATCGTTTCAAAATATTTTTCACATCTACCCAGCTTTCAATAACGACAAGTTTAATAGTTTGCTATTTGTTTATCATTCCTTAAAGAATGGAAAGTATTTGTTCTGCGGTAACATGCAACCACAAAGGATAGACGTGTCTCTCTTCTTCTGTTCGCCCCCGCGGTGGCGCAGTGGTTATGGTGCTCGGCTCCTGACCCGAAAGACACGGGTTCGATCCCGGCCGCGGCGGTTGAATTTCTATGGGGAAGAAATTCTAGAGGCCTGTGTACTGTGCGATGTCAGGAACCACCAGGAGGTCGAAATTTCCGGAGCCCTTCACTACGGCGGCCCTCAAAGCCTGAGTCGCTTTGGGACGTTAAACCCCATAAACCAACCATAAACCAATTGTCTTCTATTTTTTACGCTACTAAGTAACTTTTTATGCGAAAGGTCACTATTGTTAGCGTGGCACAAGCTTTTCCCAGAGTGCTTGCCTGCAGCTATGGAGCATCTTGGTAGGGTTCGCTTCTTCCAAGGAGGGAAAAGCTTCACTTCTTTTCCGGGCTTTCTTCTATTTCTACGCTGAAGTTTTCTGCTCTTCTCTGCGTTATTTGCGTCACTTTTTTTTTCTTCCTCTTACTGTATACATTAGGTGTTCCGTTTATCTCTCGCTTGTTTAGATTTCGCTCGTTTAGATTTTCGTTTAGATTTTGTTTCATTACTTCTTAACAATAAACTCAGACTTGACCTTTCTGCTTATCTTTCCCCAATGCCAACACGGAATACGCGATACTATCACAAAGCTCTTTTAAAACTACATTTTACCCGGACTAATTCGCACAAGTTTTCCTTTTTCCCACGCACCATATCCGACTGGAACTCATTGACTGAACCTAATCAACCCTGAAAAAACAGACGCGTTTCTCAGCCATGTCTGATATTGTGTATTATGAATTTTTTTCTGTTTTGTCTTGCACTGCTGTATTGTTTTATTACTACATTATTGTTGCTGTATTGTTGTATTTTTCTTGCTATAATTTTGCTTTTTGTGAACCTGCCCTTCCTGCTTGGACCTAACCATGGTCTGCAGTATGTACACAAATAAAAATAAATAATATAAATAACTGGTTCTGAGAGTCCAGAATGTAAATTTGGCTCTGATTACGTATTTGGTAACTTGCGCCCAGTTCTATCGCGTCACTTCCGACCAACTTCCCATGATCTCTGAATTACTTGGCGATTGCTTTTCCGTTTTCACGCCGCTTGCTTTTGCTGCAGTTCATTTAGTTGTGCGTTGCCGTAGGTGAGGTGGGAGTTGAACCGCTTCCCTAAAAGCACAGTCTAGAGACAGGGGCAGAGTAAGTGCCCAGAGAAATCTTTCCGAAGGTTAGCGTGTGCTCCATTAGGAAAATTGATTTTTATGTGCATAAGGAAAAAGGGCAGCAAGTGACCTAAAAGAGACGACATTGCGATATGTTGAAGAGCGGTGTTATACAAGTTTAATGTTGCCCGGAGATATTCAGGGTAAGGAATAATTCACGAGGAGCATCCTTAGCGTGCTCTTTTTTTAAGCGGCACTTCAAAGGTTTCTACTTTCCATTTTCGAAGCAGCTGCGTTGGGATTGTGGGTCCACAAAGTTGTGTACTTGCCCTTTGAAGAATTTGATTGCTTCAGGAGAACGACCGCTGCAAGATCAAGGAAGAATGTGTGTATCAGAGTAGAGCTAAGACAATAAATCGAATTCCTGTTTATGTCCAACTGCGCGGGCTGCACTCATCTGACGGGGACACTTAGATCAGGCGCACCCGCTTCTTGCAGGAAGATGAAAGAGAAAACCTTATTGGCTCGTAAGGAAGGTATGATATATGCGATGAGCAGAGCCTCTGCCCCTTGGTTATAGTCTCACGGGAACTGCTGTGCTTGTTAAAAATGTTCGACTAAAAATAGCTGGTCTATTATATTTGTAGCTAAAGTCAGTAACACAAGCTCGAAGGCAAGGAGCTTATTATAATAGTCCTTATTGCGTCAGCCAATTAAGACCATCAGGCCAATTTATTGGAAGTTCATACAACCGGTTACAAAATGAGTTTGTCCTTTGCATCATTATAACGGAGGTGGCTACTGATTCAGCAGGAAAACATACAGCCTAAAGCATTCCCTCCGAACTTAGTTCCCATTTTTGCTATAGTTGCCTACAGTCTTCACTATAGTGCGCCATTCACCGTAAACTGAAAACGGAAACTTGAGAAGGAAAAACAGCGCAGAGACACAGGGCGAGAATTGACACGACAGAACAGCGCGACGTCTTAAGTGCGGTGTACCAACTTGCCCAAGTCAGAGCGAAAACAAAAGCATTTGGCAACGCTTCTTTATACAAATGAAAAAAAAAGGTAGTGTTCTAATGTGGTTGAACCGGGTAGGCATGCGAAGGCACGCGTCTCACCCTGTTGGCTGATCGTTTTGCTTTGCTGGGTCGTCGGCATGTCAGGCGCCGGTATTACACAGGTTGATTAAGCTCTGATCGAGGTTTAGCTGATCTGATCTGTTCCCACCGGAGGTGGAAGTTAATGAGGGCGCCGATGTGCAATACACAGCGCGAGAGTGTGCTGAATTTTAACGACAGGCATCATCGGCTGTCGCGATAGCGCAGTGCTCTCGTGCAGTGTCCAGCGAAGCTAATCTGCTCGCGGCGCTGCGGGTTCCAAACCGAGCCGCTCTAATATTTATTTTATTTCTGCACTCTCAAGGTCAGAGACACCGCAAAGTTCTTGGCTGGGTTTAACCCCGTGAAGTGGTGCTTTAGGAATAACAGCAAAACACATCACAGCGGCTCGCCCTGCGCGTTTATTCGCTCTTCGATTAACCCCTTTGAGCCCTGAAAAACAATGCGATCGGTCTCCTGAACCATTTTCGATTTGATATTTGTTACAAAAAGTGCGTATAGCGGGTTCCTGTCGGTTAGACGCTTGCTGTACAAAACGTACAGGTCTTTAGCAAGCGCCTTTTATTCACCGGGTACCTTCGAGCAAGATGGTCGTATGAATGTCCATTGGGCGGATCAAGAACAGATGTTCAAGGTGCAGTGAAGAGGAAGCTGAACTCGTCTTTTAGAGCGCAGCTCTTTGGCGTCCGTTCCTGGGTTTCGCGTCGGCGTCGGCCTCGTAACCAGCTCCGCCCCCCTTTCATCCCCCCAGCGCTATCGGCGTCAGCGGCATCAGTTAGTCGCTGCTATCTCTTCCCTCCTCCCTTTATCGTGTTGTCCGCTTGCTGCGCGCGCTTCTGCCCCCATCGTTTGCCGCTGGGTGTACACGCCGCCCCCCTCCCCCCTCTTCCTGCGAGTCTCCGGTTGTCAAAGCGCCTGCTCGAACTTAATTCCTTTCTTCGCTCCTCCTCCAATGCAACCCCTGTGCGGTGGCAATCAGAGAGCCAGATCGGTGGCGGCGGATCTGTATATGTGCACCGCCCGAGCCGAAATTGCGAATACGTGTGAAAAATAAAAAAAAAATTCTGTGATAGCGCATACATGTGTTGCTCGATTTCTTTGCCTCAATCTATCGAAAAGGTGAAACAGCTTATTTGCTGCGCTCAAATTTCGCATTAGGAAGTAACGTAATCGTCAGTAATTTTTTGCCGCGGAAACTCGATCTGCACGTACCGAGCATACTCAGAAACTTCGACTTATTGCCATGTGTGGCCGATTTCCCAAATTAAATTAGATTAACGTCCGGCTCCCGCCTTTATTTTTTCAATTTTCCCCTTACGGTGGGTGGAGTCGGCCAAAGACGAGTTAAGATTCCTCTCCACTGCACCTTTAAATTTGGTCCTCGGCGCAAAACCTCACACGAAACGGTACTTCACGGCACTATTTATGACGCAACTTTTTTTTTGCAATTTAATTTCTAGGCAAGAAAGGCCTCAATCCCTGGGCTCATATGGACATCTCTTCGATGGCCACAAGACGGCCCTAGAAGAACACCACGCTTTCCAAGTTCAAACGACGGAAAGTAGTAGTAAAGTTTCACAGGTTCTTCTCTCTTCCTTGCACCAGAGGTGCCCCGCCAGAGACGGTTTGTTCACTCGAAGACTGAAGCGTTCCTTCGCACCAGGGGTGCCCCGTCAGAGACGTCTCACGATGAGTTGACGCGCAGGGATCAAGGGAAAGAGATTTATATACAAATATTTCAATTAGATACAAGTTACATACAACGGCAAAAAGACGAACAACAAAAAGGTGGAACTGGCTAACACTAGGGGAGGCCCCTCCCTTACAAAAATTTTTAGTAACATTCTTTAGAAAGTCTTTCGACAATTGTTAATAGAACCTATCAACATTGAATAGAAAGTCTTTTAAACGCCTTTGTACATTGTAGTAACAACCTATCAACCGTCTTCCGACAATTGGCCACCGATATCCAAAAGACTCAAGTACATAGAAAGTCTTTATACTTCCTATCATCCCCTTATCGAGTTTGTATACACTTCCTACTGACCCCTTACGGACAATGTCTACCAACACCCTATTAACGGTCTTCCGACAATTGGCCACCGTTATCCAAAAGACTCAAGTACATAGAAAGTCTTTACACTTCTTATCAACCACATACCGACAATGTCTACCAACACCCTATCAACGGTCTTCCGACAATTGGCCACCGTTATTCAAAAGACTCAAGTACGAAGAAAGTATAATTCCTACATCAACTTTTGGAAAAGTGTATGTTAACTACACAGTACAACACTTTTACCAACATAGTTTTATCACTTCAAAATCATTTTGTGAACACTATCCTGGAGTGCTTAAAGAATAATAGAAGCAAAATGCAAATTATTACATTTATTGTGCACAAGTGTACATACGCGCTACAACACATGCATGATGCATCAAAATATTTTATGGAGAACAATAGAGGAACAGAATATTGCCTTCGGCACACTTCCCCTCAGTTCCCTCCGAGTAACAATGACTGACACACAGCAATTGAAAAACATAAAAGGTTTTAATTCACGATGTTTCGGCTGGAGGGCCGGCCTTTTTCGAGTATAGTATAGCATTCGAAACGAAAGCTGTGTGCTTCAAATGCTGTTGTGCACTTGAAAACGGCTGGCCCTCCAACCAAAACGTCGTCAATTAAATCCCGTTAGGTATTTCTTACATATATACGAGCTGTTTCAGGGAAGACTAAGTAATTTTCAAAAAACAGGTATTTTGAGATGAATGTATGGCTTTTTCAGCATAGTATTACCAGTGTTGGCAGGCACCAGAAAACTTGTGAAGAGTCTTACGTAGTAAGCTGGTTAGCTAATTTTTATTAATGAACCTTTTCACTATCAGAAACTTCGTTAAAACATTAAGTTGGGCTAGTTGGTAACGGCTTGAAGGAATCATACTCTTAGCGGTAAGAACACACACAACACCAAGACACACACACACAGGACACCCGCTAGACTTCAACTATCTTTACTGGACACTTGTACGACATAAATATGTATCACTGAGCACACGCAGGTGCCTAGTCATCGGCATCAGGTCTAACTACGCCCTCCCCTCTCCTCCAAGGCATATGGTTGCGCCGATAAACAATCCCTTTTTCTGCCAATGCCAGGGAGGGAGTGCTTACACACATGTCACCCGCCTCTTGAATACGAAAGGCCTGGGAGCAGATAAAAAAGAGAAATTATCGAAGTCTTTCGTATTCAAGAGGCGGGTGACATGTGTAAGCACTCCCTCCCTGGCGTTGGCAGAAAAAAAGATTGTTTATCGGCGCAACCGTATGCCTTGCAGGAGAGGGCAGGGCGTAGTTAGACCTGTTGCGGATGACGAGGCACCTGCGAGTGCTCAGTGATACATATTTATGTTGTACAAGTGTCCAGTAAAGAAAGTTGAAGTCTAGCGGGTGTCCTGTGTGTGTGTGTCTTGGTGTTATGTGTGTTTCTTACTGCTAAGAATATGATTCCTTCACTATCAGAGTTAGGCGTCTAGTTGCCATTAGAGATTTGTAGCAGTTACATGCACTGGAGGGGTTTCTTTCCCTGTGTGCTTTCAAAAGCGCATGTATTTTCGCACGATGCAGCCAAATTTTGTCGAGCCACAGTGGCGAAAGTAATCATGTTTTGTACATTCCAGAAACTGATATGGCTACTACGAACAACTGGCTAAAAGTCTCTAACTGCAACCAGTTGCAAACCTGTGTTAGTTAAAAAGTTAATTATCAGAAATTAGTTAACCAGCTTACTAAATACACCTCACCGGCTTTCTGGTGTCTGCTAACACTAGTAATATTATGCAGCAAAAGCCATATTTTTGAAAACTACTTATTCTTCCATGAAACACCTGGTGCATATAAATACTGCTCACTTTCCTGTACAACACAGAAACAAAATAATTTCTTCTGTAACATGAAAGTTCCATGAGCCACATAACAAACCCGTGGAAAAAAACTGCATGCATACACACACATCTCTCCAAAACAGCTAAAAAATCCCACACAGTGAAACAATGCTTACACTGTCTTAAGACCAACATTAAAGGCTGCAAACACTAGCGAATTAAAAGTCAAACAGATGCCAAACATATGCTAAATGTCCCCATGGATGTAGACATTAAGCTATGAGCTGATTTTAATAAAAATGCATCAGCACAGAAATGCTTAAGCGACTTTGTTGGTGCACTATCCTGACACTTGTCCTCAATATCAGGCAGCCTGCTTGTTGTTCATCATCATCATCAGCCTGACTATGCCCACTGCAGGGCAAATGCCTCTCCCATGCCTCTCCAATTAACCCTGTCGTTACTTGTCTGCATCGCCAGCGGAAGAGGTAGCGTCCTAGTGATGAGACGTGTGCACGAACAGGTAGCCTCCTCCATGGCAGAATGCAGCAGCAAGAGAACTGCACAAGAAAACATTCAAAGTATACAGTTATAGTAACTTCTAATAGAATCAAACACGGAGAAGCAACAATCAGTTAAATGTGCACTAAAATGCAGCACTCCGAGTGAGTTTGATAAGGCTGCTGAGTAATAGCATAAGCAGCAGTCACAAGACTAGAACTAAATGTAATGCGTCCTTGAACAAGAAAAAGCTATAACATGCTGTTGTGTTCAATTCTGCCCCCACATACGAAGACTGAATTATATTCACAGGAACTGACATTAACGTGTTACACCTAATTAGGCTACCACGAAGAGATATTTAGCCATTCCCGTCATATGAAGATAACATGCAGGCCATCAAATATGAAAATTATTTTGTGTTTCTGATTTGTCTGCACAAAAATTCAGGCAGCTTTTGTTTTCAAAAGTGATGGCACAAAGACATTGCAATATAATGCACATGTTGCTGTAGATAATGTATCATTCGGAGCTATACCAGGTGTTAGGGGAAAATGTATGAACAAAGAGTACAAAGGTGAGCAAGTTCGTCAGGGCAAGAGTGGCACACTCTAACGCAAATGAATCAAAATATTAAGGCACACACTGTGTCAGATACAATACTTGTAAGTAAAGCTGATAGAACTACAAGCGATAAAAGCCTCAGAAACGTGCCCCTAAGGGAGCAGCTGGACTGGTAGTTTTTTATTTTTCCCGCAGCACATCCCTCCAGTGCTGATGCCTGCTCATATCTGTTTAAGTTAAGAATACAAGGAAACAAGCAAACAAGTGTTCCAAAGAAGATAAAAATGTGCACTTAGGTTGTTCTTTAGGAAATTACCTGCCACTAATTGCAGCAATAAATACCTCGAGAAAGTAAATTAAGTTATTTACACAGCTTATTACAAACCTTGATGGCACGGGAGAAAGGCGACATCAAATGCATCGGTTCAAGTAAAGCCAGGGGTCTTGTTAAGGTCACAGCAATATTTGTTGACTTAGGCTCAGCTAGTGTAATGCAATCAGTAACTGAACGTCGGCATGAATAAAAATAACAATGCACCAATACTCAATTCCAAATGCATTTCAACTGTACAGTGCAGTCAGTTGTGCCAAAGGGAGTGTGAAAGAAAACCTCAGCAATGCTCATGACATCGAATAAGCACCTTTCTTCTGTACAGCTAAAATATAAGCTTTGCAGGGTTTCATGTAATGCAAGGATAACCTGGTAAGGTATCAATTATTGATGCTAGCAACAAATATGCTTCTAAAGCAGAATGCTCCACTTGAACGCCAATATTCAATTATGCATTGCCCGTTAGGCCATGTCTATCACATCACTGGTTCACTTCAAACATGCCATACCTTGTAAGAGGTAGGTACTGCTGAAGTAAACCTATAAAATTTATTTGCTGCTTTTAGACTGCTGTATAAAGGTCATGAAGCAGATAATTGTTTTAATTTGGTCTACACTGTGGTCAAGATTTCCAAGCGCGAGAGGCATGAGGGAAAAAACTATAAAAAGCATTTCACACTATAACACAATGCACTTGACTAGGGGAATGCTTTCATGATGCCCGCAATATCTTTTCCCTTTCTCTTGGTCCTCTTTTATAAGAAAAAAAAACGAAAGAGAGAGGGAGCCTGGACCAGAAGATTTTTGGCAGGCTAAAAAAGACAAGGAAAATATACCCACTTGTCTACCTATCCTTTTACAAGTGGCACATGCTTGATATCCAGTGTCAATGGCTGATAGGCTGAACCAGCAGGTCTTGATGTCATTTGCCTCTGGTTGAGGTAGCATTGGCTCGATGATAGATGAAAGCTGGTGTAAAAGTAGCGTGATGATACCGGTGGAGCAGCTGTACAGGGCTTGACTGCGGGTGCATTTGAAGAAAGGCTGCATTAGAGCCATGCTTTCATAAACATCACAGAAGGCACATCCCATTACAACCTCTAGCTGTTCAGTCCAATGTGTTCATGAGTGGAGGCTAATGATTAATTACCTATGCCTCCAATAGTTAGCAAAAAAATGGTTTACAAAGCTTGTCATACTTTTCTTAAAGCTATTATTCACGAATCACGTTATACTTTTATCGCTTCAGACTGAAAATGAGGGAATGACATAAATGTAGTGAACGTAAAAAAAATAAAATGACAACAAACCTTCCATTGTGCGATTACCTCAGATGCACTGCAATGGAATGGTTCTGCTATTTTTAATCGTCGTTTCGTTGACCAGAACTATCAAGAAACACTGCACTTCATGCGACTACGACGTAGAACGGGCAATGCTCCTTATCCAGTAAACACTCAGGCAGCAGAATCAAAAGACGCACGCCGCTACAAGCACTTTTCGTTCTTACGGTCTCCTTTTCACGCGCTGCTCCTGTTCAGTCGGAATAACGAATCAAGCAGCACCCCATAGCTCTCGGCGTGCAACCAAATTCTATCACATAACTCCTGCGCCGAGGAGCTGACGCAAAGAGCGTGAGGCGGCGGGTTAAAGTTGCATAGTTGGCAACCGAGCGTGTCAGAACACCTTCTCTCTGCAAACGATCGCGTGGTGCCCGCATTTTGCACCTCACTGCGAACAAGACGTGAAGACCAACCCAAATGCATTCGCAGCCCTCAATCATACCCCCGACACATCGCAGAAGTCATTTTCCAGTTCTGTACTTACATTTGTCAACGTTCACGGCAAGCCGTTTCTTCTATCGGGCATCGGGCGCCGGCCGCTCTCGGCGTGGTTGCGTGCAGTACGTCAGAGCAGTTTTTGAGCACTGCGTGCGCGTAAGAACGTCTTCCGCAGCACTGGAGCCATCTGTCACCTTCCGAGTTCAGTCACACTACCATAACACTAACGAGGCCGCACATTTAACCAGCGCCTCCTCTATTTTTAGATGCCGGTCAGATCGTGCGCCGAACAATGAGAGCTCGCGGGACGCCGCGCTTCGCAGCGTTGCCGCAGTGCGGCGCCACCAGCTGACACTACCTCCGGCCAAGCCCTGGATGACCGGCCCAGCACCCGCGCTGCACGTTTGCTGTGCAGGTTACTGAATCGGCTGAATTCCCACGCTACGTTTTGGTTTATCGAATACAAAAACTTTGCATTACTCTTATATGTCGCAAGCAGGCGGATTTTACGACTGGGTTTAAACTGGCTCATTCACTAGCTCTGCCGTTGTTTTCACTTCACTTCACTTTTGTTAGCAAGAAGTGGCCGGATTATTTTCGAATAAAGAAAACAGGTTTAATTTAAGACTTAAGGATACAAGAATGAGATAACCGGATTACTGATACGTAGGAGGTTCGGCGGATCTGCAGAGTTGGGAGGGCCTCGCCGACGCGTCTCGTATCGTCGGCGCCTCCCGGTCGTCTCTCTTCCCAAGTTGTTGTTGTTGTTGTTGTGACTGAGAGAAGGATAAAGAGGAAATTGCACGGGCCTGCTACTGGCTCTAGCCAAGCCACCACCGCTGCCACGTGCAGATAGAGGAGAGTTAAAAGATGAGAGGAAACAGAAAAAGGAAAGAAAAGACGCGCGTCGCAGCAACAACTGCGTCCGCCGGAGCGGACGCTGCTCAAAAAGAAGCGGCCGAAGCCGCGCTCGCCGAAGCGAGAACAGATACTCCTCGTGGCCGAAGCCGCTAGGCTCTCTTCCCAAGCTGCAGCGGTGGGGCTTTTATAGCCTGAGGAACGGTGGCCCCTCCGAACTGGCCAATCCAAAGGCGGCGCTCGACGGCAGTCCGAAAGGACCAACCAGCGACCGCGCGGCCAACCGCTTCAAATTTTGCCGCGCGCGGTGGCGTCCGGGAGAGGAGGAAACGGCGCCTCGCTGTCTGGCCTCTTGCGACAAGTCCAGGCGTGTTGCTTGAAGATGCTTCTCCTTACGACTCCGCTGCCGTAAGGCGCAGCATCGTGGCTTGTCAAGGGGGACGCTCGTAGGAGAAAGGATGCGGGGCGCCTCGTGGTCGCTGAGCAGGAGCGTTAAATGTCGTGTGCTGGCGTGTTGGGACCGCGTGGCTCGTAAGAAATGTGAATGCTGACACTTTATTACCTTAAAGGCCCCCAGGATTGGGGTATTACATAAGGGGTGGGTTACATTGAAAAATCAGATTGAATAAACAAAAAAAAAAACGAAAGATACAAATATTATTCGCTGTTAAAGGTAGCAGTTAAACAGTTCGCAAATGTTGATGGGCAGGTGATTGCGGCGATGTCGTGTGTACAGTGTTCTGGAAGGCTGTTCCAGTCCTTGGCTGAGCGTGGAAAGAATGAGGATGGAAATGTAGTTGTACGCATACATGGCCGGGCTACTTGAAGGGGAGGACCAATGCGGAGGGAAATGCGTGCCGGCGGATTGATGTAGGGAGGACGACGAAGTGAGCTGAAATAAAATTTGTGAAACAAGCACATACTAGTAATACGACGCCTACGAGCCAGGGATGTTAAGCCTGCCTCTGCTTTTAGTGCTGATATACTGACATTATATGAATAGCACGAATGTATGAATCTTGTGGCTCGATTTTGCACTGATTCTAGGGAATTTATTAGATAATTTTGGTTAGGGCTCCAAATAGCAGAGGCGTATTCTAATTTAGAACGGACAAGTGATTTGTAGGCAATAAATTTTAGGTTCTGTGGCGCATGATGTAGATGTCGTTTTAAGAATCCAAGGCTTCTGTTAGCGGATGATATGATTTTAGTGACATGCGCGTTCCAGGTTAGATCATTGGACAATGTTACTGCGAGGTATTTGTAAGTCTGAGCTAATTCTACCGTGACGTGAGAAATTTTATAGGAGAAGAGGACAGGAGTACGTTTTCGGTGAAATGACACGAGTTTGCATTTATTGGGGTTTAGTTCCATGAGCCAGTTGTTACACCAGTCCTGTACGCTGATTAAGTCATTCTGGAGGGCGAACTGATCAGAGGCGTTGTTGATAGTGCGATAGATGACACAGTCATCGGCAAAAATACGGACGTTACGAGAGACCTGCGTTGGAAGGTCATTAATGTATATTAAAAATAATAGCGGACCAAGGACTGATCCTTGCGGGACACCTGATGTTACCGGAACAGAGCTAGAGGCTTGATTATTAACGTTAACAAACTGGGTGCGGTTAGCCAGGAATTCGCTTATCCACTGTAATATGTTAGGTAAGCGTTTGTGGGGTACTTTGTCAAATGCTTTCGCGAAGTCCAGGAATATTGCGTCAGTTTGTAGGTTACAGTCAAGGTTCACATGCAAGTCATGGATGAAAATAGCCAACTCGAGATCCCTGCTGATCTCGAGCGGAGCTCGAGATCAGCAGGGATTTCGTGAAAGGAAACTCCTGGGTCTTTCTTCCTGGCACTTGACGTACACATAGGCACACAGCAGTAACGCGCATGATGAAAGCTGATCATCGGGAGAACCAAGGTGTAAAAGCAGGCGTTCAGCTGTCGCCGTAAACAAGGCGCGAACGCGAAGTCTTGGGCGAACCACGCTAACATGCAGTGCGGTGGAACGACAGCCGAGTCGCCGAGTAGTGTCAGCTGCCAGCGCCACGAGCGGCGAAAGCAGGCGAATGGGTGAGGGCGACAGGAGAGGGCTAGCGCCGTCAGGCGCAGCCTTTCTGCCGGGCATCAAAAAAATAGAGGAGGCGCTGATTTAACACGAACAAACTGAAGAAACGCACCCAGAACTTCACAACCGTCGCACCCCGTCAACAGAGTCGTTTCAGCGTCCTAAAAAAGATAGTGTAGCGCGCGGCCAACATGAGACTCGCAATCCGCCGCCAGCGAACGGAAAGGTGGCGCTAATGTCGCCTAACTTTACACGCGTTAAAAAAAAGAATTGATAACGCCCTTTTTGCCACAAACTTGTTGCATTAAACGACAAAATATTTTGTTTCAATTACAAAGTCAGCAAATTGGAATGATTGAGGTGAAAAAATGCGACTACTCACAACCATCTGTTTCTGGCGGCGCTGCGAACGAAAGCTTGGAAAACCGGGCAGCATGCCGGGCAGCTACAGGCGACGCATCTGGGGCTAGGAAAGCCGCAGCCGCTGCACGGCTGCACTGTCTGCCTATTTCTAAGGCTATAACTCAGCTCCCCGTAACTGCGTCGTCGCAGAATAAGGAATGATGATGATGTTGCCAAACGCTACTGGTTTCGGTTTTTATTTTCGCATATTGTGTGGCTTAGCGTACTCTACACAGCTTGGCTCATGCGATTTAGTGTACGTGTGTGTGTGTACGCCGCTCTAGCGTGACGCGCGAAACTTTCAAGGCTGCGCTGCAGCATCGCCTCTGTTTTGTGTGTGTTTATATCACGTTATTGGACACCTTGCACGCTCTTTGCTCGAGCGAGCCTCGCCGACAGTCGCGCTACCGTAGTCTTTTTGTGTGCTTCCTTGATTGCTTTTTGCCTATGCCTTACGCGGTCCTCGGCTCGGCCTCACGTCCGCTGATGGCAGTAAGAAAAGGCGAAGAATGAACACATGCTTTCGCGCGTCTACTCCGTATGACTACGTTAAAACCCAACACTTTATTCCAGGATTGCTTAGTCATTGCATTACGGGAAGATAGAAAATACAGCTATCACCACGTTTTCCCTCGCCACAGCTTCGTACCGTGTTTGCGTTGAAGGAGATGCAAGTGAAGATGCGGAAGAGGCACTGCGCCTGTGCTTTAGCGGTGCTCAAAGTGGGGGCTGCTCTCACCCTAGCTTTTTCCATACTGGAAGCTCCTCTGTGGCTCAGTACTAGCGGAAAATGTAACAAGTCAAGAATTAGGGCTTATAGTGCTCCAATTGCCGTGCACCTTCCTCATGCAAAGCCCTTGTTACCGCAGTTGAGTACAGCGGGCCGCTGTTACCTCTTTTGTTTCTCTATACTTCTCTTTATAGTATCGGCCGCCGAACATGAATAAAAATTAATATTGCCTTGCCTGAAATTTCGCATGTACAGTCGCTGAGGAACGAATCAACTTGAGTTCTCGAAGCTGTAAGCCTGCACACGTTACACAGAATTTACTCAGAGCGCGAAGTGGTGCGGCCCTTTTCGCGCGGGGTTTTTCAGTCTCGTGCGATCAGCCATTGCTGGTCGCTCGAGGAGGAGGGTAGTGCGAGAGTTTAAATTGGGCGCTCCCACGTGGAGTGGCATAAAGTATACCGGGCACTTTTGCATGGCGGGCAGTGTGCAGGGAAAGTGTGCTTGCGGTGCAGGTTCAGGAAGCTGGTGATATAATTTGGGCGCCATTTGGGCTAGCGAGAACGTGTCATTCAATGAGTGTGGAAACACATCGGTGCAATGCTAAACTTGAATTTGTTTGCAGCTCGCAACAATAATCCCTCTGAAACCTCAGAGCGAAACGTTCTTAATGCTAGTGTGATTTAGCACCGTCGTACGGTACATCACTGTTCAACTGCACGTTAAAATATGACCTATCAAGAATTACAACAATAGCAACACCAACGTGTTTCCAATTGGTAGAGTTGTTGTACAGCTCTGCTGAAATTCTTTGTTAGTTCTGAAATGTTAAATCTGTTTAAAGACTGCCTGAGTACAGAATTTAAGGACGAATACGCAGCAGAAAGCATTGTTTTCGTGTAGAATGAGCCATCAGCGAAACTGATTCCCTGTAACGAAGTCATCATTTCGCTTATGTAACACAATATGTCACTAGCTCCTATTTTTTCTTAAAGTTCTTTTAATTTCCTTGAAGTGCGAGGCAATAATACTTGAGTATTCTATGAATTCATTCACTTTGTACCAAAATTATTTCGTTTGCTGGTAACTTTTTCGTAGACTTCATACAATCAAAAATTGTCACTAAATGTCTTCAATTCAAGGCACGTTTCTGAATTTCGGGATAAATGTTCTGTTATGAACTTTACCCTTTTCCCCGCACTCGAAAATGCGAAAACAGTAAAGCTAGTATTGAGAAAATTGAACTGAAATTTCTAAAAATCCACAGCGTGCTCGGCTATAGGAATGTGATTGCAAATTTTTGTTTCGTCTTCAAGGTTAGTTAAGTTGCCGCTTTGAAGTTGTCGGCTACAGTACTTGATTATTTTAGGCTTTTATTTGCTTATTCGCATCACCAAAATGCTTTCTCGGTTCGTAGTATATTTCTATTGACAGCAGTATATAAGCAGTAAGAAAATTGTATGAACTTTCTATCAACAAATGTTGATAAAATATGCCCTAAGAAAATGTGACTGCAAATGTTTGTTTCGTGTTCAAGGTTGCTTTAGTTGCATTGACATGTTAGGCTAGAGTACTTAATTAATTTAGGCATTTATTCTCATTATAAAACGTTCTGTCGGTGTCTAGTATGTTTCTACTGACAGCAGTACATTGAAAGCAGTAAGGAAATTGTATGAACTTCCTATCAACGAATGTTAATAGAATATGCTCGGCTAAGGGAATGTGAGTGTAATGTTTGTTTCGTGTTCAAGGTTGATTAATGGCTTTGAAGTGTTCGCCTACAGTACATGATTTGAGGCATCTATTCGCATGACCAAAAATGTTTTGTCACTTTCTAGAGTATTTCTGCTCACAGCAGTCCGTAAAGAACATAAAGTATTAAAATGGAATATATCTTTTGTTTTAAAACGTTTTCCCATATCCTGATTACATTCAAAACGCATTTGCTGCGAATAATGTTGGTCGCTTTTCGATATAGTGAAATTGTTGACTAGCTGCAACAGATTCCACCATGTAATCAGGTAAGATGTCGTCACGATTATGCGAACAAGATAGTGTTAATTACCTCGAACACCATGCAGTTTGTTCATTTATTTCTCTCAACGTGTCAAACTGCACCCAGATTTTCTAGTAACTTTCTATTGACAGGAGTAAATACAAAGAAGTAACTTCTACCAACGTTGTATGAACAATTGTTGATAGAATGTAAAAGTTACTACAAGGTTACTAGAGTCAATAGAATGTTAATACAAATTCTAAAGAAAGTTGATATCCATTTTTGTAAGCGCTACTCGGCGTAGCCGAAGATGCATAGCATCTCACCTTAGCGCAGAACCCCGCTTCCGGCTCTGGGGCCCAGTTTTAAAGCCCTAAAGGCCCGGCCCACATTCCATAGCTTCCAATCATGTTGCGGCCTTAACATCATTGGTTCATCCAGGGCATGGCCAGCCCTCTAGCTTCCGTAAGGTAGAGCACTCTCTCCACCACAAAATAAAAACAAACACAAATAGACATTCGTGCCAGCACGTGCGCGAATCGGTACCGCGGGGCGGGGTGGACACCCGTACTTCTTGGCGCGTTCGCGAGCGGCCGCGTTCCGAGAAAGGAGACGCTTCGCTTTGAGCGCTCCCAGCCGCGTTCCGATGACCCCGCGTACACTGACGATCCCTTACAGTAGTAATAGGGATTTCGAGAAAAAAACCGAAGAATAGTAAGTGTGAGTCAGGTTTAAACACATTTTCATGCACCAATGCAATACAGAGGATGTATGAGAGGGATTTTCAGCAGCGAATTTCCACCGGCACTGTGGACCTCCGTGGGGTACAAACGCGTGTACTGCAGTCGTAGCCTTGCTTCCGCTCGCTGTCCTGGCTGCTTTTTAGAAAACAGGATGCCGTTCTGCTAACACCCCCCACAGCCCCCCCCCCATCCCCATCTCCGTTTGTTTCTTCTGAAAAACCTTCCTTCTTTCTCTCTCCTCGCTTTTCATTTAGCGTTGAAACGTCAGTACACTTTTTTTATGCCTTTCAGCGTGCGTCTGTCTACTGTATAAGAATAAAGCTTCGGGTTCATACTGCCTCTTTCTTCAGTATCGTATGCGTGGAAAGCTTGGATGTTTCAAGTGCTTTCTTTTTTCGCCAGCTTACCTTCGTGTGTGTGTCTCGGAAATATCCTCATCAAAGCGGTGTTTGTATCTCACGGTTGAGCACATAGTCGCCTCTGCTTCCTGTTTTTTTTTTGTATACACTAGAATTTCTTCAAGGCCAAATTTCAGTCAATTGATGCTCTTAAATGTCAGGTCGAGCGCTGAAGTGCCCCTACGCAGGAGGACTTAGAGGACGAGGAACAAAAAACAAAGTATATAAATGAATTGCTCAAGAACTTAGACAGGACACAGGAAGAAACACAAACAACAGTTCACGTGCGCATTTGTTGTGGCGCAATTCACTTATATACTATGCAGAACCAACTAGCGCGACAACACGCTTATCTGAACAAGAAACAACAATAACAGATTGCGCTTGCGCCACGAGACTAAGATCGAGGGGAGAAGCCACTTTTGTAGACAAACTGATTACACACCACTCATGAAGCTACAACGACCGGAGCACTGCAACGCGAATTTCGACTGCGTGTTTGCGAAGTCACAGAGGCCTCCGCGTGTTGACAGAGTGTGCAGGGAACCAAAACCTCTTTAGTTAGGAGGCACTATTCAAAGGTGGTGGTGGTGGTAGTGAAAACATTTATTACGAATGAGCAGGAGGTATGTTTGGATCAGCCCGTAAGGGACCGATCCTTACAAACACTAGGTGGAGGTCCCTAGTATGGGACCCCAGTGGCGGTTGCCGCCCCCCGGGCGCGTCCGACTAAGGCTTGTTGGGCCTGTAAGTCGTGGCAGCCGAGCAGGGTCGCCTCCCAGTCCTCCCGGGTTGGGTTGGGGATGGGGGGAATAGCGGGGTTGGAGGGACCATGTGATAAGTGTCAGAAGACATTGCACTACAGTGTGGGCAGCTGCCGCTAAAAAAGGGGTCAAAATGTTTTAGCGCTGCCGGGCACAGCAATGTATTGGTGAGAACGCGGAGAAGGAGCCGCTCATCCGCCTTCTTCAGGCCTTTACATGGGCTAGGGTAAAGCCGATGACAATTTTGATAATATGTTGTAATATCTTTGAATGTATAGACCGGATTAAAATCGGGTTCCTGGTCGGACGGGGAGGAGAAAACAGCCCGGTGAGAGAGCGCGCGGGCGGCTGCGTCTGCTGCCTCGTTTCCTGCCAACCCCTGATGAGCAGGGGCCCATATAAAAAAACGGTGTCCGGGGTCCGTATCCCGTATGCAATTTTGGTATATTCGATAGGCTAGGAAGGGAGTGCAGCCTTGTTCGACGTTCCGACAGGCCCCTCGCGAGTCGGTGATTATGTATTTTGAATTGGAATATGAGGCCGCGAGAGCAATCGCGACCTCTTCTGCTTGTGTTGCACTTCAAAGGACGTTTTGCTTTCTTGCCTACAAAGGCGCTCTGGAAGAAACTTGGCACTGACAGCCGGAAGATTGCAACATTGGTGCAGTGTAGCGTGAATTTTTGACTAGGCAAAGGCGGTCGGCTTACTAGCAACTTCGTTTAAGTTTCCTTAAGTTTGAAAGGTTTCACCACGCTCACTGCACACACCCACAGCTTGTGGGACGACCACTATTCTTATAGTCGGCAGGTATACGCCGCTAGTCTGAAGCGTGAAGCAGCCTTCAGACAGGAACCCGTCGTTGAAGCATAGTGGCATAGATTGATTACATGGCTTATTGTGCATTTTTTCTGTCGCACTCAATAGGCTGCATCTTTGAAAACATTGAGTAGGGAAGAAAATGCTATATATCTTTGTTCAGCAGTGTCTTCTGGCGGGCTTGTTGATGCAGGTTGGTAATTTTGAAAAACTGCATGTAAAGGCGAGGGGCGCGGATCGAGAAAAGTCTTTAAAACACCAGTGACAAATCGAGACGGTAAAACTTTAACTTTGATCACAAATCAATACTTTTAGCAAAAAAAATAAAAATCAGTTTTAGGAAAGAAAAGGCCAGAGTAACTACCTCACTTCAATATTAACACCTCATCCGCGCTGCTGGGGAAAAGATGAAAAAGGAGGTGAAAGAAGGAAGTGAGAAGGAGCTGCCATTGTAGAAAGCTCCGGAATAATATTCATTACTTGGAGATCTTTTACGTGTAATGACATCGAGTAGCGCAAGGGCGCCATTTTCTTCGCATCGCCACAGAAATATGGCCTCCGCGGCCGGAATTGAATCCGTATCCTCCGGGTCAGTAGCCGAATGCGATAACCACTGAGCCTCCTCAGCAGCTGCCGAAGCAATTTATAACCTGCCGCTTCGAGTTGCGTGCGAGCTCAACTACCGAGTCTAACCGCCGATACCGCTGAATAAATTTTCTGCTGTCGCCGCCGCCGATGTATTAGTTAATTCATGATGTAGTTAGCCCCAAAAACGAGGACGAAGGTGGAACAAAGACATAACACGTTCATTGTTCATTGTGGGCAAAAGTTCGCCCAAATAAAGAATTTATTCAGCAACACACGAGGCTGCTCTTTTGTACATGATATCACGACACCATATGAAACTGTCATCACAATAACCGTGACATTAAGGAGCCGGATTAGCACGTATAGTTGAAGTAAAAACACTCTCAGATCATGAAAGTTGATAACCGTTTCCAGCGTCAGTAGCCGCTCGGGCGTTCTGTTCGTCTTGATTGGTTTGTTTGGTTTATTAGGGTTTAACATCCCGAAGTAACTCAGGCTAGGAGGGACGAAGTAGTGGAGGGCTCCGGAAATTTCGGCCACCTAGAGTTCTTTAACGTGCACTGACATCGCACAGTACACGGGGTTCTAGAATTTCGCCTTCATTGAAATTCGGCCGCCGCTGCCTGAAGGTGACTTCGAATTTGTGAGTTGTTAATTTGTGAAAAACAACGTTTATATATTGCTTCATTTCTATTAAAGTGTCAGTTGTTAGTCTAGTGTATCTACGCTGTGTTTCATTTCTCTCCATTTAACTTTTGAGATAATCTACAGGTTTCAGCAACCTTGTAGTCATCCTCTCCCTGCAGCGAACGCCGACCCCCCCCCCCCCCCCCCCACTCAATGACCTCTTTTCTTCCTCCGGTTCCCTTATTACCCTTGCAGTCACAGACTTATGTTCAGAAATTAGCGTGATGCATGAAGATCACGCGTCACCCCTGCTAGCTGCCATGAATATGCCGCCGAGTGACTAAACAAAACGAATGCCAATCCTGTACGGCCTCGAACTCGGCATCTTTATATCTATCGGCGCCAAGTTGCCGTAACCATGACCCTCGACCATTGTTCCATGAATCTAGTTGGTGCGTGCTGGGAAGTGTGGACAGACCCCAGTCGTTTGTCAAAGGAAGCCTTCTCGATGTGCATGAAACCTTGAGACGCTTCATTTCTCACGTGTTGGCTTGATGGTTACTGTCCCTGCCTTAAGAAACGCACCGGCAGCCTCTATGGTCCCACCCTGCCCGAGCGCAAGAAAATTGCAAAGTTTGATACATAAAATAATGCAATATTAGTCTTAATGCCGAATGATACTACTGTTTTACTCAAGTTAAACGCTAGTCGTATGTGTATTTGTACTGAGGTTTTAGCAGTATTTCCGTCCTCCTCTCAAACAGCCGTCAGGTTAATTAACTAAAGCCTTTCCGAGCTCAAGGGGATGGACTGACCATGTTGCACTGGCCGCTAAAAGTCCACAGTGCAGAGAACAATGTTGCCGCGGCGAATAGTGGACGTGATTTGCAGAAGACAGACTCAAGGAAAATGTGTACATTTGTGAAGACACATGTGAAAACCGGATGCTTTTCAGTTCTTTTTGGTGCCGTATCATTTGCGCACATGAAACACCGAACAACGAAACAGCTTAAAAGAAGCACAATACTGAACGGAGTTTTCTGAAAATTTCTGATACTTTTTGTAAGCATTGCGATTCTCTGGAACTAGAAATAACAAAGTTGGTTGTTACACTATGTATTTATGCACTGTGTAACGCTAAAACTTCTAAACACGAAACGTACCTTCCAAAAATATTAATAGCAAACACAGGTTCCGCTACCTTCTTTACTTGTTTATGGTTCAATTCATTTTTAGTCATTTCTGCGCTGCCTTATCGGCATGTGTTATTATTAGGCATTGTTAAGGTTACCTAAAACATCACATACACTTCTGTGCAGGCTCTCACTGCCATGGATTACCACGAAAGGAAGGAATGAAGTTTCTGCTTTTAGAAAGACAACAAAGACTTAATCTCCCTTTGCCCACTTTCTTTACCAACGCTGGTAAACTACAGCAAAAGAAAAATTTTAAGCCTACACAAGCCGCGGAGCATGTCCTGTCGCAGTAGTGTTCTTTGTGAGAGAAGTACGTGTACAAAAACTCGGCTGTGACGGTCGTTGGAGGAGGTCGGCGGAGCTTTGTTAAACAAAACTAGGTTTCGTAAAGGGCACCTTATTATAAATAAAAAGAAACAAGATCGAAGAAGCAGAAAGGAAAAATAACAATGTTCGTCCTTTGTGCTCGTAAGGGTTGCAGAGAAAGATAGGAAGAGCGTATTGGTAGACGTTCACAGCCACGCAGTAAAAAGGACGACGTGCAAATAAAGAAGGTAGTGGGAGGGGGGACCTGCTGGTAGTTAGCTATGATGGATGGAGGTTTCCTGAAAGGGCTACGTAAGTTAGATGGTGTTACCTCTGCCGGCAAACGATAAGCCTAACGCAACACAGGAAGAAAGAAACACCATTGTTCGGGGTTTTTGTCGAATAATAACCAGCCGGGAAATTCTGAAGAGGCTTTATGTACAGGTCCTTTGAAGGAAGAGAGGTCGTCGCTTAAAATGGCTGGTTTTCAACGGCCTACAGCAAATCCTATATGCGTTTTAGTTCTGATAATTGAGAATATGAAGAGTTCCTAAGGCCAGGGTTGCCAGATTGGGCTATTAATAGCCAAATTGGGCTACTTTTTGTCCGAGTTGGCGTCAAAAATTTCGTTTTGGCTATGTGGCTACTTTTGGGCTACATCTTTTTCATGCGTGAAAAAAACAGTTAAAGTAGTTATAATGTGCTCTGTTACAATTATAGAGTGACCGAAGTAAAAGGAATGCTGGAATCAAAATGCAGGCTATAGCAGGTTAAAGAAATTGAGCGCGTCTGCTACAAAATGACAATTTGTAAACGCTGTGTTTGAGGAAACTTATGTGTTTCAGGCGGTCAAGGATCATGGCCTTTCGATTTCTTTTATAAAGAGTGGACACTACGTGAAAGTTGCCCCCCGGAAACACGTCACGGCCTATAGATTCCACTTAATCCGCGAACTAACGCCACCCGCGCGCGCGCGCCACCGAACATAAACTGTTGCTGTCTTCACATGTGAGCGTTCTCCCATCGACGGTGCACCACGGGTGACCATGGTACCAGAATAGAGGGAAAACACTAAGAGAACTTAAGTCTTCTAACGTGGTGCGAATGCGTAAGCATTAAATGCTACTGTTTCACTTCTGTTGCCTGGTTTCGTGATCCTCACATGTTAACCGTTAATCGTAGACGTGGCCTAGTGGTTTGGGGCATCCGCTTCGGCTGCGGTAGGTGGCTGGTTGGAAACACACCGCCAGGCATGTTCTTTTCTTGTATTGTTTATTCTGGTTCTGCGGACACATTCTGCTCAAGATACGCATGAGGCAAGTAATTATTACGCATTAATAAGGTCTTTCTGTTTCTTCCTATTCTCGTGGTGGACACAGCAAGCGCGCCACTCGCAACTACGCTTTTTCTGCAGCCTCAAGCGGCACACGTGCAGCCCTCGAGATTCATTGCGAGCGACGCGAGAGTGCCGTGTCCGTTGCGTAATCTGCTACGTCGCTACGAGATCCGTCGCTACGAGAACTTTAATGAGAATGGGCGTGGGCGATGTACATCCGGAACTCCAAAAGGAATGGAAAAAAGAGCCGGAATTCAAGGGCAATATGTTTTTCTCATTATTGTGAACGTGCTGTTAGACTGAAGATAAAATCGACACAGATTACCATCTAATGGCATATATCCTTGATTTATTCTGAGCTCATGCATATCGTAGAATGTAGCTTCAAGAAGGCGCATGCTGGATGCTTTGAGGTGACGCTCTCAGTGAGAACCTTTCTCTTAAAGCATAAAATTGAAATGTGAGGCTGCGTAATTATACAGTAAAGTATTTTCACTGTCGATGTGTCTAATCTGCGCGCGAACATTTAAAAGGTGAAATATTTCTAAACTAGAGCTGTGATTACGTTATATAGCGCCGCCGTTCTTTTCCGCGTGCAGACTGGCTGTCGACACCTGCCTCAGGTGATATGGCCTACTGCGCACCTGCAAAGTGGAACTGCGGCCCCATCTTTAGAACCTGGTTAGCGCACCTGGTTAGCGCGCATGACGGATGGGAAATGTAACAACGGAAAGAACACGCCGTGCGCACCCCCTCAGACATCATGTGCAGGAAAGAAATCTAATATGTAAATAGCCGCCGCGGTGGCTGAGTGGCTATGGTGCTCGGCTGCTGGCCCGAAAGACGCGGGTTCGATCCCGGCCGCGGCGGCTGAATTTCTTTGGAGGAGAAATTCGAGGCCCGTGTACTATGCGATGTCAGTGCACGTTAAAGAACCCCAGGTGGTCGAAATTTCCGGAGCCCTCCACTACGGCGTCTCTCATAGCCTTTGTCGCTTTGGGACGTTAAACCCCATAAAACCAAACCAAACCAACCAATATGTAAATATTCTAGCCGAAAATTAATTGAATATGCTTAAGAAATGTCGTCACAAAAACAAATATTTTTGGCTACTTTTGGGCTACGCAAAAATTTCGCTTTTGGCTACGTTTGGGCTACAGCGGAGGCCAATTTGGCTACCTGAGGTCGGAGCCATCTGGCAACCCTGCCTAAGGCTGCAATCAGGAAGAAATCTGGAAATATGAAGAACAAAAATTAGAATGGCGGTCCTGTCGGGCAACTGTATCAGTGAAAAGTTCATGTCAGAAGGTGGGCGTGAGAAAAGGCAGCAGAGAGGCAATTAGTGCGCTTTCAATCACAAGTGACAAATAACGGAGTGCACTTAAACTGCTGACGCGGTTTCAATGCAAATGCATTTTTTTGTATTTCATTGTTCTTTTGCGTTTTGTAAATCCTTATTGTATTCTTCCTTTCGAACGACACACCTACTTATCACCATACGGTCGCAAGGTAACTCATATACTAGGCTCACCACTGTTCGCGAAGCAGTAATGTGGTTTGGTGGCCAATTTGTTGCGTGCTTGGCTTGCAATCAGAAAGTCCTGTGCTCCCTTCATCGCACCTTAGGAAGAAATTTAGTTTCCTTTGTCTGGTCGTATTGATTTTGGGAGGCCACATTTAATGAAGATTGGGTTTCGTTGCCGATGAGCCACATAATGCATCATAATTTTTACATGCAGTCATCCCTTTACCTCAGTGCAGGTAGCAAACCGGTTTATTCTTCCAGTTAATTTCCCTCTCTTTCCTTCCCTCCTCCTCCTCTGCGTTATGCATTCATATTAACAAATGGCAGACAGGAGCTGAGCAGACCTGAACAGCAAACGTGAGGCACTCCTTTTAGCGCTTGAAGTCGACCTGAGGGAAAGGGTAAACGCGCGAATGACACTGCCAGCGATGCTTTCTTTATTATGTTATCATAGTAAAGCGTGTTCTGTGCGTGTCACTTGATCGAGGACAACCGGAAGACACGAATGTGGGCTTCAATACACTTCCCTGCATAACGTTACGAGAACATCTTTCTGTCTGTCTCTATATTTTCCTAGCGTTTTCATATTTCATGTAACATTGAACAGACACGGACAGTGTACAAGAAGTAGGATCGAACTTGCATGTAAGCTTGATTCGCAGAAAGTCTGAAAAATAGGAGTGAAAGAAGAAAGAGGTGCCGTAGTGGACGTTAAAGATCCCCAGGTGGCCGAAATTATTCCCGAGACCTCCGCTACGGCACCTCTTTCTCTCTTTCTTCTTTCACTCCCACCTTCCTTCCACCCCTTACGGCGCGGTTCTGGTGTCCGCCGATACATGTGAGACGGATACTGCTCCATTTTCTTTCCTCAAAAACCAATTTGCCAATTTATTTAGTAAAAAAAACGTGCACGCACAACTAGAGTTCTGTGATGGATGTCCTGACATGTTGTTCGTTCTTGCTTTACGAATCATACGGCGAAGAAAGGACTTGGACAACACACGCGTCGGCCAGTAGTCCTGTTCCGTTCTTCGCACTTGTCTTTCCTTCTCTGTTTCTTCGAACGCGAACACTGTGACTTATGGCATGACAGAATGAGGGCGAGGGAAACAGAAACTGGCTAAGAAGCCTGCTTGTGTTCTAATTGGCTTTTGGTATGATTTTTTGCTCGATATGTCTGATACATAAGAATCGTTTTTTTTTTGGGCGTAATGAAAGTAAAAGGAAAAAGAAGGCATCATCATTTTCGGACTGTGGTTGGCACTCATTGTAGAGGCGCAAGACGCAATTTATTTTCAAAATACATTCGTTATTTACTAAGTTGTCCGAAAGGAAGTATATAATGCACACAGACTGGTAGACGCGCCTCAACGATGATGCTCTTCTGTATGTTTGCTTTGATGAGGGTCTCTTTTCTTTTCCAGTTGACGCTATGTGTTCTCCGCTTTGTGTTCTCCAGAGCCGTCGTGATCAGCTTTACGGAAACTGTTGCAGCGAGCAACGTCCAGAGTTTCTGTGATGATAAACAGTTCACGTTCTCTTCATCTTCGCTCTGTTTTTTTTTCTAGATTCTAGTTGCATATCTACTAGCACAGACTTCAGAGTCTTCCATAATGCGATGTGAAACTCTTGTAAGCCTCGCAGCAAAAGCACACTGTGCCTGCATCTCGTGATGCCAGCCAGGCTACGTGTATGGATTGCAAATAAGGGGCCGATAATTAGCCATGCCATTTTACTCAGTGTGGGTAATAGTGACAAGACGCGTGATATGTTTTAATTGATATAGCTGATAGTGGCCGTATCCTAGTATGCAAGCCGTAAACAGTGCGATGGCAAGAATCGAAGGCATAACTGAAGTATTACCGTAAACCATGCCGATTTATTGACAATAGTGCTAGACATACACGTAGTCATAGGTGATCTTGAAGAAAAGGCTACTGCACACAGCGCGACAGTTATATAGACATTTACACTTTGGTAGGCTTTCACGGAATAGAGTTTGTGAATGTGAGCGCGACTTTTCAAGCCTTTTTCGAAGCGTGCAGGGCTCTTTTCACAAAGCCAGTGAGACTGGTTATGTTTGAAATCTCTGATAGACAGAATGGTAGGACCACTTCGTGCATAAAAAAAGTGACCACCTTTTAAAAACATCAAATAAAGGTCAAAAGCGCAAAGATCCACTGTATACCTAGGAACTACTCTCTGATGCCGTAATTTCTTCCCTTCCTAACATGAAAAGATGGTTCACTATATTACTCTAAAGCTAATTATTTGTTGTGAAAAGAAGATGGAATGATAAACAAAGTAATTTACTGTACAAAAATGTATGTCAGAACAACAGGGCGTGAGCCTGAATGTCTGCCTCCTGCCTTAAATCCTAAAGTGTTTGGACCATAAATGTTATATTTGTGAAATGGGGGTTTTAAAGATGCATAAAATTATTCAGGCTTACCTCGATAGTATAACGTAATGAACCTCTGAAGGTTACAGTCAGCGGAATGTTTACCGAACATTATTTTTCGGAAATGTAGCTTCAGATTCAAGAATGCCCTAAGCGTTGAAATTCTTCATGAGCAAAGAATGGTGAACATGTAATCGCAAAGACCAGCACAAATTCAACATTGTCACTCACAAAAGTATACTTTCGTACCAATCACAAATAACAGATGAAATGTATACAGCGTAAGCTTTTAGCTGAATAAGGAGTTTTCGTAATGTATTCTTGTGCCATCTGTATACAGAGCTTTTGCCATCGACGAAAAGTGCTGTGAAGCAGACTCAAGTTCGAGAGTTTTTAGGGACCGCAGCTCAGTACGATGCACTCAAGATTCGGCCGAGTGAACAAGACACGAAATGGCACTTCTCTCTCGGTAGCCTCAATCGAAGACAAAATCGAAACCGAGCACGGCAAAAGCGCCAGCAGGACAGTTTCGCTAAGAAACTTCGCAGGGCTCTCACATTTGATTTTTTTTTGTTTATTCTGGCTTCTGCTGAACGATTACAAACACGGGCTGCTACGGGAAACGAGGAACAAGTTAACGAAAAAAAAAAAGAGGACGCTTTGCGAAAGGAATTGATTACGAGCCTTCGCAAGACTTCAAGCTTGCTGAGACTTCGTGGGCGACGAAAAAAAAAAAACTACGCGAAAAAAAAAAGACCTTATTTCGGGATCGAAAGGAACACATTAAGCGTTACGTTCTAAAATCTATGCGTTGCTCTGGTAAGCATATTCTCAATCGCAAGAGAACAAGCAGAAAAAAAAATAGAAATGCTGCTGATTGCTTGGAAGAGCGTCGCACTTTTGAGTTACTTTATTAGATGCACCTCTGCGGCCTGAAACTGGAACCGTACACGCCCTCACCTCTTTCTCTCTTATTTTATTTCCGACGATGCTCCCAATGAAGGCGAGATTGAAGTAATTCAAAATAACTTTTTATCAAAGCAAAAATAAACAATTAACAAGGCTTACGATGAGAAAAATTACAAGAGAATTTTTCTTTACTCACTTCCTGGCGGCTCAGGAAAAATTCTGCTTATTCCGCAAAAAATAATTGCGTTGTAAACGTGCGTGTTGTTAAATATTTGTATGCTAAAAATAATATGAATGAGTTACTTTTTTTGCACCACAATGAAATAAGTTGAAGAGTCATTCGTTGGCACAAGTTTGAATTTCTCTCTTTTCTGTACTTAATTTGATGTCGTGTAAGGCATGATTTCGTGCGTGAATGCAATACTGTATCTGACTGTTCTTTTGCATAAATTTTTATTGCACATTTAAATGTGAAAAGTTTAAGTGTAAGTCGGTGAAGACGTAATTGGCGCAGTGCATTGGCTCTATGCCTGAGCTGCTTGCAAGTACCCTTGTGCTTAATCACTCTATCTGTATAAGTGTATGTGATAGTTCTTGAATAAAATAACAGCAACCTTTTGTGTACTCCAAGCCAAAATTGTTCATTCTCGAATTTTCCCTTTCGTAGCCTGTTATGCAGTTCTCCAGAGCAAGGTGTGGGACGTCGAACCCACGTCCTCTCGGGATCAGCATTTGAGAGCACTACCACTTATGCAACGCGATGATTATTTGAAACATTAATCTGCTTCTCATTATTGCATGCCAGTCCTCACAAACACAGTTTTCCTGCCTGTTTCAGTGCCTCTGAGCAAGGCCTTTAGTATCACGCTTCACTCAGTCATTATTTCTAATATGCACATATCATGTAATCAATCGTTTTTAGGATGTGGTAATTCCTCTCCGAGCCCATTACGGTGTTTTATCTCCGTGCCCGCCAGTGTATCTCAAGCGGTGATAATGTTGCTTATGTTTAAGTATAAGAAAATAAAAAAAGGTTGAACCCCAGCGTATAGCGTTTTCGCAGGGAATTGTAGTAAAACGGCGTTATTTTATTTGTTGTTTTACTGCTTAAATTTGTGCGAAGGAACAAGTTCGAGAAATGCTTTTATTCAGATAGTTCAAAAAGACAATTACGTTGGTTAGTTAGTTGGCCTAAAATAAAATGGCACATACCCACTACGGGGGAGTGGCCAAGACACAGGCGGTGAACTGTTGGAAAGAGGAGCGTTTATAGAGAAGGAAAAGGAGCAGTAATAGGGTATAGGCTGACAGAATGGACAACGCAACGACAGGAAACCGGTTAGCTGGGAGATAGAAGACGGGACGACGGCTTTATGTGCAAATTCGAGTGCAAATCATGTGATGGTTCAACTTTGCACTGGCTGAAAGACAAAAAAAAATAATATAATAAAATAAAATTTTCAAAATCAGAGAAGTAAAAATATACAGAAAAACGAAATTAAATTAATATTAGCATGGGAGTCACTGTGTTTCTAGACGAAAATTTTGTACAGCACAGCCCGCACTCCTGTTGCTTCGTCAAAGCGAAGAAGTTGATGATGATGATGATGTCCTAAGGCTTAATTGCCTCTAGCGCTGGTCCTCTTTTTCCTCCTCGCTCCTTCCTTCCTCCTTGGCTCTTCCCCAATGACCGCTGTCGTTCGAATCAGCATCGTCCCCGTCCATGCTCGTCAGCTACTTCGGGGCCTTCACGCGAAGCTAGCTGCGAAGTCAATGGGGTGCTTTCTGCTAGAGAGGCGATATGCAAATCAGCAACAGCCAGCTGGATTGGAGAGATTTAAACTTGGTCATTTCGTCTCTAGATTGCGAAATTTCTGAGAGCCCAGCATCTTATAAAAAAAAAGGAACTCTCAACTTGGCACAGTGTTTGGCAGTTCCTTTCTCAAAATAAAGAAAGAGCAGTCAGGACACCGATGGTAATAAACTGCTTTTTTTTTTGGTACGTAAGTGACACGAAGCGCCGGAACGCGAAGAGTTGTTCTGGCTTAAGAGTTTGAGCAAACACAATCAACTTCCAGTGCCTGGAAACACAGTCTGAGCTCTCTTTCAGAAAGACAAAAAAAGGATGAAAATTGAAATCCACACGAGGTGCAACGCGAAGGATTCATTGTAAATTGCAATTATCTTCCCTGGTTCCTTGTTTCTCGCACCAAAATAATCTTACATTTTTTTTTTCTTGCCGTTACAGAGCACGGTCACAACTGCTGCGCGCTCAAAAACTTCGAGCAACGACTCAGGAAAGCCGGTGACGTTGCTAGCTGTCGGAGCTTTGACTCAGGCAATTTACCTCCGAGCATCACGCCTCGAAAAATTTGCGCGCCTTGGGGAATTTTGTTGAATTATGAGAAAGCATCTCCAACCATAGAACGGTCCCAGTGCGAGCGTGAATTAATCAGTGCTTGTTTAACCATCGCCGGTTAAGTTCTTTTTTTTTTAGCGTAGGTGTTCATCTTCCAGTAATCCGTGAATCAGGCAACCCGATCTTAAGTTTTACTCTTTATAGTATTGCGTTATATTGCATTTACCTTCAATGAATCGTGTGAATAGATCAGATGGCGCGTTCCCCAAACATTCCGCTCACAGAACTGGCTCTTTATCCACTGGATCGCGTAATCGAAGGTAATGATAATTGTCCATATGGCATGAGACACAGAAAATGCTTGTTATGATGACGCCTTTCAGAGTAACAACATGATGAACGCACCTCGGTATCCTCTTGATCTCTCTGCGGTTTCTTGCTAATGGCAACATAAATATTCCGTTGAGTTGACGTCCATTAGTGATTTTGCCAAAAGTGACTGCAGCGAAATGTGAAATTAATTTGAACAAATTTTGCACTTAAAACCTGTTGCACAATGTAGAAACGTTCGTGACGCAAATCACACCATCACACGTGAGATGCGGATGATGCTAAGCGGACTTATTCTCAGCACACACAATTGTATTTTGTTGAGAACGCTCTGGAAGCTTCTGAAACATTTCTGTAAAGAAACAAAACGAAGAGTCTCGCATGCTTTCCACGGCTTTGAACTTCTCACTGGCAAAACCGAACTTTTCACGTAAACTTCAGAGGTATTTTTTCATCGCTTTTATTGCTTCAAACTCTCACATAGGTCGCGCTCCTTCATTGTACATCCCATTAAGAACGTTGGGCCTGTGTTGTGGCGCACTTTTCAAACTATTAGTTCTAAAACAGTGTCTTTTGTTGTTGTGACGCCCCGAACGCATTTTTACAGTTATTTAAAAGCTTCCCCAGGTTTCATTTCCTTACTTAGCGCGTATCGTCGATAACACACAGGGCTTTTTGCGCTGCGAAGTGTCATGGGTTTCGACCCTGCTTAAATATGGTGACGCTGTTTTCAATTCGCGTCACATAATAATTCAACCTTACAGCAAAATTATGGAAGTGAAAAAGCAATTTAAGGAACAGTAATAAAATTATAATAGGACACTTATTTTTAACTTATATAACAAATACATTTTACATTATGTATGAATAAACATCGGCAGAGCGCCACATCGCTAGTGCTGCAGGCAGGTCAGGACACATTAATTATACTTTACGGGTTTTAGAACAATACGCACAATTTTTTATACCAAAGTAAAAAAAATTAGGGGGCACTTTGACGGTCTAAACTGAGCGAGGCGAAAGCATTTTCGCGCCGATTTGACTGTCCCTGTTGCTGCTGACTGATTACTAATTAATGACTAACTGCAAATGAACGAATAGTTATTAATTAATGAGTAATTTATAATTTATGATTACGACTTACTATGCGGCGATGAATTCAATGATTTTTGGTTACGGCGTATTATACCACTGATGACGTCATCAAGAGGAGTGACAGCTTCAGTGTGACAGTTTTCGCGGACGGTAGGACGGAGGGACAACTATGAGCCATTAAAGGCTTCCGCTTTATTATGCTGGAATGTTGGGCTTTCTTTCCAAGCGTCAGCCTGCTTTCCTCTCTACGACTACTTGAGACTACTTTTCGTGACATCTGGCTGTGCTAGAGTCAGCCTAAAGAACCATTTATGTTACCAGTCGAGGCGACAGCGCCGAAGGAATGGCGTAGAGCTACAGGTAAACACGATGCGCAAGCGTGTCACGTGCCCTCCTTTTCACTGAGACTACTCAAGCTTCATTCTCGAAGCATTCAGATTCGAAGGACACTATACAAGAACCACGTGTAAGGGATAGAAGCTCCTTGCCACAGCTGAAGTGACATTTGATAAACAGAGCACGTAGAGCATCGGAATTACTTGCGTCCGAATACGTGTACCATAGCTTCGGTTTCCTACTGAAATTTACATAGTGCTCCAGCTGGCAGTGTTTTGTAAAAATTTACGGTGTGCGAAGTCGCTGAGTTTGCTTGATGAGTCTGATGATGTTATTTGCTGGACATGCTCTTCATGCATATGCTCTCCAGTAGGCCTCCCGTTTGTTCGCGTCAAAAATCTTTTTATTGTGTGCAGCTTTCTAGGGCATCACCTTCAATTTGGAAGTAAATGCGTAAAGATTTTGGTGCGAAATTATTGATAGGAATGCCCATCTCCTTCTAAGTTCCTTCTAAGTTTGTCCTGCGCTCGGCAAAAGTAATTTAGGCGGCTCTGGAAAATCAATGGAGTGTTTTTTTTCGCAAAATATGTTTAAAAAAAACTACAATCGTCTTGAGGAAGTCTCAAGATATATACCGGAGAAGGCACTCATGTATTATTTTATATTGGCATCCACAGTACTAAATAAATAGCAGTAAACTCTTCAAAGTTCTCGAATGAACTATTTCAATTATTTTTCACGGAAAACAATACTACGAAAACTTACCTTAAAGCATTTTTTTCCAGCTGCAAAGGAAAATAAATTAAAGCAGATTTGCCGAGCTTTAACCACAAGGAGTGGTTTGCATCCACTCCTTGTGGCTTGTAAATTCGTACATCCATGTGAACACTGCCTACGAGTTTCAGTGGTTGCTAGCTGTCGTTCTTGACACAGAAGCTGATATCGGTCAATAGCAGAGTTTCGAACCAATGAATGAAATGTAGAAAGCTTCCAGAACCCGGTTCTTAAACTTCGGGACGGAAAAAAATTTTCATGTTTCAAGCAGGAAGGGAATTGCATGTAACTTTCACGAGAAAGGAACTTTATTTTCACTGCAATTCTGTCCCCAAATTTTCCTTGCAAACACCGCCTGCTTTCAGCCAATAAACCAAAAGAACAAATGTCTCGAAATCTGGTCTTTAAACTTCGTGACGCAAAAAAAATTTCCCGTTTCATGCAGAAAAGGAACCCACTGTAGCTTTCACCAGAAAGGAGCTTTTCTTTTCTCTACAATTCGTTCCGGAATCCGCCTCGAAAACAACTCCTGCTTCGAACCATTAAATGAAAGGGGCAAAGGTTTCAAGAACAGGCTCCTTAACTCTGCAACCAAAAAAAAGTTCAACCTTTCATGCCCCAAGCGCACTGGCTGCAACTTTGACAAAAAATAAACTGTTTTTTTTTTCTTTACAATGTCTTCCCGGAATCTACCTGGAAAACAGCTTTTGCTTCACGGCCCTCACGTACGTTACTTTCTTTTCCGAAACGGAAGTAGAAGCCCGAATGCAAACCGCTCGGGCCGAAACACGGCTTTGCTGTCGAGGCGGACACATAACTTCCGCGGAAAGAAAACTTCTGCTTTTCTGGCGAAATAAAGTGAGATCATCACACGTAGTGCGAAGTTTGCTCGATGGCAATGCAAGAAGAATAAATAAAGAAACGCTGCCCTTCGTCAAGGCGATACAGAGTACTATGGTGAAGCCATTAACTTTGATCGTTGCTCATTTTGCGGAGCGCTACTTTCGAGAAAGGGACTCTGTGGACCGTGAAAAATACCTCGAATACATCCAAGCAATAAACACTCCGAAAAACTCCGAAGCCAAACTACTCCCAGAAGAGTGGTTTGCGCGTTCAGGCATCGCTATCGAAGCCACCAATGCATCACAGCAGTGAAGCGCTTTAACGGTTAAAGTGTGCATTTTTGGTGTCGAGAGTTGCTTGCAGTAAGACACGGCTCTAACACAGCTTGCTTCTGTCGGGAGAAGGCGAATATTTCATATATTCGAAATACTATCACAAACTGCCATCTCTCTCGAAGTTTCTTGCAGGTTGATTGCTTCGTTAGCTGACCTTGCTATATCAGAACCGTCTGCCGACTTGCCTGACCAGCAGCCGATGGATAGTTAAGATTTTAGAAGGTGCCAAGGAGTTTTACATACCATGCAGTCATAATAATAAAAATGACTCGCAGAGTTCATGACATATTATTCTACTCACACAAGCAGCAGATATAGCGAAAAAGCAACATATTTGAGATTTCAGCCGACCAAAAAATCAGCGGGCAGTGAACTAAAGCCAATAAAATTTTGACAAAAAAGGGTCCTTCTGATTTCGACTGATTGCGGTGCCCTCCGCTCAAAAATCAAAACCTTGATTTCTTTTTGTTTTATATCAAATCTCGAGACTGTTTGAAGCCCGGCGTTCTGACACAGTACTGCACGCAAATATAGGAATCCACAACCCGGTGTGTATGAACCACGAGAGCAGGAACCAAAACAGCGCTTGATTGGCCTCCCGCCATGAAGACGAAAAGGAATAAATAAGTCGGAAAAGGATGGCAAGGCCGCTTGATCATCGGCCGTGAATGGGCAGGAAAAAAACAAAAAAATAGAGACGAAAGAAAGGGAGACATTTCCTTCTTGCTGCCTTCCTTCCCTTCTATTTGGAACGATCTGGAGCATGGCCTATCTGTACTCCATCGTGGAGACAGCGTGGCGCCGATGAAAAGAGCTGGAGCCATGAATCATTCACGGATGAAGCTTGTCTTTGGATGAGACCCTGTAGAATAAGTTCCCCAAACAGAGCTTTCGGAGTTCGTGAACACGAGTGCTGAAGGGCCAAACAAAAGAACCTAGCTGTTCTGAGAGATGGAAAGGGAAAAGTTTATTACTTTATCTAAGCTTAACTTAACTAGGTAGCGTAGTTTTTACTGCCAATCTTACTAGAAATCGAAATCAGAGCCCACGTTGTTTACAAGGTTGGGTGCGACTATACGACATACGGTTGGCTGTCACTGAATGCCAAGAAGCTAATATAAGTTAGTTTACTTATTTGCTGATATTTCCGCCTACTGATTAAGGTCGTCAGGTGTAGAGGAGCCAAGCAATAAAACATTGTTAGAAAATGTTTCAAGCCTTCTAAATCTATGTTTCATATTTAGAAATGAACCAGCATATAAACTAGCACCTTAACATGAGTTTATTTTTAAAAAAAAACGGTCAGCTTAGAGCATCATTTGTCACAAATAGTTTAAATTTTTTTCTACGTTTAGTTTTATTAGTAACAAAGAAAAACAATGGCATCAAAAAAAAGGAAGAAAACAACAACCAAAGCCAGATCGCTTGTTTGTTTCTGCTGTCCTGAATGACCATTTTGAAGCTTTCAAATCTTTAGAAAATGAGGTAATCTACAGCAATCTATCTAGATTTACGACGACGTAGATGCTGACCAATATACGAGAACATCTCCGCGAACACAATGCTTCTCGGGTGGAAAAAAAGTGTTTTGGTCTTTAATATACGTTGAAACAAAAACAATTCAGGAAATAAAAAAGAAGTCCACTGTTCATTCTTTGTGCGCAGTGAGTAACGAGATTCCAGTGCAGGTTTGTTTTGTTTTCGTGAGTGTCCGTATTACAATGAGAAAAAAAAATCGAAGTCAATCACCATGATCAATGTTGAGAATGCGTAGGCCGCTTTCAAACACAAATGTTCTCCATCCCCACGCGCCCTTTTTCAGGAGCGTAATCATTTGTGAGCAAGACGTGAAAACTAAAATAACCGCATCTGCCTCCAAACATTAAAAGTATGATGCAACTAGCCGCAGGGTGTCCATTCCCAGTTCTCTTCACCTTAACCTGAAAAACATGTGGAAATGTATAAATTGATGCTGCGAGCTCGTGTCATTAAAAAAAATACTAATGTGTAGTCCTCGGAAGTTCTCTGTTGTCGTTGTAGGGTGCAAGGTCGATAGCTTTTACGAACTCCGCCTTTCCTCTTATAAACAAGGTCACTGAAGGCTAAAAGCTGCTGATATGAATTTAAAAGCCCCGTCTGAGAAATTCATAAAGCGAGCGGCCGACGACAGTAACGTCACATACCACTGTCTCAGTATCACGAGTGAACACCGCTTTGTAAGTGTCGTGCCAATACATGTCAGCTCGCGTCAAGAGATGCGTACGAATACGGACGCCGCAATAGCATCGCGGGCACCCGGCGTGCGGTGTGCTGGATAGTATCTTCGTCTCTGTGCGTGCTTGCGTATCGCTTACATAGAGCCGTTCGCATCAGTACGAGGCTGCCAGCGGTGCGACATGAATGCTAATAAATGGTGGATACGCGATGAATAAGAATGGATACTGGTGAGCATCCACTGTCACCGATCTACGGGACGGCATTCGCAATACCGCGAGAGAAAATTATCTGGCTCCATGCAGCCCTTCTACTGCAACGCAGGACACTTGTATATTTAATGCATAATGCAACGGTCTGGAGAGAATCTCCTCTATTGTACGTAAGCGAGATGCAGCTGAAGTACCATGTAAATACATGACATTATGGGTGGCTTTTTACGAATAATAACCGAGAAAAATGTGGCGCAAGCCGATACAGGCCCAATACGTGATTTTCTACACGACATAAAACGTTTGTCAGTTCCTGAAATCGATTCATATTCTCTTGTGTTCTCGCGTGCTTCTTCGAACTGTCATTTCAGTGCAGTTCTCTTCGTAATAAGAGCAATTGAGAGATCAAACGACTTCCAAATTTCTGCACAACTTCATCGAGTTAATCATGGACATGTCCGCCTGAATTCGCCACTGGACATGTTCGCACGTAGGCATAGTCGCCATTAAAAAAATCACAGATAATTATCATAAAACTAAAAATGAAAGCCTTATAAAAATTATTAACGATACTGAGATTTCTTACGTACTCGGCTTTGGGGAATATTTATATCGCGTTTTTTTCAGTGCCAGCAGGGTTTCGTAGCCCCGAACTTTTTTAATTTTGCCAATTTTAGAAGTTCACTGTGTGCATTTCTATCAAATTTATATGACTGAATACTCATCGGGTCGGTCTTTAAACAAATCCCGCAACTTCCACTTATTCCGATCGTGTACGGTGAACACTCTGAAGCTTTCAGTGCACGGCTTTTATCGTTTTTCTGCCCACTTTTTTTATCTGTGATCTCATCTATATTTTATGGTTGGAGATTATTTACTACCGCGTTTAAAAAGAGCTATTTCTGAAGGTGCTGGAGCGCTTCACCACCGTGGCATGCACCAGCTTCACCAGTTTTGACAGACTTGACATATCGTATTTGCGCGCTACTTAAAATCTTTTCTGAAACGTGATTCGACTGTTTGTGGTCTCACCCACCTCTGAGCGTCCGTGTGTACACGAAAAAGAGCCGCGGATCGGTCTTATCGCACGTGCCTGCAAAATAAAATTTCTTCTGTTGTTTTTTATTCTACTTTTTTTAGGACGTCAAAATCGTGTATCCGGTGGCAATGTCATTCTTAACCAACGAAAACGACGGAGCAGTGTGATCCGTTCTTTTCCCTCTTTCCGCGGGCACGTGGATCGTTCAAAGCACAGGGCGGTTCTTCGAGCGGACGCCAGAAATATTCTTCGCAATCTGAGCAGTCCGCATACACCGCAGCAACGACCCTGTGAGTATCAACTATCCCGCTCGTTTAGTATAAAGAGCTCGTAACCGGCCTTTTGAGCCTCTCCAGAATAGCCTCACCGAGACTCTTCTCAAAATGTCCCGCGCCGCCGCTTTTACAGCAGTAAAAAAAAGAACTAAGCTAGAAGACAAACATGGACAACAGAAGAAGACGGTTCTACGCGTGTCCTGTCTTCTTTTGTTGTGTATGTTTGTTAGCGCAGTACCTGTTTTTAAAACGACGTCATTATAATTTTTTCAACCTGAATTATTTGAATTTTCAAAAAACAAAATTCAGTGTTGCCCGGCTGATTAATGTGTGCACACTATAGAAAATAGCGTGAAAAACTAAAATTTTTTAAATATTTAGGTCGCTTGATCTGCCCTGAAATCACCCTCATATTAATGTTAAAGCATGGAGAATTACTGGGAGCGCGTATGCGCCTGGTTCCTAACTAATGAATTTCTGCGCGCGATAGATTATGTGCCAGCGGACAGAGGATTTGGGCTCATTTTCTCGAACTGACTTCATTGAATGCGCCGGCGACGCGGTGTAAGTGCGAATTTTAAGGCGAAAGCCTTGAATGGCTCATGCTGTCGTCCGTTAGCAAAGGGTGTCACACGCGTTTAACTCGCGAAGTGAAAAAGATAGAAGAAAAACCAATGGTTGATTCAGCTAGAGGATGAAAAAAAATGAAATTAGAAAGCAAGTTTGATGGGTTTAGAGTAATTACTTAATTAATTATAGGCAAGAATGTCGAAAATGCGTCGAAATAGCGCGCATGTCGATATAGCCAGGGGGAACGGTGTGACGTCACATCCACCGGAAGTCGTCACGGCATAGTGAAAATTATCTCAGAATGGTCGGAAAAACGTCGGATTTGTGTGAAACTAGATGAAAAAAATGTGTAATTAAGCGCAATTAACAACTAAGATCCCCGACAGATGTATAATTTTGGTATCTATATAGCCACGGGAACGGTGTGACGTTACATGCACCGGAAGTCGTCACGGCATAGTGTCCTCAGCTTTCGCCTCTCAACACTTTAGTTGCCAAAGTGTCCTCGCAATTTTTGCACACTGCAGAAGCCGAGGAGAGAAAAGCAGAAAGGAGTAGACGGGGAAGATGGCGATCACATCATACAATCAGCCACATATTGTCACTGGCGTACTGGCATACACGGGATAACTGTTTCATTTTTCATTTAACCTACCACGGCTTCTGCCGTGGATAAGATCAAACCGAGTTATAAATAAACATGCTCAGTAGCCCATGGCCTGAGCATGCCCATTTCGACTGTTGCTGTTGCCGGAACACGAAATATTCTGTGTCCTTAGAGGCGACGAATCCGTCAAAGATTTTTGTTGAGAGAGAAGACCAGCTACCGTTAATTTAGCACGACGTTGTGACCCTGAGTAGGATTTCCGTAGGTCGTCTGGATGGCGGCGGTTGAATAAAACAGCCACCCGTGTTTTGACGAGAAATACTTACTACTCGAACTTGTTTTGTTGTTTTTTTAAAGAAGCGAACGTATTATTAACAGCGGGCTTGCAGCACGGGGTAACGGGGATGAGAAAGTTTAAGCGAGATTCGTAACGCTTGCCTGCATCGGGGAACACGCAATTCCCCTAAAAAACTGCAGGCCCTCAAGGTACCCTCTCATTTTTTGTTTTAGTTTCTTAGCTTCATACCCTTGCGGAACTGCTTGGTGTTCATGGCTCTAGGTACGCTATCTTTGCAATCAAGGACAAAAATATGAAAGGATAGCGAATATATGTGATGAACCGTAGTGTCGCCAGACGTCGTACAGGCCACTGCGCCACTGTTTCGGCCTCAACCGAGATTTCCTCTCGAAGTGACCCGCATCTTTGATCCATGACTCGTGGTAGAGGGCTTAAAACCTTTATACGAGCTACTTCGGCCACAGCTGCAAGGCACGGCCAACGACGACTCAACGACTTCTGGCGCAAGCCTTCTAGTCTCTTTTTTATATTTTTTCTCTTCCTTTCCTTATAGTATATGCTTTGGATGGGTGCTTCATATGGAGGATGGGGATCTCAAGCTATGCGGGTGGGCTTGGTAAGACGACTACGCTAAGGGCATCGGCCGATGAGACGTGACGGGCTTTCTTGCCGTCAGAAGCGAGACGTCCTTGAACCTAGGAAGAGAGAAAAAACTATGGGGGAACTGAGGCAGCCTAAAGTGCGCTGGGCGAAAGCCTTTGTCGCGCTACTTCCACTCCCAATGACTGCCTATGTCTTTACGGCTTCACCGCTTGGGAGCCATCCTCCTCCACTAGCTGCCGCACACCGACTGACGACGGAGCAGCGCTCGACTCCGCCGCGCCGACAGCTCCACCTGTCGACGAAGATTGGCAGCTGCGCTCGTCGATGAGTCACCCCAGGCGCTGGATGCAACGCCGGACGGACGGACGGGAGAATGAGCCATTAAAGGCTTTCGCCTTAATATAGGACTCCCCGTCTTCTGGAGTAGGCGATTAGGCGCGAAGGATGCGACGAGTAATGACTGAGTTAAGGGCAGTTGCCGTGCCATTTATATCAGTATTATCGTAGCAGACTTTAATGTTCCAATCGTGATGAAGGTGTGCGTGGAGTTCTCCAGCGCTGTTATCAGTATGATGTGAAAGGTTAATCCTCCATAAAAATTAAACTGCAGCTCGGCGTTGTGTTCACTCGTTCAGATGACATAAGTAAAAATTTCGCTTAGAGCTTCAATGCTCACGTCTGGTCCAATTACTATCGCCATTTGCTCGTCGGATCCCGCGTACAATGCGAATCAAAGCTGTCTTTTGCAGTGTTTCTAGCACATACATCAGCTCCAGAAGCCTAGGGACAAACGGAGATCAGAGTACTTACTGCGCTGGCTGCTTCCTAAATAATTGGGTATACGTAGGGCCATTCTGACCACCCTTCGAAGTTAATTTCCTTGCATGGCTCAGCTGCCTGCTGCTTGATAAATATCTCCGATGTTCCTCGCTGTCACGAAAGATATTTTGATACTAAGTGCACTGCTGCGTGATTTTAAGCTAAACTTGCTTTATAAACCGTTTTTCCCAGCTAATGGACCCGCTGACCAAAGCATGCAGACAGATGAAAGCAAGAGAACTGTTCAGCCAACTGCTGCGAAATTCAGCGTCAGAGTTAACAGAAATAGGGCTACACGCTCGAAAAGTATGTATTTAAATATTTTACTTTTGCAGGTGGCGCTGACATTAGCAGCGCTAGAGGTGAATTCAATTTCTACACACAGCGCGGATGTTTCAACTTCTCTAAGTCCATCACAAAATCACTCACTGCATATATTTTGCTGCTTCACTTTAAATGTGTTTTCCTAAAGCTGATGCGCAAGAAAAAATATTCTCTTCCTCTTTTTGCTTGAGAGAACGAGGTATTCGCCCTGTACTGATGCTGCAGGCCCGGAAATAACGGCTTTTATTACGTTAGCCGCGCTAGAACTGGCGAGAATAACCTGAATAAGCCGGAAGCTGCTGTCTCCAAACCAGCTTCCCAGTGAAATCAAAAAATGAAGACCCACACATTAGTCGCGTTGATCGAACCAGTCAGTGCTCTATAGTTGAGACCTAGAAGACAGAAAGAGCGTAGGAGCGAATTGAGTTCCATTTATATTGCTGGCAATTTCTGTTTCTCAACAAAATAAACACATAAAACTCTTCCTCACGATCAAGAAAGGCACCCACCTCTAGCGATTCCCAATCCGTGTGCTGCACTGGTTTGTTCCTTTAAGAGAATCTCGCAACAACTAGGCCTGAACAAACTGCCGCTCACTCTACTGCTATCGTGGTTTTGCCACTAAAAAAAAAGGACAGTAACTATGGAAAGGAAAATGATAGGTGTAACGTTAAGAGATTGGAACAGGTCAGAGTGGGTCACAGAACAAAGACGGCTCAATGACATCCTAGTCGAAATGAAGAGGAAGGAATGGGCTTGGGCAGCGCATGTAATGCGTAGGCAAGATAACAGATGGTCCTTAAGGGTAACGGAGTGGATTCCAAGAGAAGGCGAGCCTAGCATGGGGCAAGGAGAGATTTAGGTGTAAGGATCACATTAAGTTTGCGGGGCTAGCGAGGCCACAGCTCACACAGGACAGTGTTAATTAGGGAGATATGGGACAGGCCTTTGTCTTGCAGTGGGCGTAGTCAGGCTCATGTTGAAGAACTTATTTTCCCCAACGTCGGCTGCATGAATCTTTGCGACTCTTCGTCACGTAGGCGGACACCAAAATATATTTTCTGCTTGTATGTTAAGTGTGGGAGATATGCGCATCATTATTTCTTTTCGTTTTTTTATTGCGGCTATCCCTCTTATAAGGCAACGCCTTTCTTTATAAGGTTTTTGTGTTTTTCAGCCATTGTATATTGCTGAACACAAAATCTTCCCTTTATATGTTCCCCTTCCATGTTCCCTGCTTTTCTGTGAAAGAACAGGAGAACAAGTTGCAGAGCCCGCCTTGAGGAGTGAATACGTACAAGGCGCTACGTAAACGTGTACCGCCAATTCTAATAAGTAAGGAAAGGTGGAATTTGAAAGAAACTAGGTAGATCCTACATATGCAGCCAAGATCATTGGGTCTATCCGAATGGCAGAGTTCAGAATTAAACTTCATGCAGTGGTGCTAAAGGCACTTATAGGAATAGGAGCTAAAGGAATCAGTTATAGCTTTCTAGATTATAGCAATGAAAAAAAAAGGCCTAGTCCACAAGTTTAGAAGGGTAAAGGTCCTGGAAGAGCTCAATGGCGTAAAAACTGTAGCGTTATTACGGGGTGCTTGAAGTTATTTTGTACCGAGAGTTACATTACCCGCAGTCTCACCGTTTCGCTGTGGCTATCGATCGCCACTTGTGCGCATGCGCGAGGAGCCGAGTGACGTCAGAGCCGCGCAGCTGGCGCGCCGCGCGCCGACCACGGAGCAGGTGCCGCACCCCTCTTGCAGTCAATAAATCTGAATAGCACCTGCCGCCTTCACCACATGTCTGGTCTTAATGTCTAACACGCAGCCATGAAGATAAGCTAACCAACTAGACGTAACCAGGGCTATACCGTACCTCTCGCTACGTATAACCTGGCATAGCTGAGCTAAGCCACTGTCATTTTTTTTTAGGTTTGGAATGCAACGTTCAGGTCCAAAAGTAAACTGAAGCTAAGAATAATGTCTTCACCCGGGGCAGGTTAAAATGCCTTGTGGTGACCAGTGTCGTCCGCATTATAGAGACGAGGGGCGCCATTTGATAAAGCGAGTTGCGCATAGACAGCGCCACTTTAACTTGACGTTTAAGGCCGATTCACATGACTGTTTATTCGCTCGCGGCCCGTGGATCACGTGTTGATGCGTCAGCACATAGAGAGGCGCACTGACCAAGCCGTGAGCCGACAGCGCGCTTCTCAATGTGCTGACGCATGAACACGTAGTACGCGGGCCGCGGGCGAACGGACCGTCGTGTGAATCGGCCTTTAGGAGTGGTCGAGATTTCCGGTCTTCCATTCAGCACCGGTGTCGGAACCGCCAGGAACGGTGCAGTGGAGGCCAAGTTGTTGCTTGTGAAGGCAGCAAATCTGGATTCGTGTAATTCTGAGAGAATAGGTGGGTGGGATGCCGGGTTGTAGAACTTTTCATCCTGGTTCACAGGGAAGCCATTGGCTTCCATTATTTCTTTTTTACGCTAACACCCATGCGAGGCGATTGTAAAAGGAATCCAGTGGGGAAAGTTAACAAAGGAAAAAAAAATTCAGGTAAGGCTGGTGCACGTTGCGAGCAAAGTGAAGTAAACAAGAACGAAAAAAGAGAATGAAGAGAGATTTAGTTGTTGAAAACGCCAAGTGGATTAAAGGGCGCTGAACTGCGCGCCCGGAAATTTCAGAGAGGATTTTTACTCTTTGTTACTTTCGATCCTTTCAAGACAGGCATTTGTTAGCTTCTGAAAAAAGAGCTTTGACTAGTTCCGTGGTATTAGGAAAACATTTTAAGTTATAGGCAAAATAACGTGACCCCATTCGAAATCTTTAGACACAAAAGTCTAAAGACACACGGGATAGTTTAAGATAACATAGTTTCTTTCAAGGAGGAAAGAAGGTGGGTTTTAGTTTTTACGCACTGCAAATCAGATGCGTTCAAAAGTTTGCGTTTAAATATTACCTAGGAGATCATTCGATATTCGAGTCAGTCTATTATAGATTGATTATTACGAGAAGACAGTGCTTGCGGCTGCTTGACAAGAAATATTCAGGCTACCTGCATGCGCCAAACTTTATTAAACGATTATTTCAAGAGAATACAGAGCCTTTACTGAACGCCTTTACGCTAATGCACTCGACGGCTCGAATCTGCATTCAAGAAATTAGGCTTCGTGCAGATAAACCGCATGAAATATTCCTCTTAGTCCAAAATACAATTTCGCCTTAATGCAAACTTAGTAAAAGAAGCTTCTTCTTCACGTGAGAGACCACGTCCACAAATATTCGCTATGTCGTCCGGTGTATTTAAAAACAAAACTGATTAACCTATAAGTAACATGAGAAGAAATGTCTGAAAGTATTACGAAGTGAAACAGCTGCCTTTCATTCCTGGTTCCTGCAGCTTCTTTTTGGTGTAATGAAGACTACCGAATTAAAAATCCCTGAAAGATTCGATCAATAGGGTAACTGATTGGTTGAATGAGTTAGTGAGCCGTAATTTGATTTCGGTCAATTAATAGACTGGCTGGTTGGCTGGCTGACTGATTGACCGACCGACTGACCTACCGACCGACCGACCGACCGACCGACCGACCGACCGACCGACCGACCGACCGACCGACCGACCGACCGACCGACCGACCGACCGACCGACCGACCGACCGACCGACCGACCGACCGACCCACTGACTGCTTGATTGATTGACTGATTCGCAAAACGGCTAATCTGGCCCCTCTGAGAAATGTACGTGCGCTCCTTTCCTGCAATTGCATTCCTTTGCGCAGCACTACGTCATGATAGCGTGGGATTGACAACCACCATAGCCGTAGCCTCTGCGACGCTCGGCCAATTACTCGACACTCGTCGACCTGCCTCCACTACTGCACAGTTGATGACTGTGACTAAGCTTCTTAATTCGCAAACCAGTCGTACGGACCAGAATGTGTTTTTCAATTCGCTTACATACGGGAGGTGCGAAGTTCGAACAAAAATAAGTAAATACTGAACCAACGGCAGTGAAGTTAAACACGCATGGTTGGACTCCTTTCTCAATAAAAATAAAGAAGGAGCGGGGAAAAAGTCTGAAAACTGACAGGACGCTTACCACGGCGCAACGCAGATGCAGCGGCAGCAATTTGCAGTGTTGAATAGAAGAGAGAGAAGCCAAACCAACGATGGGGAGCGGCGCCATTTTTAATTAGCGTAACGAAACGTTCAAGCTTACAATGACATTAGATTACCAGCTGAAATAATATACCCAGTTTGTCCAGCTGTTGCAGAGGTTGATACAGAAAAGAGTAAAAAGTACGAGGAAAACAAGGCGTTCCAGTTTCGCGGCCCGAACGATTCTTCTGGCTGGAGGCAAGTGAAAAAAACAGGAGGACGTGTCCATGTAGCGGAAGGTGAGGAAGACATGGTCACCTCATTCAGTGAAAAACGGCTTGAGTTCTGCGTAGGCCCTTACATTAAAAGAGCCAAGGAACTGCGTGTCCTTGGCCCCAAATATTGTTTCCGGGGTGTGGTAGAGAGATAAATGGTCGTACGCTCCAGGGTCTTTTCTGAGTTTCGTTTCTTTTTCTTTTACCTTAACGATGCTTGTAGTTTTTAAAGCGAAAGCTTTACTACTTTCACTTTCATCCTTTGCCGTGGCGCGGCGGTGCCACCATTGACCTTTAGTTGACCTCTGTGTGACGTCATGTGTGACATCACGCCGAAGAGAAGAGCAACCGACCCGCGCCGTCGCAAGCCGCGGCGGTGCCATCACCGGCGCCTAACTCCTGCGCTCTCCGCTAGGAGCGCAACAGGTGCTTTGTGACATCACGCCGAAGATTAGGGCGACCGACTCGCGTCGTCGCAAGCCGCGGTGGTGCCACCCCCGGCGCCTAACTCCTGCGCTCTCCGCTAGGAGCGCGATTGTGGCGTTACGCTGAAGAGATTAGGCTCGACTCACGTCGCTAGAAAGCAGTAGCTGTGCCAACCACCAGCGGCTTAACATTGCTTCGCGATCTCGCACCGTCCGTGTGCGACGGCGGTGCACATGAACGGTGGCCTGACTGGACTCGATTGTACTGGACTGGATTGGATTGGATTAGAATAGAATAGATTACATTAGATTCAATAGATTGGATTGGATTGCGTTGGATTGAATTGGATTGTATAACAGATGAACCGCCGCAAGTCTAACCATAAGCACCACCACCAGCTACACTACAAGCTGAACCATGGCGTAGGTACGGATATTGCTTTCGCAATTACCGGGCTTAACCAAGCTTAGCCACAGCGAATTTTTTTTTTTATTTCTTGACATATACTCCGAAAACTTAGCACCTAGGTATATCATTGAATGGTTTTTTCGAATATGCATCTAGATTTCAAATATCTCAGCTGGAAAGAAATATATGGTGAAATAAAATATCCTAATTAGGTCATTTCTTACGTGACTTTACAGTAATTTATCAGTTTAAAAGAGATTTTTAAGAATAAGCAGACATTTGCGAAGGCCAAAAGCACATCCTAAAGCAAAGAAAATGTCTATAAAATCATTTTGTTGTTCATAATTAAATAACAAAGTTGAAAGGAAAAAATGAGGCGGCAGTAATTAGCCCACACTTGTCCTGATTGCTAATATATCATGTTTAAAGGAAAAAAAGCAAGCTTTACTATGTGCGGTGGGCGTTTGGGGATGCTTGCATATTCTTCACAAAAGCTTTTTTTTTTAACTGATACATTATAAAGGCCCGTAAGATATGCCATAATTTGGATGTTACTTTGTGATAAATCTTCCACGTGAGATATTTGAAATCGGCTTTCTATACTTTATGTCGTATCTTAATCGCCAAGTTCGCAACCAAAGCCGGACAGCTGCTTTAAACGACGCCATACTCAAAAGCACAAAAAGAATGTCTCATTTTATGCTGCATTCATTTGATCAGCGCTTCGAAAACCCGCTTATTTCTAAATACTTTTTCAGTTCATGCACGAAGCCGCTCGTCGCACACATGTCTTTTTACTGTCCATGTGACCATGGAGTAGTATATTAGAGCAATAACTAAAAAATTGGCTGTCGCTTAGCGAAGGTTAAGCCTGGATATCTCGAAGCGAAAAGCTGCGGCAAGGTGGAGGAGGAGCCGCGCGTGTAGTCAATATGGTGCTTAGAAGGTTGCTTTAGAGACATGTACTGTGGTGTCCATTCCTTTCGGGTGTACACAAAGAGATGAGAGATAGGTATTTCCTTTCCTTAACAGCAATTTTCATTTGATTTCATTTCCCTGAAAGGTGCACTGAAGAGGATTCTGAACTTGTCTTTTTGCCGCGGGAACTCGATCTACACGTTCTGAGCTTTCTTAGAAACTTCGATGTACATGTATTGCCATCTGTGGCCGATTTCCCTAATTAAATCGAATTAACGTCCGGCTCCCGCCTTTTTTTTTTTTGAATTCCCCCTCGTACAGTGGGCGGAGTCGACCAACGCGTGGAGCTCCTTTCACCCAGTCCCGTGGCGGTTTGCCGCTCTGCCATCGGCGGAGTAATACGTAGTAGTCCGTAGTAGCAAATAGTCCGCGCGTATTTTTATTTCTTCGGGCTTATTTTGCGGCTATATTATCTGCGAATGAAACTATTTATTCATGGAAACCTAAAAAACAAAATAAAGCGAAAGCAAAGCCTCCACGGGACTGGGTGAAAGGCGCTCCACGCGTTGGTCGACTCCGCCCACCGTACGAGGAAGAATTAAAAAAAAAAGGGCGGGAGCCGGACGTTAATTCGATTTAATTAGGGAAATCGGCCATACAGGGCAATAAGTTGCAGTTTCTAAGAATGCTAGGAACGTGTAGATCGAGTTCCCGCGGCAAAAAGACAAGTTCAGAATCCTCTTCAGTGCACCTTTAAGGCCCTTACGGTGTGGTTCGGGTATCCACCGAGATATGAGAGAGGCAGGAGTCATTTCCTTTGCTTAAAACGAACGGCGGCCTGACTGGACTGGATTGTACTGGACTGGATTGGATTTGGTTGGATTAGAATAGATTAGATTAGATTGGATTGGATTGGATTGAATAGAATTGAATTGGATTGGATTGTATAACAGATGCATCGCCACAAGTCTAACCACAAGCACCACCACCAGCTGTACCATGGCGTAGGTACGGATATTGCTTTCGCAATTACCGGGCTTAACCAAGCTAAGCCACAGCGAATTTTTTTTTATGTCTATTAACAATACTTCCGGTTTTTACAAAACCTAGCGACACTTGATTTTTGCTTCTTCGTTATTAGTTTAAGGTTGTAGAACTGAAGAAAAATGTTCGTTTCTCTCGACCACACATTACTTCCTCGGGTCGTGTAGCACTCTTGCAAAAAGCGATGACATTGGGCATTGTTCCTGGGTGACGAAAATGCGGAAGTATGTTAAAGCTGCCTATCAGCGCACACAAAACGGCTTTTTCTTCGCCGGTGCCCTTTTCTTGAGGAATGAAAGCAGCCGAATATCTAGTGAATCTGTTTAGTTAATTTAGAAAGATTCTGGGTACGTTCAGCGCAGCGAGGGCATCAATCATGTACTCATTAACGCTTCCCATGTGTCGCCTAACCTAACCTAACCTAAAGTTAAGGTTGTCACTGTAATGTTCTTATGAAGCCAACCTGCGAAATAACGACCGGAACATTCCTGCCAACGGTTCCTTTGGAATAGTGGTAGTAGTATAAAATTTTATTCCGCAAAATGGGACTGGGTTTATGGGTTGGGGTCTTGAGCTGCAGGTGGTTTCTTTAGAGCAATGCAAAACGAAACAGTGAGTGTCATTGAATGGGGGGTCTCGCTATATTCAGCAAACCATAAAAACGAGAGGAAAATAAATGTAACAAGCCGGAGGTAGAAAAGAAACATGCGCTAAAAGAGCGGCGAAGCGAACATTTAAACAGCATGAAATTAGTGCGCTAGTTCAGCGAGAAAATTACGACTCTGCCGGCAAACTGCATGCAATAAAAACTCCAAGTTCGTGACAACCCAAGAAATGTCAAAGCCTTATTAAGAACTGGAGCCAATTACTCAGCCCCCTCCCCCCCTTTCTCCTTGAATCCATAGTTTTCATTCAAGGCTTCAGGACGCAAGAAACTTAAAAAGATGCTTGTGGTCGCTCCGATTTAATGAAAACTGGAGTCAGTGTGAAACCAGGGGATCATTATCGACTGATCTGCCTTTAAATATGTGCATTACATTCCTTACGTTTTCTTTCTGTTCTCAATGATAAATGACCATCTGCCAACGGACGCGGAGCCGTCCTGAAGCAAATTGGCCGGTCCAATTATATGGGGGGTGCACAGACCCCTAAAGACAAGTAGAGCAGTTGAGTTCATCTATCTTCATTGTTCGCCGCGTTATCTCGCCACGGTGGAGAGACCGCGGTGTTCATTACACCTCGCTATCTGGGGGTGATAAAAGCGTAGTTTGTGAACCTGAAGTTCCAAATGACTGGAGCACAACCACATACACCGAGCCGTGAGCTGTGCACACTCACCTGTTACTGTTGCTAAAGCTCGCACTTGACTGGTCAGGATTTCAATAGTGCTTTTGAGTGAAAGAGATGACGGAATAAATTTCTCACTACTCAGGCGGTGCAAATAATTATAAAAGCTATGCAAGCCAACTTCATATTACTTTCTTCTGAAATAAGTAGTGAGAAACTGTGTGACACTAAACGCTGTGCTATCAGTGCGGAAATTGTAAAAGTAAAACCAGCCTCTTTTAATTCACAGAAGAACGTCGCAGACATGTATTCTATCCCAGATGTATTTTGGCGGGAGGCAGGACCGTGGATCACAAGGAAGGGGGGGGGGGGGGGGAGTGGGAGTTACTAGATCGCATTCACAGCCCGGCATTTCTTCGCTTCAAATTCACCTCCAACCATTTCCTCATCACCTTCTCTTCCTCCATGTGATTCGGACTACAACTTGCGCGTAACTCACGGGCAGCAAGACTGGCAGCTTCCATATAGAGAATCGTGCATCTCGCTTCGGGACCGCCATTCTGTGAAAAGTGTAAGACATTCCCTGAAATAACGACTACCAATGCGACCCTAACAAGAGCAGTTTAAATAGCTGCGCTTCCTCTTTTCAAGCAATCTCACGCGTGCCTCATTGCAGACCAGGGTCAAAGGAAAGCACTGGTAATCCGAGCTTAGCGTTAATCGCAGACTGGCTCCAGTAGATCTTACGTGTATTTGATATTGGCGAACACATGCGCTGTACCGCAATTGCACTCCATACCGATGTTATTGCCGCAACTATGGGGAGCCATGTCCATGAATGCAGACGCCATCGAATGTAAATATTAGACAATTCCTCACTGATGTGAATTTCCACAGTATCATCGGATTTTGACAAATTAACCCGTTTCTGTCTACCTTTTCTCCCGTTCTTCCATTCACTCTCTTTCTCACATGTTGCGTTGTACAATGAGATGAAGAGTTGAATAACTAGAGATGCACCACGGCAACTGGACGAAGAAATTTGTTTGTATTTTTTTTTCTCAAAACGCCGCTACGTAGCGCATTTTTAGCATTCATCACCCGTGCCAATGGCTCGTAGTAGGACGTAAGCCACACCTTTCTATCAGGGACGCTACGTCCTGACGACTATTGAACGCACAGCCTAGGCCGTTCCGGCGCACTTTAGGAGCCACTTTTACCCCTTGATATGGTGTTAATTTATGTAAGCTTTTTGTCGAGGTATTTTCCATCCAGCAACTGTATTTGAATTTGTTGAAAACGTGTCGTAATGATACATTAAGCTTAGAAATTTTGTACCTTTTGTAAAAAGGATAAGACATTGACAGTCCATTACTATAATTCTTAAGAAATATAGACGTTATATGGATGGGGTCAATGGCTACACGCAGTGGTACAACACAGAATTTAGAATCACAGGGTTTCATGTTCTATTCATATCATTCAAGAGATGCGAACCATTTAAGGCCATAGACACATGATTCTTTAACAGCCACCTGGAGCCGGTGTCCCGAATGGTTTACAAATCATACACTCGCCAGCTTAAATCTGTATCTCAATTAAAGGTCCTGGCTTCGAAGATTTAATAAAACTCTGCAACCCAATTTTGAAACTTATGTGTGCTTATGTGAAGGGTAGATAGAAAATAATAATCAAGAGCAACCTAAACAGGGAAAATAAGAGACACACATACAGGAATCACTTATTCAGGAATAGCTACCTTGATGCGGAACCGGCCACATTCCAAGCTGCACGCCATTCTCGGACTTGTGGCACATTTTCTGTTGAGTCATACAGTGCACATTGTAGTACAGTGTAGTATTAACATTCTTACGGATAAGGAAGGAGACTCCGATGTCATGGGAGATATGTGATAGGCAGGAGAATCAGGGAAGTCCACGCTAATTAACGCCAGCGCAAATAAATATTCCATCTTGATATTCACTAAGAGAGAAATGTTGGCAGGGATTTTGCAAACATATTGTGGTGGTGTTGTGGAAGCCCCACGACGGAAAAGAAAGCGGAGGAAAGAATGAGGAGGTTGAAGGTTCTTGGCCCCGGTCTACCCGTCGACCCTGGCTTGCGGTACCAGGGTTACTTCCCTCGCACCGTATGCTCCCGGTTTGTTGCACCGGCGAGGACGTCTTAGTTATAAAGTTATGAGTGCAACAATATGTTTGTTTTCCTAGTAAATCGCAGATGACATTTAGTATTCGGAAGAAATCCACGACAGTCAGCCATGCCAGTGACACATCCAAGCGTCCTGTTGTATGGATCTCTGGCTGCACGCTGACTATCCGCCAACTTTTTCTTTTGCAAAGCAACGACTGCTAAAAAATTCAGTGATACCCTGGCATAGTACTAAGATACTTTAGCTAAACAGATAGCGCTAGTTGAGCCAAGAACTTCACGCTACATAAAGAAAAATATTATGTTCGATCCCGAAGGATAGATCACGCCATACCAACACACAGTGGACTCCCTCAAGTGCAGCTTTTCTCTAGATATAAAAAGAATCCCCGGCTCACTATCCATCGCAGCACGATACGTCGGCGGTCATGACTGATTGCCCTGCAGCAATTGATCGCCTGCGAGTCGAAAACAAGCTACGAGACGGTGAAAACGTGCGTCGTTGTCTTTGCTTGTTTCAGGGTGGATTGTCCACGAAATTGAAATCCTGGAACAAATGATGCCACACGAAGCACCTGTCCTTCAACTCGGTTAGCGATCTTTTTTTGTATTTGCTGGTTTATAGACCCAGGACTGCCGTGTCATGTTCGCCTATAAGTAAACTCCGACGCGACATAAAGCTCCTGGACATTGTTGGAGACATACGCGGCAGCTCTTTTGTCAAAGAACTATCACCGGGTTTCCAATCTGTGAGGTTTCCGCCGCGCACGTTTGCCCATTAGCTTTTTCATCAATCTTCCGAACCTGAGCACTACGAAGAGGAAGCTCTCCTTGGGGGCGTCGCGGAGCGTTGTGAACAGGAGAGGTAATCAAGGCTGTATTCTCTCGAGCGGCGACGCGGGCTCGCATGATCGGCGTAGAGTCTGTGACGAGGCAGCTCCTCTCTTTCCCTCTTCAGCTGCTGCCTCACTCATATCCCTGTGCTCTTCTCCAGCCTGTGGTAGTATTCCATTAGTTGCTTCAGGCAATAAGTGTGCAAGCATGAAGATGAGAAATGTTGCTTGCGGAAAACTTGTTTAGCAAATTTTAGGTGAACAGCGTTAGTTCTGATGCATTGCTGCGCTAAGTTCAATTACTGCTTTGCGGCAGAAGGCAAGGAAGGGGCATTCTGCATGATAACTGCTACAGCGTGGGCATTCTGTGTCACAACCTAGAACTGACGCGCTCAGCAGCTACCTTCTCATAACGCTGTTAGTGTGAGTCCTGGAGTATCGATTCCGTAAATTCTGCCTTGTTCTGATAGAGTGCAAACATACTAAAATTTTATCGTGCGCGTGCTCATTTGCGAAGTTACAGCAACGCTACAGCGACTCAGTGCCGTCGACACCGCTTAGGTGTGCGACGTGTTTGTTCCTCCGTATATTGTAGTATTTCACTCAAGCGTCTCACTACTGCGAAAAAGCAGAACACCAAATTTTTCGAGCATTTATATCTATACTTTGTCCCTATTGACAATGAGTTCTAACATTTACAACACACGTCACAGAGAAACATGGTACGTTCCTAAAGCGAGCACTAACTACGGTCTGATTAAGAAACGCCAAAGCATGAGGACGTCTAACTCCACAGACAGGATAGAACTAGCAGAGCTATCGAAGTTAATAAATAAGCGCAAGGTTGCCGACATAAGAAAGTTTAACATGGAGAAAATCGAGCACGCTCTAAGGAACGGAGGTAGCCTACAATCAGTGGGGAGAAAACTGGGCATAAGTAGAAACCAAATATATTCGCTAAAAGACAAACAGGGCAATGCCATCAGCAACATGGATAAGATAGTTGAATTAGTCGAAGAGTTCTATACAAATCTATACAGTAGCGAATGTAATCATCAAGTTACTGAGGGAGGCAGTCGAGCACAGCAATAGGACATCCCGCGAGTAACGAAGGAGGAAGTAAAGAAAGCCTTAGGAGCAATGCAAAGAGGGAAAACAGCTGTTGAGGATCAGGTAATAGCAGATTTGTTGAAGGACGGAGGAGAGATTGTGCTACAAAAACTAGCCACCCTCTATACGCAATGCCTTGTGACCTCGAGAGTACCAGAAGCTTGGAAGAACGCTAACATTATCTTAAATCATAAGAAAGGAGACGTCAAGGGCTTGAAGAATTAGAGATCGATCAGCTAATTGTCCGTTGCCTACAAGGTATTTACTAAGGTAATCGCTAGTAGAGTCAGGACAGCCTTGGACTGTAGTCAACCAAATGATCAGGAAGGTTTTCGTAAACGATACTCGACAATAGACCACATTCATACTAGAAGTCAGGAGATAAAGAAATCCGCAGAATATAACCAACCCCTATATATAGCCTTAATTGATTACGAGAAGGCATTCGACTCTGTGGAAACCTCAGCTGTCATGCAGGCATTGCGGAGTCAGGGTGTGGAAGAGTGTTATGTGAAAATATTGGAAGATATTTATAACGATTGCACAGCTACTGTAGTTCTCCATAAAGGAATAAAATTCCCAAACGGAAAGGTACGTGTCAGGCAGGGAGACAGGATCTCGCCAATGCTCTTCACTGCCTGCTTGCAGGAGGTATTCCGGGGATTGGAATGGGAACAGTTGGGGAACAGTTGGGGATAATGGATAATACCTGAGTAATTTGCGATTCGCTGATGACATTGCCTTGCTAAGCCACTCAGGACAAGAACTGCAAAGCATGATCAATCAGTTAGACAGGCAGAGCAGAACGGTGGGGCTAAGAATTAACATGCATAAAACCAATGTAATGTTCCACAGCCTAGCAAGGGAACAGCAGTTCGCAATTGGTAGCGAGGTGCTGGAAGTAGTAAGAGAATATGTCTACTTAGGGCAGGTAGTGACCGCAGATCCGGATCATGAGAGGGAAATAACTAGAAGAATAAGAATGGGGTGGAGCGCATATGGCAGGTTCTCTCAGATCATGAATGGTAGCTTACCAATATCCCTGAAGAGAAAAGTATACAACAGCTGTATCCTACCGGTACTCACCTATGGGGCAGAAATGTGGAGGCTAACAAAGAGGGTTCAGCTTAAGTTAAGAGCAACGCAGCGAGCTATGGAAAGGAAAATGATAGGTGTAAGGTTAAGAGATCGGAAGAGGGCGCAGTGGGTGAGGGAACAAACGCGGGTTAATGACATCTTAGTTGAAATCAAGAGGAAGAAATGGGGTTGGGCAGGGCATGTAATGCGAAGGCAAGATAACGGCTGGTCTTTAAGGGTAACGGAGTGGATTCCAAGAGAAAGCAAACGTAGCAGGGCAGAAAGTTAGGTGGGCGGATGAGATTAAGAAGTTTGCGGGGATACAGTGGCGGCAACTGACAAAGGACAGGGTTAATTGAAGAGACATGGGAGAGGCCTTTGCCCTGCTGTGGGTGTAGTCAGGCTGATGATGATGATGATGATGATGAACAACGGTCAACAAATGTTCCGCCACACACTCCATCTTTGTTAAACTCATTAGAAACTCAATAACAGCCTATCTCTCCTTTTATGGGCTCATTGTGGATTCCTTTTTTTGTTTTGTTTGCTTTGCTGTAGTATACACTGACCCCATGAATGCCTAACCAATTTTCTTTGCTTGTTAGTAACTTATTATTTATGCTTGTTAATTTGAAAGCTGTTTTATTTGTATCATTTTATGCTGTACGCTTTCTGCAATTTAATTCCTTTCAGCATTATAACGTTGATATTTTTTTGCCCGTATGTATTTCTCTTATAGAATTTTCACTAATGCTTTTTCATTTCGTTTATCCATTATTGTATCTTTGCGTTCTCTTTATTGTGCGTAGTGCCATTTCTGTAGGGGGTACAGACCCCGTCATGCCAAATCCGTTTGGCTTTTTGTCTGCACTCCCGTCATCTGTACATGTATAGATGCAAATAAACTTGAATTGAAAGTTCATGGCAATAGTCGAGCATCTCACCTGGAGTGAGGTCTTCGCCAAGGTGAACACGAAACGCGTAGAACACTGGCGACTGTCCGGCGAGGTGGCACGTTGTGATGGGGATCACGCCAGAGTCCTGCATAGAAGACGGCCTCACTGATCCAAAATCCCGAATCATAGCGAGTTTCAGTGTGCGAAGCATGTCCACCTTAAACAATTCCTTTCAGCAGTTGATTCTTTGGGGAGATACAAATGCACACGTTCTAACAATTGAATTCCTGAATCGACAAAAAATTAAATCTGGAAAAGCTCCCATTTTTCTCCTCTATCTTTTGAGCGCCGCGAATTTAAAGTGATGGTCCTTCCGGAGCTTCCTGTCGGCTCTATAAAGCAAATACCTCCGACTGCCCAGCTCGAGTAAAGCAGTGACAAAATATTGAAGACAGTTTGGCAGCTGAATTTTAAAGAAAGCACGCAAAAGTTGCACGATGGAACCAGAATTCTTGGTGTTTCACTTCGAAGGCCTCCTATGCTGAAAAAAAAAATAAAAACGGCGTCAACCGTTTCAGTGGTGCCACTTAAGTCGGCTAGCCTGCATTTCCATGCCCTGTTATGAAAGGATATAAAGACATTTCTGAAAAACAAATGGAAATACTTTTTGGTCTGCACCGATGCAGCAAAATTGGTTGTCCGGGCTGTCTCTCCCATTCTCATAAGCAAGATTCTGGGCGCAGGCCAACTGCATGTTTCTGCATTAACGGATCCTCAATGTTCAGTATCACTGGCGATGACGTGTTTGCCACCGAAATTGCGGGTGACATGTATAGCCAAGAAAAAAAAACAATTAAGAGACTTTCCATAGGTGCTGCTTTGACGTGGACCCCAGCTCACTTTTTCTTTTATGCTACCTTACAAAAAAATATTATCGATCTATTTCATATTTAGTTGTCTCGTAAGGCTCGCCTACAACAAAGATTAGGTCGGCCATGCTTGAAAGACGTGTCATATATATCCGTAGCATTTTCACTTGCCTCCGGCAAATTGCTTTCTTAGATAGAAGACCTAACGTATTCTCGCAAAAGCACGTGGAATATGACGCGAGACGTGGTTTTTATCCACCCCAGCGCCCCGAAAGGGGCCCAAAGTAGAAACGAAAGGAAATTCTGAAATTAAATTTTCTTTCCAATCTCCCTCCCCCTTCCGTACTCAATCTATCCTTCGTACACTATATCCTTCCCTAATTCCCGCTCTATTTCTTCTGTCCCCATTCTTTCCTTCAGCCACCGTTGCAAAAAAAAAGACACTTCCCGCTTGTTTTGATAGTGACGTAGTTGCGTTTTAGCTCGTTTTGATAGATCAAGCCGTTCTCAAGTAAATTAGCCAAGTACCACTTTCTTCCGAAAAAATTCCCAGATACGTGCCTTACGCCGAACGTTGGTCCCAATTATTCCACGCAGCTTTTTTCTGAGATGGAAGCAAAAGAGTACGCCAGAAGCCGTGGCGGGACAGAAAGTACTTTCCAATGGCAGAAACTTTGGGAAATGTCAGACACTTTAATTATGGCCATACCGAAAGCATGCATGCCATAAATTGGACGGACTGATTTTACTGATGGACTATGGCATTGGCACAAAGCGTAGTAACATCTTTATGTTTTTGGCGCGATAAATGCGGGTATCAGTTTTCTGGTCTGTGCTGTTTTCCCCCAGCCAGTGCTTGGTAAAACGTCAGCATAAGTTACATAAAAAGCAGACATTGGCCCTGTTTCCGCTCACAGAATTCTGGCTAAAAGTTCGTGCTGACATTGGAACGAACCATGATCCATAGAGAATAGCTAAAAACCGTTCATTACAACCATACTTGAGCGCTTTCAGGCATTATACACACAACTACGCTTGCAGAAAGAGCGGGATCTGTTGCGTTAGGAAATTGCGTCGGAGGCTTGGAAAGCATCAATCGACTTAACGAGCCGTGACGCATTCTTCTGGGTGACGCGCTTTAGGAGGGAAACAGCAAAAAAAATAGAAAAATGAAAACGCGAACGGCATGCTGGTCGATCTTTACTAAAAAAGATTGCGGAGATAACGAAGTACCAAAAATACAAAAACATGTTGGTTTGTTACGACGAGCAACGCGTCGCTTAAACTATTCAGGAGAAAAAAATTTAAACCGCTGTGAACTTTACGGTGTCATTGACCTCGCTTCTAGGAACGTTTTTTAGAATTTTCTTGCGCGAGCTTTCATGCAAAGCCAGCATGGTTTAAAGCTGCTGTAGGAAACTTGGTTGGCTTGTGCCTGCTACCTCTATATTTTTGTTTTGTTTTTCGCTTGGTCATCTTTTTTTTTAGATTATCAAAGTGGACGCGGAAGTGAAAAGTGTAGACAACGTTGATTCGAGCGGGGTGCTTTGTAGTATGACTCGAAAGTGCTCTATTGTTATCTAGAGCTTTATTTTTTTTATCTATCTATGGATAGGCCGAGTCACTGCACTAATTTTTATTGCCAGAATTTTAAACATGCAGGCAATTTAATTGAATTTCTTTCTACTAAAATGGTAGTTTATGGGCTCTTGGAATTAAACTTTGGAAGTAGTATATTTTTTTTAAGAGGTGAGCAATAATAATCTCTTTTTCATATCTTGGGTTTAATGACCTGTCATATCATTTTTCGGAAGCTCTGGTCCTGTGCTTTAGTCAACCCGGGCATCGCTGAGATTATCGATTTAATCTCTTCTTGATTTAAGGTTATACAAACAAATACGACTTACAATGACAGTAATATTCGGTTGCTAATGACAACTTATCTTAGAAAGCTATCATTATTCAGTACAGTTTGCTAAGAGGGAAGTGCCATAGCACTGCAAATAACGTGATATCATTGCAAAGCTCGTCGCAGAAAAACCCCTTATCCAGATGTCAAGAAATTTTCTAATTGTTCTAGACAATGATGACGTGTTAGGTGTCATATGACTACCAAATAATAATGAAACCACGCCGCCAAATTTGACAATCGATCACCGCCGGAGGAGCTCGGGTGCTGCAATAGTGCCGGCATCGCTACTAAAGTGAGTAGCCTTAGATTGGAGCGTCTCGCGGTCAGGTGTGCAGAAGACATAATTAATAAACTAAATAACAAAATGCTTTATGACCGCTAGTCTGAATCGAATCCGTGGCTGCGCGAAAAGGTCCGCTTTGATAGCCAGTGTATTAGACCACTCCGTCATCGCCGTATTTTAAAAAAATACACCATCTTCATATTGGTTGGTTTATGGGGTTTAACGTCCCAAAGCGACTGAGGCTATGAGGGACGCCGTAGTGGAGGGCTCCGGAAATTTCGACCACCTGGGGTTCTTTAACGTGCACCGACATCGCACAGTACACGGGCCTCTAGAATTTCTCCTCCAAAGAAATTCCAGCCGACGCGGCCGGGATCGAACCCGCGTCTTTTGGGCCAGCAGCCGAGCATCATAACCACTCAGCCACCACGGCGGCCCATCTTCATATTCACTGCACTGAATATATGTTCTATATACAAAGATTTTAGAAAACGCTACAGTAGACATCTGACAACAGATCACTAGACGGAGGGTAGGCTGTGCTCATCGCCATGATAGAGTGCACTCTGGTTTAAAGTAAGTCTGTTCATGCCCTTTCCTCAGATGAACAATCATTTAGAAGAAAGATTTTGTCGAAACAACTGATTCACACTGCTGGTCTATAGTCTAGTTTTCCATACGCTGTTTATTCAAACGAGAAAAGAGCTTTTAATAGGTTCATCCATGTAGTGCCCTCCATTGAGGTATCGTGTGGCATGAGAAGTCGAATGAAATACCTTTTTTAAGATTGTAAACATCCCAGAGGAGAATTTCGTCCTTACAATAGATGAAGCAATGTTCAGTTGCTTCTGGAACATAAGAGAGGCGGCAGTTCACAGATGACATAAAAATGCCTTTTGTCAGAAGCCAGGTCTTCACAGGCAATGTCTTCGTATGTAGTTTGCAGAAGAAAGCCTTAGCGGCCACCGAACGTGCCGCGTGTTGAACTGTCGTTGTCTCGGGCTACGTTTTAGGCGTTGTGTTCATCACCAGTCATGCCGAATCTATTCAGAACACACCGCTCTCAAATTTCGTTCGTAAAGAGATTGAAGTCACCTCACAATTTTTGTTTTCTGCCAGCAAATATAATTATGGCACCGTTCAGATCGCTTACTTGGCAACACTCGATCAAGGAAATTTTGCCTGGGTTATGAGAAGTTAATGCATGATTACGCTACTTATGAACAGCCTACTATTGTGAGGACTTCAGATGCTTCGGATGAAAGGAGCAGAAAGCTGGTGTTAAGTCCCCATGCCAGTTCAAGTGCTTCAATTTGCAGGGGCACCCTGAAGGGGGAGGCTCAAACCTGCAGGGCAAAGGCCTCTCCCATGCCTCTCCAGTTAACCCTGTCCTTTTCCAGCAGCGGCCATAGTGTCCTCGCAAATCTCTGAATCTCATCCGGCCAAATAACGTTCTACCCACCCTTGCCGCACTTGCCTTCTCTGCTGGAGTAGATATGAACAATATCCCGTCACTTCTCATCTTCAGCAAGGCACGCTAAGAGATAAGGCACCTTAAAAGCACCCTAGTCCCATCGATACGTGTCGCTGATTCAAATCGGTGCGGACCTCTAGAGTTCTCAAGACAAGTGTGGGAATATCTGTACAACTGAAAACAAATGCTAACAGACAGTTGACTAACAATGCTGCTTTTACCGCTCTGGCAATTTAATAAAGCCAACACAACGCCGAGTGATGCAATCAAAAAGCCTTGCGTGAGTGCTTGTGAATTCGAACACGCGTTCAGTCAGTCTATGGCCAGTGGTGAGCTACGTGCCCACAAATGTCGACGTCACGTTTGATTCTTCCTAACACTGCATTTTCAAGCTGGAATAGTGTTTGCTTTGACCAGACGATACAGTTCTACCTCATATAGGCGCCCAGCGGGCCCACCACAATAGCATTACTTTTATTCTTTACCCATTTATTTCTGTGCTTCGTGTTTAGTTCTTACTGGGTTCCTTGAAAAATCATTTCAACGTTCTTGCCAGCTACAAGCTTTCATGTGGCTTGTGTTCCTGAAAGAACGGTAGCGCCTAAAAAAAGAGAGAAAAACTTACAAGAAGCTGCAGAGAAGCTGCAACCGCAATGACGCATCTTGTTATCTTTGTATCACCGAGAGAAGTCGGCTCATTTTCTTTGGACGCAATCGTTTTCCTTTCACCTTATTTATTTTTTGTTTAGATAAGAAGCGGGGTATGCGTGGGAAGCTCCTGCAAGCCGTGGGTTCCGTGTTTGCTTCGCGGTTCGCTTAGGAAATAAATGCTCTTTGTCTCGAGGCTCGTAACTCCGCAATCCTCTATCAGGTTCCGAACTCGGAAGAACGATATTGCAAAAGAATGGACCCTTAGCTTCCCTCTGTTAGTTCATCCTTAGTGTTTCGAAACACGGTATCCCGTGAGTGATACAGCTTTGTACGCGGCCTTCGTGACTTATGGTCCTCAGGATTAGAAACATTCCGTAAGCCCAATTTTCTCTTGGCCCACCGTGCACCTTCAACTATAGCTTGCGCGTTTTTCTAACAGCATTGTTAGGAAAGAGAGTCTGAAGGATTTTCTTTGCTATCAAGCCGAAGATTCTTGGAGATTAATTTTAATCAGGGGAACATTTAAGGCAGTGTTATTGAAATATTGAAGGTGATGACCTATTCTTCTGATTAGTAGCAAGAATTTTCTTCTAAAATTGGTTTATCGCTCGCATCAAGCAATTATGACCACCACAGAAAACGAAGGAGAATGCGTTTGACTGTAGCAAGAACGCTGATTGATAGCAAAAAAATGGAAGCCTTAGAGGCGACATCTCCTGACATAATGATTGTTATAGTGCAACCATGCGACATATGGGTTTTGGGGAAATGAATTGAAGCAGAAACTGTCTCATATATCTCGGTGGACACCCGAACCGCGCTGTAAGGGAAGGGATAAAGGAGAGAGTGAGAGAAGAAAGGAAGAAAGAAGTGCGGTAGTGGACGTTTCTGAAATCATTTTGACCACCTGGGAATCTTAAACATCCACCGAGCAGCAAGGCAGAAATTTGGGCGAGTTGGTAAGTATTCATGATATTGTTCACAGCGCAACAAGAACGGGAAAAACGAAAGACGACAGCGCCTGTTTGTGTTACTCTTTTGTCTTTCGCTTTTCCCGTTCTTCTTGCGCTGTGAACAATATCATGAACATCCACCGAGATCGCAGAGCACAAGGGAGCCTTTACGTTTCGCCTCCGGGGTACACTGACTCAGTAGACGACTCAGTAGACGGGATTTCGCTTTCCAACCGGGGTACGCTGACTTAGTGGACGAGCACCTTAAAGGCCGATTCACACGACGGTCTGTTCGCCCGCGGCCCGCGCAAACGTGTTCATGCGTCACCGCATTGAGAGGCGCACTGTCGGCCCGCGGCCTGGTCAGCGCGACTCTCAATGTGCTGACGCATGAACACGTGAGGCGCGGGCCGCGGGCGAACGGACCGTCGTGTGAATCGGCCTTAACCGGAGCCACCACGGCGGGGCCTTTCGTTGCCAAGAGTACTGCGCGTTGCCTGCGGCGTTGCCTGAGCCGCACCGAGGTGGAAGCTGTGTGCCTGGCATTGGGGCTAAGTATTTCCCGCCGTAGGGAATTCAGCAGCCGCAGGCATACTTTCTAATAATTCATAGCACATTATTACGCTTTTGCATTGCCTGTCATGTCACACTTTAGGTAGTGTTTACTCAAAGACCAGTCAGAACTTAAATGCGATGGCGTCAAATTCGAGTCTACCACTCATTATGCGTACCTTGTCTCTTGCGCGTCAGATTTTTCCCTTTACAGCTGCTCTTGTAAAAGCATGTCTTAAACTTTGGGCATTACCCAGTAAATGGATGCGTTTATTTTTTTTTGTCAACTCGTTTTCTTGTCTATTGTAACACCAAAACCTGCACATAAAGAAGTATTGCGAATAAATTGTTAGTACACTTTATGAGGTATTTCATTAGCATTCAGAGGGAACTTCATGTTAAAATAAGCTCTAATTCGGAAAGTTTTGCAGGATACACGAAGGTTAAAGCAATAGCCTAGCATCCTAGTCGAAATCCAGAGGAAGAAGTGGGCTTGGGCAGGGCATGTAATGCGAAGGCTGGTCCTTAAGGGTAACGGAGTGGATTTAAAGAGAGGAGGAGGAGGATAAACTTTATTTCCGTCGACAAATGTATCTGACGGTGTGGGGTTACAGCCCCATCAAGTGGCCATGAGCCCGTGGCGTTCGGCGACTTCTAGGGCTCTTGTCACAACCCGGATCTGTGTGTCCGAGTCGGAACTGAGCAATGCGGCCTCCCACTGGTCTGGGTTCGAGAGCTGCAAGCCTCGAGGGGGGGAGTCCAGAGGGCAAGCCCAGAGTATGACAAGCGTAGCAGGGGGTGGCAGAAAGTTAGGTGGGAGGATGAGATTAAGAAGTTTGCGGGGGTACTGTGGCCGCAACTGACGAAGGACAGGGTTAACTGGAGAGACATGGGAGAGGCCTTTGTCCTGCAGTGGGCGTAGTCTGGCTGATGATGATGGTGATGATGAAAGCAACATTACAACAAATTTGAAAACGGATACTTGCCGGAAAAGAAAGCATCCACTCATTATGAAGCGCAAGGAACGCTCTAGTGTTGCATCTGCTGAGTACGCGCCGAACTTTCAAGGACATGCCATTACTGCAAGCGAGGCCCGTAAAACTTATTTTTCAAGGGCACGGGAAGCATTTACAACAGGCCCCTGTATTGATGTGTTTTTCTCTTTTTGCGCAAAGGGCAACTCTTGTGCTGCGATATGTTTCTTTCTTCTTCAACTCCTGCGCAGTCAGCAAAGTTGACGTAGACTAATTTAATGCTTATCTGAAGTTGTTTTCAATGTTTGCGGCGGCTGTTTCAGCAATTTCTACTTCTTTTGTTGCAGCTTCTGAGCAATAAAAGTTGAAACTCTTTACATTTTACGACCACGCACGGGAAGCGCCAGCCTTTATTACAGCTCGTAAAGTACGACACTTCCGGTTGTTTGAGGAAAATTATTTTTTTCATTCGAGGATTAACAGTTGTGAAGACTTCAGTGTTTTTACTTATGGGATGGAATGGTTGAAAGACGAGCGAGTTTTTAAGATTAGACCGACCAGAGTTGGGATGCTCAAAATGCCAGAATCACTTGCTTGTGTCTCTTTTGTTTGCAGTCTTCTATGTAAATTTTATTTCATTCGCACTTTTCGTGCTAGCACCATACTTCTTGGAAAAAACTGTTCTAGCCTTTAAATTGGCACTTTTTGCTTGTGTGTGTCCTTTCAGCCTTTTACATTGACTGTTCCTTTCACGGCAGTTTATTTACTTTCCCAAAGTATAAGAATGGACAAATCAATAAGGGCAAGTGCAATTTCAACTGTTATATCCTAAGAACTAATATGAAAAAAAAATATTCACTTTGTGATGTTACCCTGAAACATTTCATGAACATTTTTCTAGTTTTGTCTTTCTATTACAAGGATTGTTGCAGAACGTTTCCACGGGCATCCTCCACATCATCGGCATCAACATCGCATATCGAAGCCTAAAAGCAGAGCCAATGAGCTGACCTATTAAAACGGCATAGAAATGAGCCGAAACTGCTGGTGACTTGCCTAAGTCTGTAAACTACAATCGAGGCTTCATCTCTTCGCTTAAACGCAGGCACCCGTAGCTTCTGACTAGCAGGCTACTTTGAAAGGAGCCGTTGAAATAGCCGTTGTTGCCAGTCTGAAAAAGAGCTATGATATAGTAGGAATGAGTCTTTTGGACTGTTGAGAACAGCTGATTTTAGCAGTCACTGTAGCGATAGAGCAAGCTCTGTTCTGTCTGACCTGCAATTACCTCCATATACAATGCGTCAAGTACCGCTAACTGAACAATACCTGATATCCAGTTAGCAAGCATCCCGGTCATGACAGTCAAATTTCGATGGAGGCGAAATTCTAGAGGCCTGTGCACTGTGCAATGTCAGTGCGCGTTAAGTAACCCCAGTTGGTCGAAATTTCCGGTGCCCTTCACTACGGTGTCCCTAATAATCGGAGTCGCTTTGTGACGTTAAACCCTAATAAACCAAAACATTTAGCAAGCAGAAAGCCCCTTAGGAAGCGTTGTGACATTACAAGAAAGAAAGTTGAGTAGAAGAGAGGAAAGTAAAGCTGATCACATAGACAAGCTACACGGAATCCCTGCCTGAAGAAATGCAAAGTTTGTAGCGAGTCACCCAACAAAACAGTGTTCGGTTGTGCATCAATACAATGTTTGTCATACTCTCAGGTTCACGAAGGTTGCGTCGACGCCCATGCCGCCAAAATGATGCGATTTGGTTGCAATACCGTGTAATCCTTCTATTTTGGAGAGGTGGTACATTTTGCCTCAAGTGCAGTTATGAAATTTATGACCGTGAACACGGCAGCGCTTGCCTGATAACCTCGAACCCTACCCGGGGCGGTACGCGGCGCCCGCTTTCATAAACAAAGTAGAAAGGGAGGTGTATCCTTCCGGCTTGCCAGAAGCAGCCAAGACGGCATAATCCTTTCCATCACGTCGCGGAAAGCAGCTGGAGCGTATAGCCACAAGCAGGGCTCTAGGCTCTCTGCTATGCGCTCCCCTGTTCGCGCTCGTAAATTTCATTACCGTAGTGGCGCATTTTTCACCAAATTCCAGGAACAAATGAGGCATTTTAAAATTAGTAGCATCCGAAAACTTTTCCGCGCATAACTTCACCTGCTCTTTTTACAATCACTCAGTGGGAGGCCGTGGCTGTAGCAAAGTATACTATTATATCTGTGCGTTTGTACCTTATAATGTGCCTGACCTGGGCCTCACTGTACACTTGTGACGCTCTCGTACTTAGTGTGAAAACTAGTGACAAAAGTGAAACTATACGTTTCGATGCAACACCATTGCGTCCGTGTCGCCGCCTTCGGGTAAAGATCTAACCACCATCTAAACGACCTGAAAACATGCCTCATCGGTTGCTGACAGGCAAGTAGAGGCCTAGAAACGCAAGCACAAAAGAATCACTCGAAAGTCACTGTGAAGGCGTCAACAGCTTGTAAAGCTATACTATTGCCAGCCAGCAATGCAATTAGGTGTACCTGTGAAGTTTTTTTTTTGTTACCTTTGTGGCATTGCTAACTTGGTAGGCATCTTTTTTACATCACCGCCACGGTATAAGATAGGGGAGGTGGCTGAACGCGCTGCGCTCCTTTCGGAAAGGGCCTGCGGAGTAAGCGCTCGCAGTTCGCGCGCCTTCCGACAGATGTCAGTTGAACGCTGCGGGCCGCGGGCCATGCTGCGGGCTCACCGGGCTCTCTTTCTCGCGCTTGTGGTTGGCGGTGCTCCGTCGTTGTGTCGTCCATGGTATCGTGTTTACGATTGTTCAGCGAACGTGTCTTCAGCAATGGGAAGAAAGTGCTTTGTGTTGCGTTGTAACACCGGCTACAAGTCATGCCAACAAAAGTTTTCACTATTTTCGGCGCCGGAAGACGAAGCCCGCCTGAAGTTGTGGAAGCACGTCATTCTGCGGAAGGATCGGATCCTTCAACGGTCGGGTCATGTATGCGAGAGACATTTCGAGCCTCGTTTTGTCTCGAAAACCTGCCCTGCTGAGTACTACAGTGAGGTACTTGCAAGTACTGCACGTAGAGCATGTTTGGATGACGACGCCATGTCATCGATTTTTCCAGCTTGTCCAGCGCACTTATCCAAACTAATCAAACATGGCAAAAGACCAGCGGTCAGGCAGCTCGTCAACATTCCCAGCAAAAGGCGTGTTCATCGCACTCATGAAGCCGAGAGTGCTCAAGAGGCAGATTATTTGAATGAGAGTGACCGTTATCGTATAGGACTTTCATCGTTTGAAATCTCCGATGCAGCTCCCGAAGAGGTTGATGCCCCGGTCTTAATTGATGTCACCAGTGGACCAATTTTAAAAGAAAAATCTTGCTACGATTCGAAAGAACACATCATCCCCTTCAATATTTTCTTAACACTGCCTTGCAATATTCCCGTCATTAAAGTTTATGTCCAAGAAACCTCGACTTTATAGTAAAATCCTTGAGATACTCTTTCATTAAAAAAATGCTGGTAGATGTGAGCGCAAACTCTACTTAAAGCTGCAAGGTGGATCAGAGAAAAAGTAGGTGTTACAGACTGTTTCTATTTCTGAGGAGCATAAGTTACGAAGGCCACGTACAAAACTGCATCACTCATAGGATATTGTGTTTTGAAACAGTAAGGATGGACTAATAGACGGAAGCTGGGACGGAAGCTCTGTTGCAACATCATTCTTTCGAGTTCGGAACTTGAGATAGGATTGCGGTGTTCCGAGCCTCCAGATCGAGAGCATTTATTTCTGTGAGCGAACCGCGAAGAAACCACGGAACCCACGGCTTGGAGGAACGTCCCAAGCACGCATCCCTCGCTTCTTACCTAAACAAAAAATAAATAAGGCTAAAGGAAAACGATTGCGTCGTAAGAAAATGAGCCGACTTCTCTCAGCGATACAAGGATAACAAGATGCGTCATCACGTTTGCACTTTCTTCGCAGCTTCTTGTTTTTCTCTTTTTTTCAGCTCTACCGTCCCTTCAGGAACAGAAGCCCCATGAGAGCTTGTAGCCGGTAAGAACGTTGAAATGATCTCAGAAGCAACTGACAACTAAACGTGTAAAACAGAAATAAATCTGTAAAGAATAAAACTAATGCTGTGTTGGTGGGCCTGCTGGGCGCCTATATGAGGTAGAACTACGTTGTCTAGAGAAAGCAAACTTTATTCTAGCTTGAAAATGTCTTATGAAAAATGGAACGTGATGGTGACATTTGTGGTCAGGCCGCTCACCACTGGCCTTATACTGACGGAACGCGTTTTAGAATTACAAGCAGTCACGCCCTATTGGAAAAAAAGGCAATGATGTAAATATTGGAAACCAACACTGGAAACCTTGGTGGATTATGGTAATGGAAAATGCGTTGGAATGACTGGGCATGTTGGAATGACTGGGCATGTTGGAATGACTGGGCATGTTGGAATGCCTGGGCATGTTGGAATGACTGGGCATGTTGGAATGACTGGGAGATGTTGGGGCAGGGGCCATGCAGCAATGTTATGTCTGTCGCAATGAGACAGCAAATTTCAAAATAGATGAAGCTCCTACAGCCAGTTTTATTTTGTGTTCATGCTCCTCTTGCTCTTCTTTAGCCACTTGTCAATGCAGCTGGGCCCCATGAAACAGCCTTGTTGATGTACCACCGCTCGTCCTGTCCTCTTCTCGATCTTCAGTCCTGTCAAGTTCGTGGTTATCCCTCCTCCCCAACATACCACCGGTACATGAGGGCTTGGGAAAACTGGGCGATGCACTCTGCAGAAAAGATTGAAATGAAAGAATCAGGATCCACAGGTTTTTATTCTTGCCAGTATTAGAGTGCTAAAAAAGTAAACTCCGTATTGTGGCCACAGGAATAAAGTGAGCTTAAATCAAGAACCACTGAAGCTATTCGCACTCAAAAAGAAAAATAATTTGAGGTTCTTATTCAATATATCATATGCTCGTCATTAAGTACCATCATCAGCAGCATAACTAGCACCACTGCAAGACAAAGGCCTCTCCTATATCCCTAAACATAAGCCTGACGTGTGCCATAATGAGCAAAATAAAAAAGCCATCGTTTTTTGTCCTCTGAAGGCTTTTAGTGGGGTATTAATAAGAGGGACAATATAAAGGTAACATCAGAAGGGTGACTGCAGTAGCACAGCTGAGATGTCGCAGACGATACACTACGAAAAGAGGCATACAATCCATTGATACATCAGTTGCAAAAAATAAAAACAGCAGCAAAGAAAAGGTAAAACAAACCAGTGTCAATGCTCCAAGCGATATCACTTATTTCCATAATTTTGAGGGACCACATGCAATGAAAATGTGGTGAGGTAGAATCACAAGCGAAGGCCATTCTGTTCTCGATTTAATTATTACTAACTCTATGCAGCTGAATGCTTTTTCTGGTGGTTTATCTTGTTGTGTTAGTGACCATCTTCCTGTGTTTGCTTGCATTGAGAACACTAGTACAATAGGAAGTAAGTCCACATCAATCACATACCAAGCTATTACAGAATCATCATTGAAATCCTTTAGGGATGCGCTCATGAAAGTATATTGGAGTAAGATAGCTGAACTTCATGATGCAAATGTTGCCTATAATACGTTTGTCGATTGCTGTAAACAGATATATCACGACTGCTTTCCTCTTGTAACACGCGTGAAAAGTCGCAGAATCCGCAAGCCATGGGTAACGCCAGAGCTTCGCGGAGAAATACAAATGAAAGACAAGCTGTACAGAAAATTTTTGAGCAGCCGGAAGGTTGAGGACCTTGCGGTATTTAAGAAATATAGGAACAAATTGACTAAAAAACTGCGGTCTGCACGAACAGCCTATCACGTGTCACTTCTAGATGTTAAGAATGCTCGAAATGGTGTACTATGGTCGAGATTAAATACACTTCTGCAGCGGGACAGTTCACGCACTGCATTAACAAAATTAAATATTGATGAAAAGGAAGTTTCTGGCGTCGAACTGGCTAATGTATTCAATACTTTCTTAACGAGCTTGGCTACCCGTGCTATAACACGTGCTGCCGGATCTGACGCTTGCAAATATGTTCGAATTCAGAATGATGAAACAATTTTTCTGCACCCAGTCACGGTAGACGAAGTAGTGTCGGTGATAACAAATCTTAACAATAGCAGTAGCTGTGACATTGATGATATCCAAATACGGCCAGTCAAGCATGTAGTTGACATAATTGCTCCCATACTTGCTCACATCTTTAACATCTGTTTAGAAACTGCAGTTTTTACGGAAAAAATGCAATTAGCAAAAGTTGTTGTTCTTTACAAAAAAGGAGATCGCAACGCCCTCGCCAACTACAGACCAATCTCTATTTTGCCAGTGTTTTCGAAAGCATTTGAGAAAATGCTGCATCTAAGAATGTCAAATTTCATCCATAAATTTAACTTGCTAACACCATTTCAGTTTGGCTTCTGCAAAAGCAAATCCACTGAACTTGCATTACTCCAACAAAAGGAATATATAATAAAGCAACTTGAAAACAAATCTATTGTCATTGGTGTATTTGTGGACTTCTCAAAGGCTTTTGACCTGGTAAATCATAAAATCTTACTAAATAAATTACACTACTATGGTATCCGAGGAAAAGCGCTCTCATTGTTAAGTTCTTATTTGTCGTTTAGACAGCAAGTGGTGTACATAAATGGTATACAGTCTGAACCGAAGCCGCTCTTCTACGGTGTCCCCCAAGGCAGTACGCTAGGGCCTCTACTCTTCAATATTTACCGAAACGATATTGTCAACATTAGCGATAATACAAAGTTTTCCATCTATGCAGACGATACGAGCGTATTTTTTTCGGGTGAAAATGTTCATGAACTTATCAAACAATGTAATGCCACAATGCCTCTTGAGGTCTGGTCTGCAGTTAACCTGATGCAAATAAATGAGAGTAAGACCAAAGCTGTCATATTTAGGCCGAAAAATAAAGTTATCCCACTGCACGAGAATATTATATTAAACTCGCGGGCTGTAGAAATTGTTGAGCAGTTTAAATGCCTTGGGGTCATATTTTCTGCCAGTATGTCATGGGATTACCATGTCAATTATATCTTGAAAAAAATAGCTCAAATCACTGGTGTTATAGGCCGTCTAAAATACATACTTCCCACAAAAACTAAGATGCTGGTATACAATTCAATATTCAACTCGCATTTAAACTATTGCCAGTTGGTGTGGGGCACTACAACATTCACTAACTTTGAACGTATTCATTTAATGCAAAAAAGATATCTCCGAAATGCATATAATTTACCGTTCCGACATCCCAGTGCAGCTTTCTTTTGTCGCTCCAGAGTTATTAAAGCACATAACCTTTATAAATATCGCCTCAGTGTTACTTTTAAAACAGAAATCAAGAAGAATGTAACAAATCTTAAAAATTTTGCAGAACTAAGGAAAAAAGAATCAGTCTATCCAACAAGACGTGGCGAAGAATGGACAGTGCCAACACCTCGACTAAATCTTGGTAGGGAATGCCTTTAGTACACACTTCCATCTCTTCTAAATAGGTATATCCACATTAACCTCGATTTGTTTTCTTTTTCACGTCATGAACTACATAATTTGTTTTTGCATAACATTGTTTAAGTTTCATTATGTATACATATTGCTGTTTCGTGTATTCTCCGGTGCTTCCTTAATGTGCTTGTTTTTTAAAATTGTATAAACTCTTGTGTTGCCTCCCTGTCAATAATAAGGATTATAGACTCGTCAAGCTGCCCAAGGGCAGCTTTTTTCTACGATTCCTCCATCTGTAGTGCTAGATGGGAAATAAACTTTGATTTGATTTATTCTTCAATGGGAACAGGAAAAATTTCTTGATTTAGTTGTGATGGCATCCTGGTCTGAAGCGGGGCAGCAACATTTAACATTAAGTTGTGGAAAAGTATTGTAGAGTATATGGAACACACCTAAACGAGCGTTTCCCCTTTTATGCAGTGATGTCTGGTGGTCAAATGAGATGACTGATTACACATATGCTGTACCAAGTGTCGCTGTTGGATTAAAGGGAGTTGGTGGCGTAGCATCAAACAGTTTGGTGCAAAATTGAAAGAGCTAGGGAATACTTCAGTTTGGAATCAATAAAATTTTTATGCATAAACTGCGCAGCATGGCAAGAGCACACAGATCATGACATCTCCTGATAAACCCGAGTGCCCTTGTGGTGCCAGCAGCATGTATCGTGACATGCTCCAAGTATGTGGGGCTGCATCTGGTTAAGGTTTCTCCATACCATTAACCCTAGAGGTGGGAAAGGAGGTCAATACGTTGTGACAAAACAATGCAGACAAGACAAGGACAACGAAGGAATAAATATGATGGCATGAGTGCTGACTATCGCCAATGTGTATTGGAAACCACGTCAAAATATATACACTGTAGCCTAAAAAAACAACGAACAAAGGGCACCTTGTGTCAACCACATTGCATGAGTGTAAAAGAAAACAAAAACTGACAAAGAAGCATTTAAGAGCATGAACTCTTCCTTAGGAAGCGATAAAGAAGGTGTGCTAACACAGTGATTGCGGTTTTTTTTTTAATTTCAGTGGCCTCGATTATCTCACGCACAAACTTTTCTGTGTCTGTCAGGCAAAATGCAGAACATGAATTCCGGTTCACAGCGTTTAGGATCTGGCAAACAATTGCAATTGCAACAGTGAATCATCAAAGTTCTCCCGCAAGCTTTGTTCACATCGTCGTGGTGGTCTTTTAAACCTCTCAGTGACACACTTGCCTGTTTTCCCAATGTAAACATAGCCGCATTTCAAGGCGTTCGAACACACTATGTCTTCTGTGCAGTGCACGAAGAGACTCTGATGGATAATCTCGGTTGACTACAGGTACTGAAACTTCATAGGGTTAGAAAAACAATATCGACGCCAACTCGACTGCCTATTTAACCGGTGCGACCAATTGTGGATGTAGGGAAAGGTACGTACAAACTTCCTTTTGGGAGTTACAGTCTCGACGGGGGCACAAAAAGAATGTTTCAACTTCTGCTTAAAGCAATCGGCTAAAGACACTGACAAAGGTTCTGAATATCCAGTAAAGGACAAACGGCATATGAGCTGGGCAAAACTGGATGTCATGGCAATCAAACAGGATTTCATTAAGGAATTTTTGAAGCAAAGGTTAGTGACACCGCTTGACCAGCTTAGACTGAACCGAAGAAAATGGTAAAAGTAGCTTGTTTTCCCTTGGCTCGTAAGCCCAACAAGTGTAACCACCCAAGATTGAGATCCAATAAATGTGATGACATATTATCCTCTATAATTTCAGTGGTGATTCAAAGTGGACTGAGGCTTTGACTGAACTCCTCTCTCACCTTAGACAATGCTTCGTCAGGATTGGAGATCCTGCAATAAGCCACGTAACAGCGGCGCTAATAGTTTTTTTTGCAAAAACAAGCTATTCTGAAATGTAATAAAGATGGACTGAAGGTATGAGCTTAAAAGTGCGACAAAATTATTCACCAAAACGCCTGAGACGTTTGGAATGCCACTGCTCCATTTAGGTTAATGAATTCTTCAACACATTATTGATCCTGATTGAGGGATGGCGTAATATAAATCCTTGATGTCAACATAGCACCCTATGAAACTGGTGCGAGAGTTATTGTGTAGAAACTGCGTTACTTTCTCTGCAGATCTTACACGAGAGGAGTCATCAATGCTCAGCAACTTAATTTTATGTCGCAAAGAGAAGGCGATTTGTTTCTGACAGGTTCCATTCTCTTAAACTACAACCCTCAAGGAGCAGTCACCTTTATTGGTCTTTGCGGTAAAGAAGATAGCTGGACAATTTTTCTTACTGAAGTTGATGGCATTAGCCTGATGGTTAAACTCTAGATTGTTAATGTTTCTTGGCACTGGACTCTGCTTTTAACAAATCAGATAGTAAGTGGCACTCAAATTCAGAATACACTGCATCTGTGGCCTTGGACTGAAAGGCGCCTTTCGATACGACCACAAAACCACCGTTTATCAGCAGTTGAAAGCAAGAGGGCCCACCCTCTTAAATACGACACAGTTCGGCCTGTGGGCAAGTTCCTAAAGAGGGTTCAAACCGTGACACTGCATCAAAACATCCCGAAACACACCTGTCACACTCAGGTCTGTGCGTGGAAAAGGCAACTCGTCAAACCATGGCAAGCATCTCCACAATAGTTCTCTTCGGAGGAACGGAAAATTTTGGTCCATAAGCACTTCAAGGACCAGACGAGGCAGCGACTCCAAGCTGAAGGTGTGCACCTTGTTGTCAAACTCTTGTGCCTGAAAACAAGCCAGGGAGTGGCTGGTTGACGGTGTCACGCACCGTTGACCAGGTGAAAGCCATCTGGAATGCCACTTTGCAGCCACTTTGCGCTCACTAGCCCGGAGCAGAGAAGCCAAGGCACGAGTGTCTGAAAACAAGGTGCACAATGTCGACACTGAGTTGCTGCCTCGTCTGCTGCTTGAAGCATATACGGGCCAAAATTTGCCATTGTTCCTTCGAAGAGGACTATTCTGGAGCTGTTTGCCATACTTTGACGTCTTGCCTTCCTGTGCCTGGACCTGAGCGTGACAGGTGTGTTTCAGGGGGCGTTGGTTGATGGGGTGTCGTGGTTTGAACCATGCCAGGAACTTGCCCGCAGGCTGAACTGTAACGGGTTTAAGACGGTGGGCCCTATCGCATTCAACTGCTGATAAAGAAGGTGGTTTTGTGGTCATGTCTAAAGGCGTCTTTCTGTCCAAGGCAACGGAGGCAGTTAATTCTGAGTTCAAGTGTCACACAACAGCTGATTTGTTAATAGCAATGTCCAGAGCCAAGAAGCTATGTAATAATCTAAAGTTGAACCATCTGGCTAATGTATCAACTTCAGCAAGAAACTAGCAGAGGTGCCAATGAGAGGTCAAAAGACCACCGTTACGATGTGAACAAAGCTAGCAGGGGGAATCTGATGTTTCCTTGTCGCGACTGCGATCGTTTGCCACATCCTTTATGCTGTGAGGCGTAATTTCTTGTGCTGCATTGTGCTAGACAGACACAGAAAAGTTTGTGCATGAGATGATCGAGGCCACTGAAATTGTAGAAAAAACGCAATCAATGTGTTAACACACCTTCTTTATCGCTCCCTAAGAAAGAGTTCATGCTCTTAAATGCTTCATATTCAACTTTCGTTTTGTTTTTGACAGATCCAAAGTGAATGTTACAAGGCGCCCTTTCTTCATTCTTTTTTTAGGCCACAGTGTATATATTTTGATGTGCTTTCCAATAAATCTTCTTGAAAGTCAGCACTCGCACCGTCGCATTCCTTCCTCATCTTTCTCTTCTTTGCGCTGTTTTGACACGATGAATTACAAACAAGACCATTCATACGTCTTGCAAAAGTCAATACAGTCAGAGTAGCTGAGATAGTTGGGGCATCCTTCAGAATAATGCAGTCATAAAGACAAGGTTGGGACATAAAGACAAAGACTGTTATTGAATGGCTAATATTAATGTACTTTAGTAATGTGCTTGGTTTGGATTATGGGGGTTTAACATCCCAAAGTGACTCAGGATGAGGGACGCCTTATGATTTTGCATATTGATATGCTGGGCTTCATAAGAGAAGAAGTACAATAGTTTTTTAAGGCCAGCCGTAGAACAGGAAGCAATGAATCTACACTAATATCAAAGAATGAAGGCTCAAGCATGAGAGTGTAGCTAAAAGGTTATAATGACAAACATGAAAAGCTTTGGAGAAATTCAACTCGATGACACTTGCCTAAAATAAAGAATCTAAATTTGGGTGAAAATCTGTTGTGAATTCAAAAAGTTGGATTGCACATTAGTAAAGAGAATGGGAGCCGTGATGACTGGTATAGAAATATTAGTTTGAATTATGGTGGCAAGTAATATGCGGACTCATTTCGTGCTCTAACAGTTCATGCAAAATGCACATCAATAAAATAGGAGAACAGTTTGGGGATCAGAACGGTTTCCAGCCTTAATTATTGACAGGTCAGCTTCAGGTTGTCAGGGATAGAACCAAGAGGTTTGGATTGGCTAACAATTATTGGTAAAATCTGTCTTCAGATATCCTCAGTAGTTTAAAGTATGTCAGAAGGCTTCTCACACAGCCCTCAGGTACTCGAAAGCTTGTGCTTATCAATGACTTTCGAGACATGATGAGAAGCAATGGTTAATGCAGTGAAATGGGAAACAAATAACTGATTTTTCTCAAGAAAGTGCCCATGAAATATGCTGTCAAACAAATTCCCAAGGATCCTTCAATTAAGCCCAAAATGACAGTTTATGGGTAGCCACTTTGTTATAACCATCACATACAAAAAAAGAGACACCAGAAGCCCTCCTTATTCACTGAAAACAAGGGAGAATTATGAGACATCATTCCGGCACACAAAATCACACGGATGAAGAGAGTAGACTCCATGGACACCATATTTCAACTGAGGTTTATTCCACAACACAGGCTTTTTATGTGCAAAGGGGTACTAGTGATCCCTGGGGCTGAAAAGTATTTCCGCCACAAGATAACAATTATTCAGGACGGCAAAAACCAAAACACAAAAAAACAGGGGTAAAGGTATCTTGCCACTCACATTAAACACATTGGCACGCCTATGCATCACCTACCTGGCTGACCCAACAAACATATTTGCCTCCAGATAATCTATTTCTTTTTCTGGAGCGCTGCAGAAGGGCTGCTGACGTAATTCTCTTTTTCAACAGAGATACAAAAGGCTTAAAAAATTTCCCAGCCCTTTCAAGTGCTAAACTTGCACAAGGCATGTGTTTCTTTCAAAAACGCCTTGCATGCTCGCTTGTGCGAGCAAAGGCGAATGTGCTCAGCTAAATGACCTCTGCCACTTAATGAATCAGCTGTCCTGCAATGTTCAAGCAAGCGTTCATTGATGCAAGCCTCGTCTGTCTAATGTAATGTTTGACACAGGCAAGGAGGATGCTGTACACCATGTCAACCTCATGTTTAACGAGGGGTTTGGTGTGCTTAGTTTTGTAGGCAGGCTTTTTCGTAACGTCATTTATCAGGTGGCACATGCATCCCAGCTTTCCCAAGCTGAAAATACAACATGTACATCGTGTTTGTCACTGGCCTTCTTGAGGCGGTGTGACACCTGATGGCAATACGGCACAATGACAGGTCACTGTTGCGAATGTGCGTTGTCTTCCGGCTTGCGCTGCCCAGCACACTTCATCTCTCGAACCTGGCTTTCTACCACTAAGGCTACAATTTCTCCTGTGAAAACTGCCTGCTCCAGTCTCCTTACTTGCGCACTGATGCTGTCACAGGGTCGTGACAGCGTCAATGCCGAAGTAAGGCGACTGGAGCAGGCAGGCAGAAAAAGAAATAGATTATCTCAACGCAAATGTGTGTTGGGTCAGCCAGGTAGGCAATGTTTAGTCACGCCAATGCATTCAACTTGAGTGACAAGCTAACCTTACGCCTATGTTTTTGTTTTTGCAACATTGAATAATTGTTACCTGGTCGAGGAAACACTTTTCAGCCACAGGGGTCACTAGTACCACTTTGCATGTAAAAAGCTCATGTTGTGAAATCAACCTCAGTTGAAGTATGGGGTCTATGGAGTCTACTCTCTTCGTTCATGTGTTTTTGTACACTGGAATGATGTCTCATAATTCTACCCAGAACCAATTAGCTCAGCTCTCCATGCTTAGCAAAAACAAGGCAGCAGTAATGAAACCAGTTCTCATGTGTGCACTTTTTCTTTTACATCTGTGACCTGCGATGAGTGGCATAAAAACACATATTTAAGTTAACACACATGCATCATAATGTTAATATTCGTAGTCAAATAGTATCACATAATGCAGCCAAAAACATGCAGACATTTCGCACTTCATGCATAGAATGCAACGGTTAAAAGACGAGCAATATTGAATGTAAAACTTCAAATGGCCTGCAACCGGCCCATTCTGACAGCCAACTAATATTACTCATATAAACATGTAAACATATCAGGCCAGAGCTATCCAAACTGCTCCAAGCAGTAGCATTAAGGAAAAGAGCAATGAAAGTAAGAGAACATTTCATGGCAACCACAAGAACAAAGCACAATGCAGTAACAACTTACAACACAGCTTTTGACTTCATCTGGTGGCCACAAAATCCATGCCATTGACTCGGACTGGAAGACAGATGCGCCACCTGCGGATACCAATTTCCCATTATCACTATGACAGGAGTACAAAAACAAGCATGCGAACTCGGTCCAACAGTGAATATCACATGAATGTAAAAAGATCAGGAAAAATATACTTGCCCAAGTATACGCCTCAATACAAAGGAAAACTACCCTGTTTAAAATGCATCAGTTCCCCTAGCACTAGTAAAGGAATCTTGCTATGAGCAAAACAAATCTGCGTTCGAAAGCGTAGATAAACATCGTAATAACTGAGACAATTATTGCGTCACTTGTTTTCCTCAGAAACCAATTTTCAAACAGCAGAGTGATCAAAATGCAAGATCCTATACTCTGGGTAGCCAGAAACGCTATCGGTATCATAAAAAAAAAAATCTTCACATACTCATTTAAAAATTAGATCCTGACGGCCGGAAATTAACTTTCGTTGGTAACTGCAACCTGAGACAGTGCTTTCTTTATAGTGGGGTTTGAATTCAGATGCGGAAAATGGGCACTGATCGTATTGGAGGGTTCCGGATTAATTTAGACCACCTAGAATTTCTTAACGTGAGCTGACATCGCACAGCACAGGGGCATTCTTTTTTTCATTTCACCTAAATCGAAATGCGGCTACTGCAATCAGGATCGACCCCACGACCTAAGGTTTAACAGTCTAGGGCCAAGCAAAAACCGCGGCGAATAAAAAGTGTTTCAATCCCCCTCAAAGTGCTAACGCTATCTTGAAAGACAATCATACATTTTACGCACAGCCAAAGTGCCGGTCCTTGAAACGTGCGCGGTGGTGTGAACAAGCATGGGCAGAAACGCGTAGAACGAGGCATATACGAGGACAAATCTGTGCTCAACAAGAAACAAAACGCGCAAACATGCGCATACCAAAATCATGCAAAGCTAGCGCACGCACGGTCGCATCCCCTTCGCCAAAACAAGTACCGACAGCGACAATTCTTGGCAGAGCAACTCACCGCGGCGACAACAAAAGCGCCTTAAACGCTTTTTATAGCATTGAACACGAATACTGCAGCAGTACGACAGGTCACCGTTCCAGCATTATATGCTTCGGATAATGCACGAGTACTGCTTACCTTTTCAGATGATTGCGTAGTCGTGCAGAACGCTGTTTGCCTTCGTGTCACGGGCACTACACCAACCAGTGAGATTTCAGCACGAGTGCTACGTAGCCGGCACTCTCTACCACGTAGTCACACAGAAGAAAATATTCCGGGCCTTATTTGGAATATTTCCACCGCGACACTGCCCGCGCGTCTTTGTGCCTGGACACCCATCCTGGACTACACAAAGAAGCGCACAGACTGAAAAGTTAGAGAGACCAGAAAAATGACACTTTGCCTCGAATAGGCTACGTCGACAGCACTGCGCGATTGTGCACCCTTGAGCAAGAAGAAACACACGCAAACCACAACACAGTTCACGACGGCTCACAATCCAAGTAGCGAATTGTAGCAAGCGCCGAAGCGCGATGCACGCGACGCAGCACCCGAACCGCCATGAGGGTTATACAGAAAAACAGCTACCGGCAGCCACCTGGCGGTGACAACCAGTTTTTGTTTCGGTTTCGTTGTGAAAAAGCTTGTATCCTACTTTTTATTTTATTTTTGGTATTTTTATTGGGTATTCAGCCGTATCGGCATCCACAGAAATTGCAGCGATTGCGAGCAATTACCACTGGTAGAAACGCGCGAATTAACGACCTGTTGCTTGCGCTGCGATTGAAAAATGCCTGAGTTCTCACGGCAGTATGGCTTGCTGCTTTGCTCATTCACGAAATTACATGCCGATTTCTGTTTGTATGGGGAAGTTTTTTTTTATATTGATGGGAGATCAGCAAGGCTAACAAAATACCCAACGTAGCAGTCGTAGAGAGTAGGTTGTCGTAAAAACATGGTGACGCTGTTTGATCGGCAGCACGACGTGAGAGGCGGCAGCGTTGAAACGCGCGTCGAGAGAACAACCTCCACGGTATATGCTTTCTTGAGACTACAGTGAAGGTGTGCATTTTTTATAGTGGAGTTCTCTCATCCAACGTGAAAACCAAATCAATTCTTAGTATGAAATATGCTGTGTAATTTATATCCTCATATTGAGTTTATATATATCTGCATTTCTATTTTGAAAAACAGTGTTGTACTGGTAATTGTGTACAGAGGTGCATGTATAAGAGTGCAGCCTTGTCGAAATATTCTGTGTATATATTTGTATTCGTAACCCTTCTACAAAGAAGCTGTGGCCAGCTATGTGGTTAACAATTTGTTAATTGAATTAGTATATGTCTTGAAATGCACGCTCAATAAAATTTTCTGAATGAAATTGAGTGTTCGGATTCAGGCATGCAGGGCTCTGCAAACCTGCAATTTATTATTTTGTGAACAATGAAGTTAAACTTTTTCTCAAATATTTTGCTAATGATAATCTAAGCCCAAGTATATATAAGTCGTTACTTTTTTAAAAAATTTTCTGAAACTGTCAAGTCAACAAATGCACGTGTAAAAAAGAGAAATTTGTCTTGCAGTTTTTATTCTAACAGCATAAAGTGCCAAGTGTACAGTCTTTGTCAAAAGTAACCAGGCTGCATGGTTTGCTTCTAGCTCGTACAGTGGATCCCTCACAGCTTCCCTAAAGCTGGAATGGTAGCTAAAGGTAAGGACTGAGGGTCTTATTACCTTCCAACACGTTTTGATCCTTAGGAATAACACAAGGGCTCCACTATACAACCATGCAGCCTGGTTACTTTTGACAAAGACTGTACGTTTGATGGATTTGACCCACTGAGATTGTTAGTGCATTGATGAGTTTCATTTTGTCAACCATATAGGCACATGCATGCAGTATCTGCTGCCCAGCATCGGCCATTCAAATACAGCCATGGTTTGTGCCATGCCAAACAAGTAGGTACAGTCGTGGGTAAAAAAGATTAGCACACATGACGGAACACCAGAGCGCCGGAATGACAACGCCTGGCACTGCGGGTGGCGGAGAGGCTGATAACGGGAGTGCCGGGCCGTTCCCATTCTACAGTATTAAGGGGGTCTGCCACGGACAGTAAAATTACTGCGGACTGCCACGGACAGCAAACTGCTGACTAAAAGCAGCGCTATCATATATTGTTCCCGCGAGTTCCTTTTGACAAACCATCGCGGACATAAAAAAACAGTAATAAAAAGAAGCCATCTGTGCTCATGATAACCGAGCCAAAATAAATTCCGCAAGCACAGTCACGTAGGGTCGGCACTTCAACGCTCGGGCGGTGCACGCTTGATAAAGCTTACTTCCTGCCGCCCCCCCCCCCCCCCCCCCCCCCCGTAGGCTGCAAACATGGAAACGGCCCGTTAGGCAGTTCTGCCTACCGCAGCGCCGCGTGGTGAGATATACGAATTCTGATCGCCAGTGATCTGTGCTAATATTTTTTGCTCGCGACTGTACACATCCATAGGCTCCCACCGTGGTTTCCACATAGTCCAGTGTTGCCTGCCAGGCCCACCGAGATAATCACGATGGATACCACCAAGCCCATCCCGTCCCACCGTGTTCACTGAAGTGTCCAGCGTGGTTTCCATTCAGCCCAATATTGTTTACTGGAAGTGCCAGTGCAGCCACCACAATTTCCACTCAATCCAGGGTGGCCCAAAGTCGCCATTAGTGCATCCAACATCTCTCCCATTCGCTCCAACAGCACCCAGCGTGGAAACCAACACTTCCAATCAGCCCACCGTTTTCTCCAACATGGAAACCAACACTTCCATTCGGCCCACCGTTTTCTCCAACTTGACTTTTGCTGGAATTTTCAACAGGGCGCTAGGCTTTTTGATTGCTTTACTCGGCGCTGCATTACCTTTATTAAATGGCCAGAACAGTCAACTGCCTGTTTAAGTGCCTGTTTCTGTTTGCAGTTGTACAGACGTCCCCACACTTGTCTTGAGACCTTTAGCGGCCCGCACTGTAATGAATCAGCGTCACGTATCGTTGGGACTTGGGTTCAATGTGCCTGATCACTTTGCGTGCCCTGCTGAAGATTGCTATGTTGGAGCGAAAGTGGACGGATATTGTTCAAAACTACTCCAGCAGAGAAGGCATGGTGTGGCAGGCGTCGGCAGAAAATTAGGCGGGCGCATGAGATTAAGAGGTTTGCGGGAACACAGTGGCTGCAGCTGACAAAGGACAGGGTTAATTGGAGAGACATGGGAGAGGCCTTTGCCCTGCAGTGGGGGTAGTCAAGTTGATGATGACGGCACCAGCCTGCTGCTTAATGCGATGTAAACCTCCACTCAAACCCGCTGAGTTTACCGACCTATTGCAGCTGTTGTGTGCAGCTATCGCTGCCTGAAGAAATCTTTCTACGAACTGACCAAGGCTCTTTCGACTTCAGTGCCGTCGTAACCAACCGGGCTCGCCCAATAAAAACTGACAAAAAATGTGACACGCTTTCTTAACGGACGACAGTATGGGCTTTTAAAGCTTTCGCCTAATAAACAGATTTAGCATGTCATAGGAAGAGAATTGGTACACCCTGTGGTGAATTACCTGTGGTCGTGTTAAGGTGGAAAACTTAAGTGTCTTCAATTGCCTCTTTTTAAGTGGGCAATAGAAGTAGCTTGCTTCAGGGCTGAATATATTGTTTAGGCGCAAAAAAATAAACAATGTTCAACGAATCAAAGTAAAGGGGCTGCCCGAAAAGGTTGACGATAGATACAGAGAAAGATGTTAAATGCTAAAAGTAAGCATCAACGCTTCAGTAAATTTTTTGTTTGTCTGATGAGCTGTTTCTTATCTTTCACATTTGATTCACCATTATGTTAACATCTACCTACCACCGTGTAGCCCCTTCTACCCTTCAGAAGGTTTCCACCCGCTCCAGCTTAGCCTCCCTGATCATAAAAGCGGCTGGATCGCCCAATCTTGCGGTGTGAATGGCAAGCAGGGGTGAGGGCCTCCATCCGTGCATTATTTGAAACGCGTGCTTCATCCACCTCCATTGGTAGCTAAAAGCTGAATGTCGAGATAGAGACATCACTTGACAGCCATTTCTAACAGAATTCATTGCGAGTTAGAGCGGCAATAAGTATTTAAAATATCGCTATCCATAAGAAAATTGGGGTAATTTTTTTCATTCATTGACATCTTATGAATACCCTGAAGAAAATTAGGTACGTGGAGTGTATAAGCAGAAAAAAAACACTTCGAAGACATTTTATGCCAGAGGATAGCAGAACTGAAGGGAGGTGCCTGCAAGTGAAAAGTACCGGGAAGCAATATCTAATAAAAGTGTAAAAGAAGCGATGGCACGAAGCTTAGAGATGCATTTAATGCCACGAAAAGCCGTTTATAAATACTTCATATAAAATTCAGAGATATTTTGATTTTCAAATGATCATTGCTTTGATTTCCTCCGTAAGTATGATGTCTTGCGTAATGGCACTACCAAGGAACTCTATCTGCTGTTTCTTGAGACTACATTTGAGAAGTGTAGGGGGGAAATACACGCTATTAGGATGTGGTGTAGAATAATTGATCAGAGTATAACATCAGGCGGATGTGTTGAGAATTTGTTGCCCGTCCAAAAGAACATGTTCCCAACTTCAATAGACTAAAGAAATTCGTGGCAATGATGCACACAATATGGAGCCCCTTGGTAGCATAAATACTACAGCGGCCAATGAGAGGTCTGTGAAGAAATTTAAGAACCACTCAGCGCGATGAAATGACACAGAACAGGAGCACGGCATCTGAAGGAAGTAATTCTATTCTACTCACCTGGGTTACGTTTCAAGAAAAGTACATAAATGGACGATTGCCTACTACGAGGATTGTTTTAGACCGGCGCCTGACTTTTCGCATCTTTATCGTAGCTTATACAGCGCTGATATAGTTTTGTTCGGGCCGGTTAAAGATATTGCAATTGCTATAAATACGCAGATTTCCTCAAGTACATTGAAGATCGGATGAATTGTGCGAGAAAAAAACAAAACGGGTGTCCATAAATGCCATATGCGCCTTGTTTGTTACTCTTTATTAAGAACATTACTTTTATTGGTTATAAACATTGCCTTTATTCGTTGCTCTACGATCTCGAGTCGCAAGCCCAGCTAGGTTGCTTGTATATTCCCAGACAGAGTGACCTGGTTTCACAGCTTGACAGGACTCTCCATCAGTCCAACTGCCGACGCTAAACCTGCCGAGATGAAAGCCGACTCTCTCTTTCCGGTCGTTATAGTGACCTCGTCAAGACGTCGGGTACATCCGGCAGCCAATTCGCTGGACGGCGCTGGTCGCCCCTCTTCCGGTCGCCTTGAAAAGGTTTCGAAGTTGCGCATATTACTTGCTGTTTTACTCTTTCTCTAAATGTCCGCATTTGCTGGTTGTAACATGCCGACGAATTTTTCAGATTCCTAGCATCACGGCAAAGACGACGCTTTCAGTTCGAAGGAAGGAAGGGAAAACTTTATTTACAGTAATGGTTCTTCTGCGGTTTGGGGGCTTCTTCAGAGACGTCTTGGTTCTACCCCCAGGAGCCTTATCTGTCGAAGTCGTCCGCCTCTAATCAGTGGTCGGTTGCCCTCAGTCCAGGGCTCCGCTGGCCACTGCCGCCCGTTGAGCTCGCTGTACCAGACCTTGTTGGTCTTCGCAGCGGTCGCTGGACAGCAGAGTCTCCCACTGCTCCGCACTCGGGTTTTGTATTTTGGGGACCACGTCTATGTTTTGGCAGGCCCATGTGATGTGGTATAGTGTAGGTTTTTCGTCGCACCAGGGACATTTGTTCGTGTATATCGTAGGGTGCATTTTGTTTAGTATATGTAGGTTTGGGAAAGAGCCTGTTTGTAATTGTCTCCAAGTGACAGCTTCCTCTCTGCTGAGAGATTTGTGCGGTGGGGGATATCGCATTCTTCTGCCTCTATAGTTTTGTAGTATGGCCGAGTATTCCCTGGGTGCTGGCGCGAGTTCCGCGGTCTCGTCGGAAGCTCGGAAAGTAATGTATCCTCGAGCTATCCTGTCGGCCTCTCGGTTCCCTGCAACCCCCGTGTGCCCCGGTACCCACACAATTTTGTGTAGGATCTTGTCGTTTTGTTCTTAACGGTTTTTAATTCTGTCACTCGCTGCGAGGAGTATACGGATCGCGTGACGACCTATCCTGCCATTCATGTAATTTCGGCAGGCTGTTTGAGAGTCCGTAAGTATTGTTAGTGACCTCCCGGTTCTATAGCCCTCCGCCACCGCTAGAGCAACGGCTACTTCCTCGGACTCTGCAGCTGTGCAGCCTCGGAGAGACGCGCTGGTCATTTCGCGTAAAGACAAATCGACCACCGCCGCTACAGCGATTTTGGTATCTCCTCCTCTCCAAGACGCGTCTGTATACACGGTCGTGGCTTGAGGAGCGTATGTTTTCTCGATGAATTCGGCCCTCGCTTCTCTTCTGCCTCGATGGAGGTTGGGATCCATGTTTTTTGGTATTGGCGCTACCTTGAGGGTCTTGCGAAGCTCGTCGGGGATCGTTGCCGTCGTCGACATTTCTCGCATCTGCTCGCGGTATCCGAGCCTCTGCAGGAGCGCTCTTCCTGTCGTTGTTTGCAACAGCCTGAGTTTTTGCGACTCATGCTGCGCCTCTCGTAGCTCCTCAAAGGTGTTGTGTAATCCCAGGGCCATGAGTTTTTCTGTAGACGTGTTGCGTGGTAGTCGGAGCGCTGTCTTATACGCTTTGCGTAGCAGGGCATCCGCTTGTTGTATTTCATTTTTGTTGAGGCACTGGTAGGGTAGGCTGTACGTGATTCGACTAACTACTAGGCTTCTGACTAGTTTTAGTTTGTCTTCCTCACGCATGCCATGTCGCCTGTTAGTGATGCGGGTGATCATGCGTGCGACTTGTAGCGTTGTTGCTTTCAGTAGGGTAAAAGTGTGAGTACTGCGCTGGTTGGATTGAACCCACATGCCCAAAATTCTTATTGTTGTCTTTTCGGGTATGGGCGTCCCATCTAGGTAGACGTTGAGTTTTAGGTCCTCGTTGGTTGGGACGGTCCGGTTTTGCTTGCCTCTCCAGACTCTCAGCAGTTCCGATTTCTCGGTCGAGCATGCCAGTCCTCTTTCTGCGAGGTATTGCTCTACACAAGAGGCCGCTTGCTGTAGCCTTTGTTCCTTCTCTCCGAGACAGCCCGTGTTTGTCCAGACTGTTATATCGTCAGCATACATTGCATGCCTGATGCCTTCGATGTTCTCTAGTTTTCGAGCTAGGCCTATCATAGCTATGTTGAAGAGTAGGGGTGAGATAACTGACCCTTGGGGTGTTCCTTTGTTTGGAGTGCGAATTTTTTCCGATCGAAGGTCTCCTATGCCGATGGTGGCAGTTCTATCGGACAGGAAGGCTTTGACGAAGCCGTGGATTCTGCGTCCGCAATCCAGGTTGTCTAGGCCCGTAAGGATCGCTTCGTGGCTGACGTTATCGAATGCCCCCTTGATGTCCAGGGCCATTATGACATTTTCTCCCGTCCGAGGTACGTTTCGCAGGACATCTTCTTGTATTTGGAGGAGAACGTCCTGCGTCGAGAGCTTCGCTCTGAAGCCGAACATGGTATGTGGTACACAGTCGTTGTCTTCCATGTAATTTTGCAGTCTGAAAGTTACAACCCGTTCGTAAAGCTTGCCAAGGCACGACGTGAGTGATATAGGCCTGAGGTTTTCAATTTGTAGCTTTTTACCAGGTTTAGGTATCATTATTACTTCGGCGTGTTTCCAATCTTCGGGAACCGTCTCCGCCTCCCAATGTTTGTTAAGAAAGGTGACGAGCTCTTTTATGAGGTCGTCGCTCAGGTTGCGGATTAAGGCGTTGTCGATTCTGTCCGCTCCGGCTGCCGTGTTTCTGGTGGTGTTTCTTATGGCCGCGTAAACTTCTTCCACAGTTATGGGGCGGTCGAGTTTCTCGTTTTCGGCTCCTCGATACGTTCCTTGGTATCGCGGGGGGTTGTGATCGCCGAAACATTTTTCTCGTGCCTTCTCCAGTAGGGCGATGTCTGATCCCTCGAAGGAGTGGATGGGGGACGCTACATGGCGGTTCAAGCAAGCGGACGCGCGTCGCATCGGTTCCGCACATTTTGACCGAATTCGACCGGACCGAATCATTCTCGCCACCGGATTTTCTTCGGAACGGAAAGATATCAAGTGCTGGATCCCCGGGATAGAAATTTCAAGCGGTAGGACCAGTTTTCGGCTTTCTACCGGACTTGAAAGTTACACAGCGGACGCCGGCCCGCTAACCCTAACGGGCCACCCAGCTCGACATCGTGAGAGCATGGGCCGCTAACCTTGTCGACGACGCCGACGCCTAGCATCGACGCCGTTTCAACGACAGACCGAATGGCGGGGCCCAGCCAAGACAACGATGTGCCACTACAATCACCAAACGTCCTTCTCAACGAATTCCAAGAGATGGATGAAGGCGACTTCGGAGACGCCGACTTCGGAAGTGAGGACGAGATCCCGTCCGACTCCTCGTCGAGGCCAGCCGGGTACAACAACGATGCCAGCTGGGAGCTTGCACAATCCAAGCGCCAGAGAAAACTTCAAAGGCGAAAAGAACGCAAAGGCACGGGAACGGGCCCGGCCGCCAAACCTCAAGATGGAAAATTACCGGGTGATGCGACCGGCTGCAACAACAATGGATCAAGGGAGCAGAGCAGGCCTAGGCGAAGAATGCCGCCACTCCCCAGAAGCGACTACAAGATCATTATTCGACCTAAGAAAGGACTCATGGTGAAGTCCCTCACCACCCACCAAGTAGCGCGCTCCATTGTCATGGCGTGCGGCCAGCAATGCAAGGACGATGACCTACTTGTAAGGCTTCGCACCGGATCCAATATCATTATCGTTAGCACCCCGCACGAGCAAACGGCCCAGCTAGTGCGGCACATTACCCGTCTCAAATTCGACGGAAAGACTTATGATGTAAACGCTTACGTGGCAGCACCGGAAGACGTCCTGCGCGGCGTGATCCACGGTGTAGACCCAGGTACCCCTCCTGAAGAACTCAAAGCACACTTACGAGTCAGAACTCAAGGAGTGACCATACTTCAGGCAAGGATGCTCGGAAAATCCAAGACGGCAGTGCTCACGTTCGACGGCCCGGTCTTGCCGAAATTCGTCATATATTACGGAGGAGAAGTACCATGCTACCAGTACCGCCCCACCAGGCAAGTGTGTTACGTCTGCTTCCAGCAAGGACACCGCTCCGACGTCTGCCCCACACCGAACATTATTGTGTGCGGACTGTGCGGAGTTTCAAACCCGCCCGACGACCACGAGTGCGCGCCCAAGTGCATAATCTGTGGCGAGGCACACCGGACCGGATCCAAGGAGTGCCGAGAGAGATTGAAAAAAGCAAGGCCAAAACACACAGGAGGAAGAGGACGGAGCGACCAACGCGGGCGACCACCCAAGCGATGGCTCAGCTCAGAGGGAGACACATCGAGGAGCCGATCGAGGTCCAACTCCTTCCCGCCTCTACCACCAGCCGGCCCACAGGAGGGGGAGAAACAAGAGAAAAAGAAAAAGAAGAAGCTTTCCCAGACAAGCGGCGGCAAGGTGAGCTGGGCTTCTACCACTGCTTCGCACTCGGTAGGAAAGGGTAGTGACATAAACAACACAAACAACAAAGACAGTCGTGTCACAGAACCGAAGGACGCGAACAGCGATGCGCTCAGACGCGAGCTAGAACTGGCTCGAATCAAACAAAACGAGCTCGAACGCAAAGTTGAGGAACTCACAAAAACACTAAAGGAACAACAGCGGGAACTCGACATGACTAGAGCCCTTCCAAAACGACAACCACAGGCATCGAACGAAGGAGACCTTGAAACACGAATGCAACAGATGATGCAGCAGATGATGCAGGATATGATGCAGCAAATCCAATCGCAAATGCAACAGATGCAAGTACAATTACAAGGGCAACAGCAACAAGGCAACAGCTGTAACGCGTAAACATGATCAATACGTATCGGCAAGAACAAGAATACTTAGATATTTGGCAATGGAACTGCAGAGGCTACCGCAAAAAGCAGGCCCTCTTAAAACAATATATAAACACACAACTCACACCTCCTGATGTAATTGCGCTCCAAGAGACCGGAATCAAGCCGACCTTACAAGGGTACGAGGTTTACGAGAGTCAAAACGAAGGTAAAGCGGCCGTCCTAGTCAGCAAAACCATTACCGCCATCAGGCACGATACCATCGCCGACACCGACGTTGAACACGCGCTTGTTGAACTTATTCCGAAAAAGCGAAAGGGACGCAGCACGTTCTTACTGAACGTGTACAGCCCGCCGAGACAAAGAAAAGCCAAACTCTTCGAACTGTTTTATGGAGCGCACAAGCTGGCCAAAGAAAATGCACTCATCATCGTAGGAGATTTCAACGCCATGGACAGGAGTTGGGGATACCAGAAACAAGACATCAAGGGAAGGACATTAGTGGAAGTAGCGGAATACTTTGGCTACAGTCTAATCACAGATCCTGCGACCCCCACGAGAATCGGGAATAGCGTGAGCACGGACACATGCCCGGACCTCACCTTCGTAAGGAAGAGCAGGGAGTCACAGTGGGAAAACATGATGGAAAATCTAGGCAGCGATCACTTTATCCTCCGGACACGAATAGCATCCGACACCATAAGACGCCAGATTGGACAGGCGAAAATCACTGACTGGAACGCGTTTCGTGGGGCTTGCAACAAATCTGAAGGCGGTATCCAATCACTGGAGGAATGGAGCGGCATGCTGAGAGAAACGCGACAACGATGCACAAAAAGTCTAAGGAGAACGACAGCAACGCCTGAAGTAGACGCCCACCTCCTCAGACTATGGGAAGCGAGACGCAGTCTCACCAAAAGATGGCGGAAGCAAAAACACAACAGGAAACTAAAACTAAAGACTAATCACGGCAAAACTAAAACTAATCACGGCAAAGGCGGAAGAATACGCGATGCAACTCGCGAAACAAAATTGGGAACAACTCAGCGACTCACTTAGGGGAACTCTAGGCACGGCCAGAACCTGGAATCTCTTAAGAGCACTAATCGATCCGACCAAAATAAAATCAGAGAACAATAAAGCCATCCACCGGTTCAGTTCGAAGCAGGAAACGGTAGAATCTGCATTTGGGCTCTACTAAAGGGCTCTGGAGCACCTGGAGCTCTCTTAAAGAACGGGCAGAGAACTCTGCGCAGAACGGGCAGGACTAACACACACCCCTGCGAAAACAGAGCGGCAAGCCCTCCCTTCAGAAATCCACAGTCTTCCGATCCGAAATTCCATGAGACTACAGATGCAAGGCTATACAAGCTGCACGCCAGGAATAGACAAGCTTCAACTTTACACAACAAATGACACATGAATAACATTATGAGCTGACACAAGGGTCTCAGAGAACAAGACGCCCTCGGCATCGTAGACACCCTCAAGCCAGAAATGTACAACAGACTTCCCCTATAACAACGCCATGAAGGCGAAACATAGAAATTTTAACCTTACAACCATACACCCTACAGCCGAAAAGTCCTCCCTAGGTCATCCCATGCACACCAACACCGTCAGACTGCTATAAGACAAACACACAACAAGATAGAGAAAATATTCAAAGCCAACTATTAGATCAACAAAGGAGACTGCAAATGACACAGTCTGGTGTATGAATAATAAAATCACCAAGATACATAAAACACACTCACGCAGCAACTAACGCATATCCTCTAACGTGAACATTGCTAACTCTGCCGCAAACAACTGTAATAGAACCGTAGCCGTGGCCTCGTGGTAGAGCGCCCGCCTCGGCTTCGGGAGGTGGTGGGTTCGACTCCCGCCGCCGGCCGGGTACCCACCGGTTTTCTCAAAATAGCTACAAGCTATGCCCCGGCCTGGTGCTCGGCTTCCCAGGGTTGCATAGCTTGGGAAAGGAGCGGGCTCCTATTAAGCAGCCGGCTAACTTCAGACGCGAACCAGTTTTCTTGAAGTTTTTCCCCCTTTTCACGGAAGTTCTTCCATGCAATAAAGAAAAAAAAAACCGAAGCGTGGCCTTGTGGTAGAGCATCCGCCTCTCATTCGGGAGGTGCTGGGTTCGATCCCCAGTGCCGCCGGGTACCCACCGGTTTCTTTAATGGGTAAAAGATTTCCCCTGGCCTGGTGCTCGGCTCTTCTAGGGGGAAATGCTTGGGAAAAGGGTCTTAGACCAAACAGTTACCTTGACGGATGAGTGATAAGTTCTCCCCGCCAAGCAACCATAAGTCCGCCTCGTGGTGCATAAGCCCAATTCGTGGCCCTTTTTTTACTTCTCCCAAACGTACACCCCTAAAGAAAGCCGAGCGCCAGGCCGGGGGACGTTTGTACCTTTTTGACCGGTGGGTGTCCGGCGGTGGGTTTCGAGCCAAGCACCTCCCGCAGCCGAGACGGGCACTCAAATTACTAGGCCACGACTGCGAGGCATGCACGAGGCATGCACTCGGCATGCGAGGCATGCACGAGGCATGTCAACGGAAAAATATGCTATACACCGACGTGCAACGAACTCAGTCCTAGAGCACTCGGTCACATGAGAGAATTTCGACCCTTCGGGCGCAATCCCGGGCGCGCTACAACACGACATCAGTTCAATGCTTCATTCATTAGTACATCCATTCCTTATCACTCTGAGACCTTGACTTGAGTATATTCCCAAGAAGCAGCTCGTTGATGCGTTTTTCCATGACCGAAGCGCCATGGCGCCGGCGTTTCCTATCTCCTATGAATTCCTATCTCCTCAGGTCTTCCGCACACTTTCCAAGCCACTCATTGGAGACACAATTCGCACATTCCTTACATGTCGTCAATCACTCTTACTCTACCCAATGCGGGGAAACCACTACAGATTATCGCTGCCTCCGAGCCTGCCCTTCCTCGATAGCGGTTACCACAATACCCTTCCCTAGGCCTGCCTCCAAGAAGACCATTCTTGCAGCCAGAAGTGGCTCCAAACAGGCTAAGCAGGTTGTGAGGGCTGGAAGGAGCTGCCCCAAGGCTCCTGGTCTCAGGTCTGTTCCTGGGAGGCTAAAAAAATGGTAGTGTTTACTCCCGTTCCTATTTCTTCCCCGGTGATACCAATCCAACACCAGCTGCTGTCGCTTCGACACCACAGACTTTATAAGCACATCCGCCCATCAGACTCCCTGCATCCAACTTCTGCGCTTTCCTTTGCTCGGAATGCGCGACGTTACATTAAAAATCTTTGGCTATCTGCTGGCCCTGTCATTCACTCCACGCATGTGTATACTCTGCACACCTCCACTGCTCTGCTCTTGTTTTTTTTATCATTACCCAAGCCATTTTCCTCCTACAGTTCGCTGCGCTTTACTCAACTGCAAATCACACGCCAGTAACGTCTATGTTTTATTCTGACACCCGGGGGTACAGGTCCGTGTCTAAGACTAATTGTTCTATGAACACATCGTCGCATCACTCTAAATTGCGTCACGGTTCCGTCTAGAGAAACAAACCCCTGCATCTTCCCCTGCGGCCTTTTCCCCGCATCGTGCCTGTAACCATATTGTCGCAACGCATTGAGGCAACCACGTTGCGCTCACGAAAAGGTCGCACGTTCAAGTTTCGCACGACCACGCTGACTGCTACAGGAGCCTAAGGAGACTAATAATGCAAACGGAGTGCCTTTAGTGGCCTTCGTAGGTTGGCATAAGGCGATAATACCCGCTCCCGACGGGAGAGCAAGAGCGGTTGCCTAACGGCACTAAGCATTATGACGTTGCTGCTGCAGTTGCATTCGACCCGCGTCACTATGTTTCGTGTTGTTTGTGCTCAGCTGTTTTTCGCTGGATTTGTTCGGCGCTTACGGCTTCTAAAGGCATGAAAGCAGAGATATTTATTTAGAAATTGTCACGCTGAAGATCTGTCACAGGAGAAAGAAAAGATTCTGACGTTCACGGTCTTTGGATGAAACTGGTTTGGTGGACTGGAGGTTGCTCGGACTGATGCAATCTTTGATCGGTCCACCATAATGTGTCATTTAGTCAAATAGAAGACAAATATTCTGGCGCGCCCATCAATACATTGCTCTCCAGTAGAGAGAACGGCACAATATGCGTGTGTTATGCAAAATGTTTTTTTTTTTTGGTGTTATTCGTTTTTCCTCAGCACAGTTGGTGCCAATATGCATTTCAAGCAGCTGATGTGCAAGCAAACAATTCCGGACAAAAGCATTTTTGGCGGGAAGCAATTTATGAACGCAATTTTTTCATATAATGTGAGATTTCATTGCACCAATAACTATATCTGCAGATCACGCAACGGTAGTCTTGTTTTTTTTATTTCTAATAACATTTTGTTATCGTAAAAGCGTTCCTAGTTGGTCTTTTATGGCAGTCATAACTTTTGAATGCAATCAGTGCAAACACAATAAAATAAGGGTTTTGCTACATGTCAGAAGACTCGACAATTAGCTTCAATATTTCCATAACGTCGTCTTAAATTTCCTAATTTTCAAAATTTTTGGCCCAGAATGTTGGACATGCATAAAAATAGGTAAGTATACTGAAAGACGGAGCAACTGAATCGGGGGCGGTGCGTATGAGGGAAACAAAACACAAACTATCTAATTAGCTAGCCAACGACTGGGCGAATAAACAGACGAACGGAAGAACATTATACAATTATAGTTAACCCATCTATGAATATCTACGAACTTTGTAGTGAACTTAAACAATTTGCTGTATAGTCATTAGAGGGGAAATTTAACTAGATCTACGCTGACACCGTGAAAACCAATCATGTTCGAAAACTTCAATGATGAAGGATGATAAGAATGTCAAGAATGAGCTGAATTAGAGAAAAGATCTGAGTTCAGTCAAGATATGTGACAGCCTGAAGAAGTAATAAATGTTTAATTCCTTCGATACTGCTTATTTCAAGAGACAGAAAGTTGATTGAAAGGCTTCAAACAAGTAGGTGTTGTAACAAAGTTCAAAATAAAAGCAATACGGATGTATTGCTTTCCGACGAAAAGCGACGGTGCTCACCTAAAACTAAGGAAAGAAAACATTACCGCTCTGAAATTCTTTCTGTGCTTGCTTTTCAGACCCGCCGGTTTTCTCCACACCCCAAAACACGGGGAGAAGAGGCATGGTCTTCCGTGGACTCAATCGTCTGGGATTCTGACGCAAAAGAATAATAGTAAACTCAGCTTTATATTTAACTGGAAACAGAGAGGTTCCAATTTTAAAGGGCATAATTCAAACACACCATGCAACCGTAGTCATATTAGTTTAAGAGTAAGGGCACTGCACGTGACTGGACTCGTAAATCTAAAGAACCCCTGGTGGTCAAAATTTCCGGAGCCCTTCACTACGGCGTCCCTCATAGCCTGAGTCGCTTTGGGACGTTAAACCCCAATAAACCAAAGCAAACGAAACGAATGGAGAATAAATTCATATATCTGGGGAAAAGAAAATACTTCGTCTACTGCTTAAAATTTTTACACAGGAGCGCAAGCACTACACGGTACAATGCGGTAAAAAATATTGGGGCACTTTTTGGCAGTCTGTGCAGGCAACGTGAATGAACGCCCTTGTAACTCTCGTCTTCTCAGTTTTAAACGCCTCATGGAACGAAAATGCGACGTGCTTATTGCCTTCTGCTTGTTCTGAAGTTTGTATGTTTGCTTGCTACTTGGCTATATTTTGCCATTGCATATTTATTGGATATTTGCTTGCTCAGATCACTCCAAATTACTGAAACATGGCGGCAGGAAGGAGCAACATTAAAAACAAATTGAGTTTCGGGAGAGGCGTGCGCGTTGCTGCCCAAGGGGAGTGGAACTTGCCAATGACTGAGAAAAGCGTTTTTGGTGCTTTTAACGAGCAGGCAAACATTAGCTTCCCTGTTCTAACGCCTCCACCTTGAGCTTTTTGGCTCCGGCTACGTTGCGTCATTGAGGATCCATTAGTGCCTGAGCGAGGACATTAGGATGAGTGCTTGGGATGACGCCTTTTTAGGGAACGGCATTAATCGTCCTGGACGCATTTTTGAGTGCGTCATGTTTGCAAACTTTGCCCTCTTGTAAGCTGCATTGTGTTTCATTCCTCTCTACTGACAAGGAGCTATAGAGGCTCACACGAAACTGGTCACTCAGTGCACAAAAAAAGTTCAAACACCATGTCACTGAGACCAAACATTTCGAAGGGTATTGGCGCGGTAGGAAACGTCGAGAGTTTTATATAGGCACTTTGTTTTATCTTATTTATATATATCCAGTCTAAAATGTACTGCTTCACACAAAATCGGTCAGTTATTACCTTTCTGATTCCGGATAAAACAATAAAAATTCCACCTACTTAATTCTGTTTGGCACGTGCTTTCTGATTCATCTGATTCAACACATGAAAGAATATCCCATACTCCATACATTATGCCATTCTTCAGGAATGACGTGAAAAGAAACGACGTATTATGTGATGAAAACTGATTAGCCCTAACCCTTTCTTCTTTCTTTCGAAGGAACGGCTCAAACTTCTCTATCTGTAACGGTGTTTATTTCTGTTCCCTCTGCTACTAGTATCATTCGTGGCTGTGCTGACAACTAAGAAAACAAAAGTTCGTTAAACTATGACGCAGTAGATGCGCAGTGATCAGTCAAGATTGGACAAGTTTTTGGTTTGGCTTATGGGGTTTAGCTTACACATTACACTTGGAGGTCCCAAAGTGAGGTCTGCGGAGCGGCCTCCAGATAACAAACACATCACAAGCTGATACGAAGTGGAAAAAAACGCGGTTCATTATGCTTATAATTATGCTTCGCTTTAATGAATGTGATTTAGAAAAAAACATTGCTTCATCATAGAGGGTGCATTTTGATCATAATGCAGAGCGATGATCATCGGTAACTTGCGTGACTTGGAATTGGCTAGTGACAGCGGCCACCGATATTAAAGAGTTTGACGGTGGCAACTTGCGGAAGGGATATTCAAGGGAATGTTAATACTAAAATAGTGGTTGGTAGGCAATCAATTTCGGCGATTTAATCCAGTGCGTTTTGAACTACACGGGCTTAATCACTCCTTGGAAGTTTTAAACGCCTCCAGCATACGTGTGGTCCAGAAAATCGTCCCTCTTTTCTGTAAGTAGTCGGGGCGGCACCGGCCGTCTCATTAGATTGGTATGCGATTCCACGGGCTCAGTACGCAGCTCAGGTTCCCTGAAAGAGGGCGGCAAATAGTGTCCCCGAATTCCCTTCCCTGTGTTAGCACACAGACCATGACGGCTTCGCGTTTAATTGCAAATAAAGTAAACGCTAGCGACGCAATAGTCGCTTAGAGGTGGCTGTGGCTTTTCTGGGGCTGCTTCCTGAATATCCCGGCAGCTGTTGCGCGAAATTGTTTGCTTCTTTGGGGTAACGTGAAATGGCTTGCCATGGAAGTCTTCAATAGCTGAGTGTAGCGGCTAGAGGACTGGTTTATTGAAAACTGTCTTTAAGACGTTCTCACATCGATGCCAGACGTATAAACCTTTCCCAGAGGAGGAGATAATCGACCCATTATTGGAAATGTATTGACAATGGCTGGTCCTAAAAAGGACCAGAGTGACGCCATCCATTTGCAACAGTGTTCCTATTACCTGTGCTGGTTAGTTTATTATGGCCTGCTATCGGGAGCAATGAATCCAACAGCTCATGGCCCAAAGCAGCGAAGAATTTTCGGGGTAATCTGGAATTGCCTCACTGAATCTCACAGACTGTCAGTCAGCTTATAGCGAGAGACTGCATTCCGCCTAACGAGGTGCAAAATATTATTTCAGAGGCGAGACAGGTCTTTTAATACACATTTGCGCGAACTGTTACAGAGAGCCTTCTTTCTTCTTTACCGGTCGTCTATCCTTTGTCTCACTGATCGCGTGCGGATTCGACCCGTATTTGTCCAGGCGATCCTAGTAAATATAAATCGTGCAGAAAGCAGCCTATTAAAGGCTCACGAGATTCGCCCTAATTTTCTCCTTACCCCATATTTATAAAATACTTCTACTGTGGCCCTCACAGAGGCTACATCCTGGGTAATGGCGTGGGGAGCAGATCAAGGGAAGGAAGCTTAAATACGGATTATTGACCTCTTTAGAGCACTCTGTGCAGACGATAATAAAAAATCGTTCATCTTACGGGACGAAATAATTGAATCATTCGAAATGCGCATTAGAACGAGGCATCTTTTTCTGGGGAGAAACAAAACAGTGTGCTCAAATACTCGGACTTATAAAATATCACCAGAATGTGAGTGCAGAAGAAAACACTAGAACACTTGGATATTTCTTGCAAAGCAAAAGAAAGCTTTCTTTTCTAGCTGTATGGCTGCACTTGCAGGGATGCCAATGATTAATTATTCCATTATTACAAATCTACTCACCCTAGGGGATTCCCCTAAACATTTGACCAACACTGTACCCACATCAAGTTATTGATGAATTCGTTCTCAGCCTACCGTAAGCTTGTCGCCCCGGTTAGCTCACAGAAAGGATATATATATATATATATATATATATATATATATATATATATATATATATATATATATATATATATATATATATATATATGAGAAGCCAACAGCCACAGAAACCAAGGGGCACAGGAGGTTTTTTTAGTTTATTTATTTATTTTGTGGTGTTGATCAATTTATAACATTACTGAATATGTTATCGCTTAAAGCCAACTGATTAGAAAAGCAGAAGGAAAAACAACCACATGCTGCCGGTGGGATCCGAACCCACGACCTCCGAATTACGCGTCCGGTGCTCTACCGCTTTCTTACCACAGCCAAGGTTCAGAACGTTTTGTTGATTCACCTTGGTAATTTCAGCATGAATTCAACATGAAAGCGATGCAGAAACGTTATTGAGAATGCTCAACTCCAGCACGAGGGCCACGTTTCCAATGAGTTTCAATTCGGCCTCAAAAATTCACCAACACTAGGCCGGACTGGTCCGAACACAGATTCAACATAACATGTTGACTCGGCTCATAAGAACTTCAACGCTGTCTCAAGAAACACTTTTGTAAGGGGGTCCGTACAACGAGTTCCGTACAACGCGCTCCTTACGTCCTGTGTGTAGCGACGTCCTGTCGTCTGCTAGTGTCGTTCCGTTGCGATGCAAATGACACCTTTTTTTGAAACGTCTTTTCCAAAGACTTCGCTGGTCTCCTCATGCTGTTGACAATGCAAGCAGCATTGTCGTGGAAAAAAGACGAGAACGGTGATAAGGCGAAATGCGTAACGGAAGACGGAAATTGAAACTGAGCAACCATGCTGATGTCCCATTTCATGCACTGCCACAGGCCGACTTCCGGGACGAGGCCGCTTACTTGCGGTGGCTTCACTTTCGGGTGCCCGATGCGTTATCAAGCCCCTAGTGGGATGCGTTATCAAGCCGAACCCCCACCCAAAACTGGAACCGAACCCGAATTTTCGCCCGGAACCAAAACCGAACCGAACCCATATTTTTTTCGCCATCTTGGAACTGAACCCGAACCGATTCAAAGGAATCGTTCGGAATAGGTTCGGGACTCGGTTCAACCCCACTTTTTTTGCATCCCGGCGCACTTTCTTTTTCGAACAAAACGAGATGATCTAGCGTGTAGATTTACCCACCCGTAGCTGTCAGCGCTGAAAAGTGCGAAAATGGCACCCAGTATATGTGACAGCAAACTTATAAGAAGTCTGCCGGCGAGTTGGGCCGCGTACCCTGCCGCTTTCCGGGTAAGATCGGCAATTAGAGCTTTAAGCTTTCTAACATGTTTCTAGCGTCGCCAACGGCGGACGAGGCTGCGACGGGCTTCCCAGAGGTGTAGAAGGTTGTTATCCACGTCCGTGACCGCCTCTGAGAGCTGGATGTGTGTTTCATGCGAGGAAAGGTGTGTCAGCAGCTGTTGGGACCATACTGGGTAGCCTTCCTCGGAAATGGATGTGTTATCAAGTCAGTGAAAAGTTTGCCTGAATTTCGTCCAATCTGGGATACGGGCTTGTGATCTGGGACGGTTGAGGGGGCGTATACTTTGTGTAGTTAAGGATGCAGTGGGCGCTACCGAGGATCTCCTCGGTGTTGAGCCAGTCTGCGTGTCGTATGATGCGAGTGAAGGTCAAGTCCGAACACGTATCCCGTGTCACGGAATTTCCTAGCCGGGTTGAGTGGACAGGGTCCGTGTGGAGGGTGAGGCCCAACGTGGACGCAAGTTCCGCCAGCTTACGCCCAGGCGACTCCTTCTTGGGAAATCTCACAGCTGACTGGGAGGTTGGTTGCTTTTGTTTATGGGGTTTAAGGTCCCATACCGACTCAGGCAATGAGAGACGCCGTAGTGAAGGACTCCGGAAATTTTGACCAGCTGGGGTTCTTTAACGTGCACTGACATCGCACAGTACACGGGCCTCTAGAATTTCGCCTCCAAAGAAATTCTACCGCCGCGGCCGGGATCGAACCCGCGTCTGTCGGGTCAGCAGCCGAGTGCCGTAACCACTGAGGCACCGTGGCGGCCAACTGACTTGGAGGTTTAAAGCGTTAAAGTCGCCCACAATAAGCAGGGGATCGCTACTTGCTACTCTTAGCGCGCGGCTAAAGAGGTCCGCAAAAGTCGCTCGCTCAAGTTTGGGAGAGCAGTACACGTTGAGTATATGCAACGGTGGGTCCCTGCGGCGGACTGGTGGGAGGGTCACCATTACATAAGAATACTCTAGTTGGAGGTCGAGAGCCACTAATTTGGCTTTGTAGTCTTTGTGAACGAGAAGACAAGACGGGAGTTCCTGTTGGAACGTCGTTCAATTTCAAATTGTGGCGCCCAGGCCTGGCTCCTGGAGGGCAACCACGGCTGGTAAGGACTCGAAAGTTTCAAGGTAGAGGCGGAAATTGGCCCGCTTAGTACGGTCTTTAAAGGCTCTACAGTTCCACTGTGTTATTGAAGTGGACATCGCCGAATTGGAAAGGGCGGAACTCCTTTGATTAAGGTGTCTCGCCGTGATTTAAAATTCTGGGGGGGGGGGGGGGGGGGGGGGGGGCAAGACGAGAGGTTGGCTGCCCCAGAGCCAGGTACTTGCGCCATCAAGGGGGTGATGACGGAAGGAGCGGGGCAGCTGCTGTCATTGTCCGAATCAATAATCAGACGAATGAATTTGGAAGGCCGGGTTGTGTTTTGAGACCACCGCGGGGACGGCAGATTTGACATTTGTCAAAATCTGGTTCATGGCGGACTCGACCATAGATCACAGTTTAGAGGTTAAGCGCTCCTCCATCGCAGAGATGGCTGTCACGAGGGCAGGCGAGATCTCCCCGTCGCTCTTCATTGCGTCCGAGTTCTGCGGGCTCGGTGCGGCGGACGCCAATTTTGACTCTAAATTTTGAATTTTGTTGATCAAAAGCTCATTCTGTGCCCGGAGCACGTCTATCTGTTTTTTATTCCGCATCGTGTGCGGAGACGGTTACGGGGGAGGGTGGGGGATGGGCGGAAGAGGAGGCGATCTCAGCCCAGTTGCACACCTGTTTGTCGTGTTGAGGCGCTGATGCCCGGGCGTCGGCAGCGCCAATTCTCTTGAGGGCCGGTTAGTGGCCAGTGTCTCTGCGGCTGTGCGGTGGGGGCGCCGTCTTCTTCCCGAGCGCTGATTTCACCGACGGTGAACAAGGTGAAGTTGTTTTCCGTTCGGTGCCGTGAGCACCACGCGGCGTTCCGCCACCGGCACCTGATTTGGGATGACTTGGCTGCTTGCCAGGCCGCTGGTTTTTTGGCAGCTCTGGGCGTTTAGCCTTGGGGCAGGCACCTTGAGCTGCCGCACTTTTCCCGTGCAGTCGCGGGAGTTGGTAGCGTGGGCTTGCCCACAGACTGCACAGGACAGAGTACATTGATGCGGCGTCTTGACCCCGTCGACGGTCGGCACCGTTTGGCCACACAGGCCACACTTTTCATCCGGGCAGGGGCAGGTGTCTGCCCGGTGGCCAACAGTGCCGCACTGCACGTAGGCAGGGATGGGTTTCTTCTACGCACGCACAAGGGCTACTTCGGAGTTATAATGCACATATCGCGGCATTACACTGCCCACGAAGGTGAGCGCCGCGACGTCTGATTTTCCAAGCTTGCGGATATCGGCAAGCTCTCCAGCACGCCACTGGATCTTGTTTTGGAGGGACTCACTGGCCTCGTGCTTGGCCACGGGGATGACGCCGCGGCACACGTCGCGAGTGAGTTTCAAGTGGCCGTACATGGAGAGCCGGCCCTTCGGGGATGTTAGTTCAAAATCCCGCAGAAGCTTGTCCGCGACCTGCGGCTCTCTGGACACCTCAATTTCGCTCTCATGTACGTGGTATTGGTGTCCACCTGTAAAGCCCTGCTTTCCCTAAAAATTCCGTGGTTATAACAATACTAAACCACCGACAGACAGATCTCTGCCCTGCCCCGGTGGCTCAGTGGTTACGGCGCTCGGCTGCTGACACAAAAGACGCGGGTTCGATCCGGGCAGCGGCGGCTGAATTTCGATGAAGAGAGAGAGAGAAAATTGGCGGGGGCTTAGCTCTGGTTAAGCCAGGTAGGTTACGAAAGCAAAAGCGCAGCGCCTCCAACTGAAGGAACGCAGTGTGCCGCGTCCACAGGTCACGCGTGGCTACCGGCCGCCGCTGCGCGACGACTGAAAGCGTCTTTGAACGCAGTGCACCGCGTCTACAGGTCACGCGCGGCTACCGGCGCGACAACTCAAAGCGTCTTCGGTAATTTTTTTATATTTTGTTTCTTATGTTGTTGGACTGACAGGATGAAAACATAATCTACAGCTGGTATGACGTCACAGCCGCAGTAGCGCCACAGGTGCGCAGCGCGGCAAACACACGCCGTAACTTCAGCTGGGCTATCCGAAGGAGCGAGTCGGTCGCCCATATTCGCTCCGCTAAAGGTCAAACGTAACTGCGGCCGGGTCACGCGAAGGCTCAGGGAGAAGTAATGCTTTCGAAATAAAAAACTTTATTTCAACAGGAATTCAGGGCACGCCCCCGGTTCCCCGCACGACCGCACTGCACTCAAGTTTTAATGTTCCTAAGTGGTCGAAATTTCCGGAGCCCTTCACTACGGCGTCTCTCATAGCCTTAGTCGCTTTGGGACGTTAAACTCACATAAACCACACATATCTGTGCCTTAGTTATCATGCAGCCTCGAAGGACACACTCCCCACTGGTAACAAACATGAGAAAATGAAAGAGCGACAGAGGCGGATATAGAGGTTAAATCCAGCGTGTTACACCTCCACGCCAGAATACCTACGTAGAAAGCGCACGACGTTTCGATGCCTTACTTAGCATAATTTCGAAATATTTTTCAAAATTTGAATTAAAAATGGAATCAAAAATCATTATTCGCAGCAAATTGCCGCTAATGCAATGGTTTTTTAAAAGTATTTTTAGATGCACACAGTTTCAAATCGAGCGATGAGTGAGGAGCGTTGTTGTGGACTTCAGATTTTCTGTTTGAGCGCTTGAGAGAGAGAGAGAGAGAAAACTTTATTTACAGAGGAATTCGGGGCACGCCCCAGGGTCCCCGCACGACCCCACTGCACTCGAGTGTTTATGTTCCGAAGGTCCATAACACTGGCCGCACGGCCGGTGGCGATGGTCATGACTGGATCACATACTCTGCGGACACCTCACTCGCCCTGTGAGGTGGCGGTAATGCGCTAAGCTGGGAGTGAACTCCTCTCCCAGCCAGACTAGGCTACTCAAGTTTCACTCATTTCGTGGGCCCAGGATGTCGCCCCCACCTGGGGGCCACACAGGACACACCAGCCCTAATTCCAGACACCCGTCACAAATGTTCTCTCTCTCCCTCCACTTGCGAACTGAGTCAGTTATGCCCCTTTCCTTTTCTCAGAACGAGAGGACTGAGACTTTGTTAGGAAAAGAGGAAGGAAGGAAGGAAGGAAGGAAGGAAGGAAGGAAGGAAGGAAGGAAGGAAGGAAGGAAGGAAGGAAGGAAGGAAGGAAGGAAGGAAGGAAGGAAGGAAGGAACGAAAACTTAATTTTACTCCAGTGCTCTTTTCTTCGGTTTTTGGGACATCTTCAGAGACGTTCTCTCCTTGGTTGTATACCCAGGAGTCCTCTCTGTCGACGTCGTCCACCTCTAGTCAATGGTGGTTCGCCCTCAGACCAGGGCTCCGCTGGCCACAGCCGCCCGTTGGGCTCGCTGTTCTGTTCTGCAGTGTGCGTCTGCCCTGAATGGCTTCAGGCGATTTCTCTCGCACCTATGGAACATAATTCACCCATACGCGTGCGTTTCAACGAGACACAGGAGCACGCGAGGCAGCGGAGAGCATCTGTCAGTATGCTTCGGATGCGTTTCCGGTTTGCGGCCTCGTTTCCTTCTTCTAAAAATGTCGCCTCCCTCTTATTGGCCGGAGGCATGGAGGAAGAAAAGAACTCAGGAGAGGCGGTTACGTGACATTTTTGAAGCCGCTCTCCTCTGCACCCCCCCCCCCCCCCTCGCCTACTTGGCCGCCGCCTCGGAGCGCTTCCGCATGCGAAGCGGACAACGTAGCAGACGACGTCACTGTGCTCCTCGTTACGATTGGCTGCGCCGACATCCGAAGACTCCCAGTAGTCCGTGCAAAAACGCCTGACTTCTGGCACACTTTTTGGCGTGCAGCTCGGATATCGAGGGCCTTTCTTGACCTTTCCTTCCTCCCTGGGAATTGCTCCATAAAAGTGCTGTAGCTGCACTCACTTTACTCAGTCTGTTTAAATTTCATGTCCTGTATTCTTAGCGAGAAATTTTGAATATTCAAATATTGTAAGGCACTGTTATGGAAATACTGAAGGTAGTGGTGCATTCTTGCGACGCGTAGCAAAATTTTTCTCTCAAAGATTTTCCATCGACCACATCTAGCACTTTAGGCTGCTATACAAGAAACCTTGGGGGAACGTTTTAGATTCTAGCGAAAACGATAATAGAACAAAGTTGCAAGCGTGCCGACGGTGAATCTGCGAATATATTGATTGCTATATTGAAATCTTACATTTTATAAAAATTATATTCGTTACTTATTTCCTATAGAAAAGCGCTTTTCTCCATAATGGAGGGATATAGGTTTCGGGAGTTGCACTTGTTTTCCTTTGCAACCTTCCTTTGCCCCCCCCCCCCCAAAAAAAAAAAAAAAAACGATGGTAGTGTTCCCGAGGGATGATCTTTCTCTCTCGCCTATTTTGATACTTCCTTTTAGCGGCCCTTTAAACTCTTGCATGAAATGTACGATTACTAGAGGTGTTTGTCCCTTTAAGGTGCTACATACATAATTGCGCGCAAAGTGAATTCGCCGCTTTTTGGGAGATTTCGCTGCAACTAGCAAGGATCTTGTAATAAGGGAGTAATTACTCATTGGCATCCACCCAAGCGCAGCCATACGGCTACAAAGGAAAGCTATACAGCTTTCTCAGAAACTTCGTAGTTAAAGAAAACTTCCTTTGTAGCCGTATGGCTGCGCTTGGGTGGATGTGAATGAGTAATTACTCCCTTATTACAAATTTAATCCACCTTGGGGGATTCTCCTAAACATTTCACCGACTAGCAAGGATCTTGTTTCAAGAAAATTTGACATCGTTTCTGCCGCAAGTGGAATTATCTTTTACACCAACCAGCGAAAGGATTAAGGAATATTTTACTGAACACCAGCTTCGTGGTACGTTTTCCGCCATTTCCTTGCCGACATATTTGCCCCCTTCACTACCTGAAAAAAATTTTTTTCCGCATTTCTACCGTGGTGTGCCGATTCGAAGCAGGTAGCAATTTTCCCATCTCTTGCTGTTTATTTTGAATATTTGGAGATTTATACATTACTGAAAAATTGCGAGGATACTTTGGCAACGAATGTGTTGAGAGGCGAAAGCCGCGAACACTATGTCGTGACGGCTTCCGGTGGATGTCACGTCACACCGTTGCCGTGGCTGTATCGTTGCCGAAGTTATACATCTATCGGGGTTCTTAAGTGTCAATTACGCTTAATTACACATTTTTCCATCTAATTTGACACAAATTAGACGTTTCTCCGAATTCTGTGATAATTTTCACTATCATCACAGCATAGTGAAGGGCGGGTGAGGTGTCCACTGACTCTTTGATCTACTTATGCCCTCAAAATGAAAATCAAAAGTCCACAACAAGGCCTCTCACTCATTAGTCGAATTAAAACTGTGTGTATTTAAAAATGCTTTTAAGAAACCATTGCAGTAGCGGAAATTTGCTGCATATAATTGTTTGTGTGCTCTTTTTGCTTCAAATTTTAAAAATCTTTTGAAGCTATGCGAAGTAAGGCTTCGAAACATCGTGCGCTTGCTACGTAGGTATGCGGGCGTGGAGGTGTAACACGCGGAATTCAACCATCATAACTGTGTATACACCGCTGTTGAGGACAGTTACGTAGCGTTTTTACGGCTTTTTCGAAAGCTCTCCGGCGCCCTGCTTAACAGGGGCAAGAGCCAAGCCCTGCGCTTCGGGGCTTTTTTGTCAGACCGGCTTAGCGATATGGAGTGCGTCTCGGCGGTTAAGGTCGTGGGAGTAGCGTTCCTCTCCTCAGGGCAGGTAGCCCGCGAAACGTGGACAGAGTTGAGAGCAACCGCGGAGCACCGTCTGGCAGTAGCTGTGCGTTTTCGCCTGTCGCTGTCGGAGCGGGCATTTATCCTCAGATCTTGCGTGTGCGCGAAGCTCTACTACACCGCTACACTTTAACGCGTCGCTTGGCCACACTTTGTGGCAGTTTTTCTGGGCGGGAAAGACGGAGACCGTCGCTCGCGCGCTCTTCCGCCTTCCCATGCGCATGGGCGGGTTTAGCCTGCCCGATCTGCGCACAATGTGCAGTCGCTGTTCGAGGCGTCCACGACCAGGTCAACGCCACTGACTACCCAGGGAGAGGTCTTCTCGCCTACCTCCTCGGGGCGCGCCTTTTTTTTTGGGTCACCTTGTCGATCCTTCAGCCGACCAGCAGCCGGGGTTCTTCCGAAATGTCTGCCGGACGGCCGAGTCTCTCACAGCTAACCTGTCCGAGGTCGACGTCTCTCAGACGCAGGCCTCCCGCATTTGCGAGCTCCTTGCCATCAAGGAGGCTGCACCTGAACAGCTAGAGCGGATCAGGCGGGTGCGGTGGCGAGACTTGACGTCTCACACGCTTCCACCAGACGTCCACGACTTCAACTGGCTGCGAGGCTGGAGGGCCTTGCCTACGGGAGTCCGCGTCGCAGCGTGGGGCATCGCACCCTCTACGCGGTGTCCGCAGTGCGGCGAGAGCGAGACTCTCGAGAACGCCATGTTTGAGTGTGTGGTGGCTTAGACATAGACTTAGACAAACTTTATTATATCAGATAATCAGGACGGCGGCCGCGCCATCCCGTCCTTGTCAGACGGCCGAGATCGCCTGGGACCGGGCGGCTTTGAAGGCATATCTGATGGTCTTTTTTTGTTCTTGGAGGTCCTGGCTGCGTAGCAAACCCTCACATGACTCCTTGCAATTCACTAAAGGTGTGGATTGAGCGCATGCCCACATCATATAGGCTAAGGTGGCTGGTTGTCCACAGGCCCTACATTTCCCGTCATTGAAGCCAGGCATGAACCTACTCAGCGCGGCTGGGTTCGGAAAAGTGTCCACTTGCAACTGCCGCCATGCTGCTTCCTCGTTCTTGCTCGGCTTCTTGTGCGGTGCGGAGTATTCTCTTCGACTAAGCATGTAGAACTGTGTGATATCGCGGAAAGAGTATAACAAGAACGTTTTGGCGACTTATGTAGCGCATGTTTTTCGTTTCTATCGACGCCCGCACCAGGCCGCGCGATACGCTTGTGCGGCTATTACTGTGTGTAGGCGCCTTTGTTTTGTGGCGCCAGAATGGCGCCGCTTCCTTACAGGGCCGAATCCAGCGGGTCATGTTGCCGATGTTGCAGCGAATGCGAGCACGCCTGTTCCAGCAGGCGTGCTTAGACAGGGTGACGCTGCCGGAAGAAGAGTTCCTTCGACGGTGGAGCACCCGCTTCATCGTCGCAAGCAGGGGCCGTGTGACGGTGCGGCTCCTGCCATATTGAGTATCGCTCGTCTGTGCAGTGCGCGATGCTTGCGCCCGGAATTGGTGCGCGATCTTCCTCCCGCGTGCTTCCTCCGCGCGTATGGACCATTTTGAACTCTTGTCCTTTGGACACTTTGTGTTTGGGACCCTTACGCTGCTTGTGATTGTATGGTCAAATGTTTAGGGGAATCCCCCAAGGTGGAGTAGATTTGTAATAAGGGAGTAATTACTCATTGGCATCCACCCAAGCGCAGCCATACGGCTACAAAGAGAGTAAAGATGCCAATGAGTAATTACTCCCTTATTACAAATCTACTCCACCTTGGGGGATTCCCCTAAACATTTGACCAACATACTTCCCACTTCGAGTTACTGATCAATTCGCTCTCGCCCTACCATAAGCTTGCCGTCCCGGTTAGCACAATTGGTAGAGCGACTGCTCAGGTGTAGCGGTGGTCCCGGGTTCGAACCCCGGACCAGGACGAATTTTTCTTTAACTACGAAGTTTCTGAGAAAGCTGTATAGCTTTTCTTTGTAGCCGTATGGCTGCACTTGGGTGGATGCCAATGAATAATTACTCCCTTATTACTTGTGATTGTATGTGCGCGCATCGGGCGACATCTGTCGTCGTAATGTGTTTTTCTGTTTTGTAGAGGGACGGCTGTCCCTTTAATGCTCCTCGGTCCAAATAAACTTCTCTTCTGTTGTTGTTGTCAATTTTTACTGACGACGGTATTCGCGAGTGTCATCTTATTGTAGTACAGCCACTTTAAGTGCGAAGGAAACCGCTGCTGTAGCTGCCTGGTAAAGACATGCTAATTCGGTCAGGGCGTATCGAGAAGAGTCGCCGCATTGCGGCGCAGCGCCGAACACTCCTTAGTGTGCGCAGTGATTTTGGCACTTGACTGCTGACCCGAAATACGCAGGTTCGATACCAGCCGCGGCGGTCGAATTTCAATGCCGGCAAAACTCCAGAGGCGCGTGTACAGTGCGATGTCAGTGCACGTTAAGCAACCCCAGTTAGTCGAAATTTACGGAGCCCTTCACTACGGCGACCCTCATAGCCTGAGTAGCTGTGGGACATTAAACTCCCATAAACAAAGCCAGAAACACACCCAACTGGGACAGCCATTATCACTAGTCTTCTATATAAAATTACTAAAGAACTCATTGATCCCAACTGCTTTAATTTCGGAGACCTAACAACAGCAGAACACATCCTATCGAACTGTAGGTTTGGTTTATTGGTTGGTTTATTGAGGTTTAACATCCCGAAGCAACTCAGGCTATGAGGGACGCCACCTGAGGTTCTTTAACGTGCACTGACATCGCACAGCACACGGGCCTCTAGAATTTCGCCTTCATCGAAATTCGGCCGACGCGGCCGGGATCGAACCCGCGTCTTTCGGACCAGCAGCCGAGCGCCGTAACCACTGAGCCACCGCGGCGGGGCCTATCGGACTGTAAGGAAACTCCTCCTTCAAAAGACCTTTCTACCGGCTCTTTCACAGGAGGCCTGGCTACTGCTCCTGAGGTAGATGGACGTGAACACCCAAGCCAAGCTTGGGCACGTAGTGGGAGGTGTCGCCCTCTATTAGGGGTCGCTAATGGCACCGCACTGATTTTGAAGCGAAAAGCTTCACTAGGCTAGCCAACACCGCGCTTCGCGTAAGCCGGAGGCCAGATTTAGCACTTCTGCGCATGCGCGAAACGAAGTGACGTCACACGCAGCGCAGGTGGCCGCCGACTCTATAATAAAAAATTAATAAAGATGCGCTCAGATACAAGTCTAAAAAATAAATTAAATAAAATGTCAGAAATAAAGATAAAGACAAACTGTTCGCCAGGAACATCCCATATCCCTGTGGACACCGGAACCACGCCGTAAGGGAAGGAAAATGAAAAGAAAATTGGTTTTAAAGAAAGGATACGAAGCCTCTCTCCTATCTGGGTGGACACCTGAACCACGCCGTAAGGGTCTTAAGGAAAACGAAATGAAATGAAAATTTGTTTTCAGGAAAGGATATGCCTGTCTCTCTTATCTTTGTGTACACCCGAAAGGAATGGACAGCCCAGTACATGTATCTAAGGCAACCTTCTAAGACAACACCGTATTCACTACACGCTCGTCTCCTCCTCCGCCTCTGTGACGGCCGAACGCCGCCAACGTTATCGTGGTGCTCCCAGTGCAGTGTGCGCGAACTGCGACAGCCATGACGTCAAACCAAGCGTGACTGAACCTTTTCGCTTGTATATCCCGGCTTCACCATAGCTAAGGCACTGCCAATCGTTTTTCGATCAATAAAGTTTCTTTAAGTCAATGACCCCCGATCGCGTCGCCTAGCAGCCAGCAGGTTTTACGTGCCCACACTGCGCCAGGAAAGGCTTTTGCCTTGCAGCACTTTAGAGAGGCAAAGTGCCCCTGAATATTTTAGTTATTGCTCTAATATACTACTCCATGGTCACATGGACAGTAAAAAGGCATGCGTAATGTGAGCGGCTTCGTGCAGGAACTGAAAAAGTATTTAGAAATAAACAGATTTTCATAACGCTGATCAAATGAATGGAGCATAAAATGAGACATTCTTTTTGTGCTTTTGAGTATGGCGTCGTTGAAAGCAGCTCTCCGGCTTTGGCTGCGAACTTAGCGCTGAAGATACCACTCGCCTATGCTTAAAACTTGTTTTTTTTATTTGTCGAGAGAGGGAGAGAAAAAACTTTATCGCACAAGGAATTCGGGTCGACTTTAAGTTGAAACTTCCCATGTAGGTGTATCTTAGAATGCCGATTTCGAGTATGCATTCAGATTTCAAATATGCCCCCTGGAAGAAGATTTATCACAAAATAATTTTCAAATTATGACATTTCTTACGGGCCTTTATAGTAATTTATCAGTGAAAAAAAGCTTTTTTAATAATATGCAAGCATCCCCAAACGTCCACCGCACATCCTAAAGCATGGTTTCATTGCGAAAGCATTACTACGCTAGGTTTCGAGCCGTCAGCGTGGTCCCGGCGGTAACCACGTTTTACCTTTAGACGACCCCCGTAGTGACGTCATACCGAGTGGAGGAAAAACTGGAGACCAGCTCGGCCCGTCGGCGCGGTCCCAGGGTAACCACGGCGCGCCGCGCATCTGCTGCGCGCCGCAGCCGCGAGGAGGCGCTCGCTGCGGTGACGGCATACGAGCTGCGAAAGAAAGGGCTCCCAACTCGGCCCGTCGGCGCGGTCCCGGGGTAACCACGGCGCGCCGCACACCTCCTGCGCGCCGCAGCCGCGAGGAGGCGCTCCCTATGGTGACGCCATACCAGCTGCGAAAGAAAGGGCTCCCAACTCGGCCCGTCGGCGCGGTCCCGGGGTAACCACGGCGCGCGGCACACCTTCTGCGCGCCGCAGCCGTGAGGAGGCGCTCGCTGTGGTGACGCCATACCAGCTGCCAAAGAAAGGGCTCCCAACTCGGCCCGTCGGCGCGGTCCCGCGGTAACCACGGCGCGCGGCACACCTTCTGCGCGCCGCAGCCGTGAGGGGGCGCTCGCTGTGGTGACGCCATACCAGCTGCCAAAGAAAGGGCTCCCAACTCGGCCCGTCGGCGCGGTCCCGGGGTAACCACGGCGCGCGGCACACCTTCTGCGCGCCGCAGCCGTGAGGAGGCGCTCGCTGTGGTGACGCCATACCAGCTGCCAAAGAAAGGGCTCCCAATTCGGCCCGTCGGCGCGGTCCCGGGGTAACCACGGCGCGCGGCACACCTTCTGCGCGCCGCAGCCGTGAGGAGGCGCTCGCTGTGGTGACGCCATACCAGCTGCCAAAGAAAGGGCTCCCAACTCGGCCTGTCGGCGTGGTTCCGGGGTAACCACGGCGCGCGGCACACCTTCTGCGCGCCGCAGCCGTGAGGAGGCGCTCGCTGTGGTGACGCCATACCAGCTGCCAAAGAAAGGGCTCCCAACTCGCCCCGTCGGCGCGGTCCCGGGGTAACCACGGCGCGCCGCACACCTCCTGCGCGCCGCAGCCGCAAAGAGGCGCTCCCTATGGTGACGTCACACCAAGCGGAGAGAAAACTGGAGACCAGCTCGGCTCGTCGCCGCAGTCCCTGGGTAAACACGCCGCTGCTGCTCTCTCTCTCTCTCTCTCGTTCCCTTCCCCTCTATGACAGTAGATTACATGTGGATGTGTATACAGTATATAAGGTGTTGCGACCAGGGCCTCGCTTGCCTCCGCAACCTAGCGGGCTTAACCAAGCTAAGCCTCTGCCAATTTTTTTTCCCTTTAAACATGATATATTAGCGATTAGGCCAAGTGTGGGCTAATTACTGCCACCTCATTTTTTCGTTCCAACTGTGCTATTTATTTGGGATCAACAAAATGATTTTGTTGATCATGATGTTAGCTTTAGGATGTGCTTTGGGCATTTGCAAATGTCTGCTTATTCTTAAAAAATCTTTCTTTTAACTGATAATTTACTATAAAAGACCGTAAGAAATGACCTAATTACGGTATTATTTCGACATATTTCTTTCCAGCTGAGATATTTGAAATCTAGATACATATTCGAGACAAGTATTCAATGATATACCTAGGTGCTAAGTTTCAGAAGTATATGTTAACAAATAAAAAAAAAGGTTTGAAGACCCTCATCCCCCCTAAAGTTAGCGCTACCACCGTGAATTTTCGCATCAATGGGCCACAGCCCTGTTATTTGTCTTTTTCGAAACTTTCATATCATTGTAGTAGTGACAGTTTAAGTGCAAATGAAATCGCTGCTGAAGCTGCCTGGTAAAGGTATGTGAATTCAGTCAAGCCTGTCTATTGGTGTGGGTTGAGAGATCGAGCAGAGTCGACTCATTGTGGCGGAGAGCCGAGCACTCCTTAATCCACACATCTCAACTGGCGCCACGGTGCCTCAGTGGTTATGACACTCGGCTGCTGACGCTAAAGACTCGGGTTCGGTACCGGCCACTGTAGTCGAAATAAATGCAGGCGACATTCTGGAGGCCCGTGTGCTGTGCGATGCAAGCTCACGTTAAGGAACCCCAGGTGATCGAAATTACCGGAGCCTTCACTACAGTCTCCCTCAGAGCCTGGGTTGCTTTCAGACGTTAAATGGCCATAAACCAAACCATAAACATACCCAACCAACAAACAACAAGCAAAGAGGGTTCAACTTAAGGAGAAAACAGAGAGCTATGGAGAGAAAAATGATAGGTGTAACGTTAAGAGATCGGAAGCAGGCGGAGTAGGTGAATGAACAAACACGGGTTATGGCATGTAATGCGAAGATAATCGCTGGTCCTCAAGGATAACAGAGTGGATTCGCAAGAGAAGGCAAACGTAGCAGGGGCTAGCAGAAAGATAGGTGGGCCGATTAGATTAAGAAGTTTGCGGGGATACGCTGGCCGCAACTGGCGAAGGATAGGGTTAATGTTGAGACATGGGAGAGTTCTTTTTTCCTGCAGTGGGCGTAGTAAGGCTGATGATGATGATGACATTCATCCCAGCTGCTTATATTGCGGTCACATAGCAACAGCAGAACACATCCTGTCGGGGGTAGGGAAACGCCTCCTTCAAAAGACCCTGCTACGGGCTTCCTCACAGGAGGCCTGGCTACTAGTGATGAGGCAGCCGGCCAAGAACACCCAAGCCAAGCTTTCGCACCGGGCGGGAGAGTTCGCCCTCTATTAGGGGACCGCTAATCCCACCACAGTGATCTTTTCTAGCAATAAGTTTCTTCAAGCCAAAGACCCCAGATCGTGTCGCCTTCTAGCCAGCAAGTTTTGCGAGCTCACGAGAGGCACCCATTCCTATTAACTGTTCCTTCTTCCTCTTAGGAAATAAATGTGAAAACATGATTATCTTGTGCTGCAATGAAACTAACTGTTCCTCTCGAGTTTGATGCTCGATCGTGATGGTTTACGGCTTATGGGGGTTTAATGTTCAAAGCCGACTCAGGCTATGAAGGACTCCGTAGTGGAGGCCTCCGGAAATTTCGACCCTCTTGGGCTCTTTAACGTGCACTCATATCGCACATTACATGGGACTCTAGATCTAACGTCGCCTCGATGGATATTCGACCGCTGCGGCCAGAATCGAGCCCGCGTCTTTCGGGTCAGCAACCTAACGCCATAACTACTGAGCCGCCATGACGGTGTGCCGAAGACCGACGGATCCTGTCGTTAGCCCCAACGGCGGCTAATGGCTCGATCCGTCGCTCTACGTTATGCTGTTTGTTTTTCCGCCGAAAGCCTGTGTTTTGTAAGGATGCCTTATGTATTATGTAAAAAATATTGAATGTGTGTTCTATTATGTAATGCTCTTTCTTGGTTTTTGTAGCCTGTGGTGCCGCCTGTCATCCGGGTGGCGTGGCCTCGTCAGGCGAAGTATGCCTTTTGCCACGTCACCCTGGACAACCTTTTCGTTGTCTAAAATAAATTCTGAATGAATGAATGAATATCGAGTTCTAAGACGCGGCGTCTTCAAGTCCAGCATTCGCAAATTAAAGTTTAGAATATTGGAATTGTTATCAGGTACTGCTGCGGAAATATTGAAGGTAATGGTCTATTCTTTCGATGCGTAGAAAAATCTTTCTTCTGAAATTTTTCCAATGCTTGCATCGAGTCAAATCTTGCTGAGAAATCGAATGGGGAACGTTTTAGACGAAAGCAAAAACATCAACCGCGAGAAATGCACGCCGGCAGAGGGGAGATCGGCGGGTATATATGATACTGTTACGAAGACGAAGAAGAGGGCACTGGCGCGCGACGGAGCGCTCGCGCTAGGCCCGCAGCTATTAAATCATATCATCTGTCATCATGTCGTCCTTTTCTTAGGTTTGCCACCTCGTAACAATATTTATAGTTTAGGCTTACAATATATGAAAAGATTGCGTTTATAATCGCTTTCCCATTGAAAACACTGCTGGCTGTTTAAATTTCTAAAGCAGGAATTTATGTACTGCATAGTGAAAACCAAAGCCACGTACCTGGGAGCGCGATTGTGGTGACCAGTGACCCAGGGAGGCAATTATGGGCATATCCTTTCGTTACTATCTACTGTCTGCAACGGTGTCAACGCTAACGCCAAAGAAACCAACGAACGCCGGCGGGCTATTGAACCCCGTGGTGGCTCAGTGGTTAGGGCCCTCGGCTACCTAGCCGGAGTTCCCGGGTACGAAGCCGGCTGCGGCGGCCAGGTTTCGGTGGAGCCGGAACGCAACGGCGCCCGTGTACTGTGCGATGCCAGTGCACGTTAAAGATCCCCAGGTGGTCAAAATTATTCCGGAGCCCTCCACTACGGCAGCTCTCTCTCTCTTCTTTCACTCCCACCTCCCTCTCTTCTCTCACACCGCTGTTCGGGTACGGAACACTCCTCTAATAACCCTTTCTAAGCTCTCCGCTGGCAGCGATACAGCGTTTAATTGGAGTTTTCTTCTGCGAAGAAAGGCAAACTATCGAGCTTTGTCGATGCTTTCTTTTCTATCATGCGCTCAAGTTTGACCCTTTTATCTTTCTGTGCCTTCCTTTCCCTCTCTCTCTGTTTATCTGTCTCTGTTGTTCTGTTTGTCCTTCGGTATGCCAGCCATGAGCTTCGAGATTCGAGAATAGGATAACTGCCCAGACCATATATGTCGCACCTGCAATCCTTTACGATGTGTACCTTCTGGCAACTCCCTCTCCGGTTCTCAATTGCTTCCCGATTGTATATCGATTTTCGTGCAGCTTTCGGTTGGCGCAGTTTATCTATAGCTCTGCTTTCATATAGGCGGACTGCGACAAGTTGATACGCTAAATATAGCGTGTAGCGATTATGGCAGAGGAGCGCAAAGGAGACTTCTAGAATGGTAGTGTACGCTCCATTTGGAAAATTTGTTCTTAAGTAAATTGATTTTAAGCGCAAAAACAAACAAAGAAACTTAGCTAGTATCGAATCTCTCGCGGCCACATTAAAGGGGATGTTTTTCAAGTACATACGTTTGATACAACCATCAAAATCTCCGAAGGATTAATGTGATACCAATACGGTTCGATAATTTGTTTGTTTGAAGGCCAGCATTGATGTTTTCCTGTTTTTATATTTTCGAAGCCGGCCGTTTGGGATTCTCTTTGTCAACAGTAATGTGTACTTGCCCGACGGATATTGCTTTTGAAGAAGGTGAATGCTTTGGAAAAAAGACCGCTGCTACAACAAAGGACAACTTTCAGAGTTCGCTATGGAATTTAAAACTCATCAGCAAAAACTCATCGGAATATCAGCACATATCAGCTGTTTCTATCGGTTAACAATGTAGATTTCACGGCCAACTGCACGGCTAAATAGCTAATCCACGGCGACTAGAGCTTTTGCGCTAAGCCCCTAAGCCTAGCTCAAGAATATGATCTATAATGTAGCGAATATTGTAAAAAAGGTAACCTGGAGGGGGGGGGGATACGTGCTGAGCGGATGTGTCTCGCGACATTAAGAATGTAAGGGAGAGAATGCTGGCAACGTGCACGAGTGATTAACCACAGCAAAGAATATGGAACAGATATGGCATTTCGCCAACTATGCTTCAGGCGCTGTCGAAGAGCTATCGACCGTTCCTGCACAAATCAGAAAGATGAGAGAGCAAAATTAAAAATATATTGCTGGTATAGTGATCTATGCAAACATACGAGAGCTGCATCCCGCTGCAGTTTAAAATAGATACAGAGAAGGACAATTTCTTGTATGGTTAGTGCAGGAAGTGATTATTTGAGGTCCAGCTCTTAAAACTAAAATCAACTGATCTGATAAGCACCAACATGTCCACCATTTCCGCGAATTATAGTTGCAGCGGCTATACTACAAGAAGCTTCTTTCGACAGCCGGTATCCGAGAAAGATTTAACGGTCAAGGACGTCGGGTCCAGCATCGCAGGCAGCTGGCAGGCACAACTGCTCTTCGTTTCTTTCATGCCAGCGCGTACTCATTTGGGTCTGACTAGTGCTGAAAGGTACTCAAATCAGCATATATTTCGGCAGTAAGTGGGATCCTTCTTCAAGAAACGAACAAAAGCTGACCAAGAAGACCATGATACAAATAATTTCTCGTCTGTGTTTTGCGCCTAAAACATCTTCAAATATGAACCAAAACCAGCTAGCCCAGCAGCAAATGCTCTTAGCAGTCCTCGAAAGGCGCTCATTTAGTAAATATGTCCGCAATCGGTTGCCCACGCAAAGAGGTATCGGAAATGGTTTACCATGTGGAGCTTATACTCGGTGCAGTTCCAGTGATCACCAGGAACAATCTATTAAGATATTTCATGATGGTTTAAAGTCCCAAAACGGCTCAGGCTATCAGAGACGCCGTAATGGAGGTCTCCGGAAATTTCGACCACCTGGGGTTCTTTAACATGCACTGACATTGCACAGTACACGGGCCTCTAGAATCTCACCTCCACCAAAATTCGACCATCGCGACCGGGTTCGAACCCCTGTCTTTCGAGTGAGCAGTCGAGCGCCAGAGCCAGTTTGTCAACGCGCCTGCTAAAACCTATTAAGAGTACGTCAGTGTTGCTTCACTGCTGCTAAGCAAAATATATCTCAAAAGGAATCGTGTAACGAGGATATAATATTGGTAGACCAGAACAAATATCCCCAGACCAAAGAAACTCTGAGGACGGCTTGGCAAGGCTTGCTTTGTGAGCCTAAATTTTTATTTCTTGCTCAGCCTTGAACTGTGATTCATTAATGAGCCGAGATGTGGCGCTCACAGCGGCAATTCGCAAATAAATATAATAGGCCACATATTAAAGTTTTCTCTTCTCAGTCCCGGATATTTTTTTTTTGTTGTACGAATGCAAAATCAAAGCGGAGCCGTTTGAAGGGTAAAGGATTATGGTTTGTAAAGAAAACTTGTACATACTTCGCATGGCAATTTTTATTTATCTATTTGTTAATATTGCGCGCAGGGAGAAAAAAAAGGAGCGAGGGATTTAGCATTGCCCAGCACGAATCTTACGCGGAAGCGCAGTTTTTTACAACTGGACACTACCGCGATGTACTTGAAAGCACAGTTGAGGAGTCGACAGACGCAGGGAGCCAAATATGCGTTCTGCAACCTTTTTATCGTCGATGCAAATTTACCCAATGTACGCAAGCGGCCTAATCACCAGTGCCGCGTTTATGCAGCAACGTTGTCAACGCCAACGCGTATTGCTGTAGTGCGCGTTTCTGCCGCAATGCTGCCCACGCCAACGCATGCAGTGCGCACCTGTCGCTACCGCCACATAGCTCACAGCGGGAATTTTAGTTTGATAGCGGTATTATTTGATGAAGAAGACGATGGGCAAGACGATATGCAATGTACACGATAGAGTGTGTGGCAGTTTAATACGAAGCGTGATAGGCTGCGGCGATAGCCCACTGCTCGCGTGCAGCAATCAGCGAAGCTCATCTGTTCGCGCCGCCTCGGCTTCGAATCGCAGCCGCGGCAATGTTTTCTTTATACATTTATCTATTGTTTGTCCATGGTCGCCCTCAAGACCAAGCTTCACACAAACTGGTGGGCCGGTTAGACCTCATGAAGCTGTGCTTTCACACTCATACCGAACAATTCTGGGCAAAAGTTGTGTTTAGCGGGAAAAAGTTTATCAGTGGTATTTTTCCATATATTGTAACTTTTTATTATAACAATCAATATATCCGCAGATATCCTATCGGCAGACTTGCATTTTGTGCTGTTAACTTTTTTTTTCTGTCTTCCAAAGCGTTCCCTGTGGGTTTTCTATGGCTGTCTTAACTGCATTATGCGACCGATGGAAACATTATAAAAGAAAGATTTTGCTACATATCGGATGAATGGTACATTGCCTTCAACATTTCTATATGAGCATCTTACAGATTTTCAATGTTCAAAGTTTTTGTCAGCGAATATTGGACATGAAAACGCACGCTACTTCATTCAGGACATTGCAAATGACCTTGACCCCTTGTCTCGCGCTGAAAACACACGCAGAGTAAAGGCTGCCTCCTTATTACTTAGGGGGAGGTCAGTGGTAATGACCTTTGGACAGTGTTTTAGACCCCTTTGGCATAACAAGAAAGAAGCAGAACACAAGCGCTAGACAGCCCGCTGCATTAGCCGCTCACGCTACAATTAGGCTTATCTTCACCAACCATACCCGACTTCCATTAGGAGCGCTGTAGCCGGTGACTCTAGCTTTGGAACGATGCAGGCTCCCCCTGTTGCTCTGCAATTGCCGTCTCCTACATCCTACTACATCACCACCAATACACTACACTACATCCACCAACTGCAAACGAGCTTCATTTCTCACTGAAGTCAGCCCAGATTAAACGATCTGGAGAAACGATCGCGACGACGCCACCACGCAGTATGTGATGAATGAGCTGCCATCCAGTAAGCTCACTTTTGAAGTCGTTCTTATGCCATATTCCGTTAATATCGCAGCTGACTGAGAACTCAGCGTTCAAACCTCTATAATCTTTTAGATCACTGTATCGGCGTCCAAGCCTCTTCTGACGTCGATGTACTATATCGATGTTCATGGCTATTTTGACGGCTAACCGTATTCCTTCGCGTTTTTTCGCCTTTAATGAATTAACTAATTACACCTCATCAAGCCCCGCCGCGGTGGCTTAGTGGTTACGGCGCTCGGCTGCTGGCCCAAAATACGCGGGTTCGATCCCGGCCGCGGCGGCTGAATTTCGATGAAGGCGAAATTCTAGAGGCCCGTGTGCTGTGCGATGTCAGTGCTCGCTTCCAAACCCAGGAGAAGAAGACACTAGCTGGTCCTGTCGCGTTCAGTGAATAATTTCCTCACCAGTAAAAAAAATTTTGACACAGATTGAACTACATGGAAACCGGTTTCAACTGCTCTCTAAACGCGGCGTGCACCTAAAGAACACCTGCAGTCATGGTGAGAAGTCTCCGCTAATAAAGCTTCGTTTAAGTCAAGGATGCCTTGACATTCTCCCTCTTTCATTGTGGATATTAGGAGCAGGTGATGTACTAGTGGCCAGAGAGATGACCCCATTTTCAGTTGTGCCATCGAGAGGAGTAGTTTCAATCGCGCATCAGACAGGCTACAGAAAACGCCTGAAGTTGACCATTCAATCCGATGCCGTTTCTTTATAAACCTTGACCGCATTGAGATCTGTTATATTTCAAAAGCCAACTCATGTGCCCTAACCTCAACCTAGCTGCGCTCTTCATTTGGGGAACCAAGCCAAGAATTTTCGCAGCAAAAAGAAAATATGCCGTTTTTGAAAAAAAAAAATAAAAGAATGCAGAAGAGAAAAGTGAAGGACCTTCCAAGTATGTGTTGAACCAGGAAGGGCCAACCTTCACGGAAGCGAGGCCTGAGGAAACGCGCCTTTCAATTTCCATACATATACAGCCACACGTTGGGGAGCACGGTCCTTGAAAAGATAATTCCAGACGCCCTGCACTTCACGCTGCCCGGTACACTGAAGGCAAACTCCACTCCAAAGGAAGTCAAAGCAAAGCGGTTACTCGTAGGTGTAGAGAGCAACATGGGAGGAAAACAACAACGGTGATCATATAGATATTTTTCTCAGGGGCATCGCTGGTGCGTGTCACCAAATAGCCGTGTCTCCCTTGACATAGCCAACTCATCGGTTGCCAATATCTTAGCTTTTTCTACTTTGTCCATAGTGCAGGGATGATTACGTTGGAGGCTAGAAGTTTTTATAAGCACCCACTAAGAGAACCTTCAACAGATTGATTCTTTCTCGCACAGAAAAATTGGAAGAGAATTCACTTGTCTTCCCTCTTCTTTCACTTAATTTTTACCCTCCTGTTTCTGATGCGCCGATTTTGCCATATATGTGGGATTGGACGAGTGCTTCTCCAGTATGGTGCAGTTGGTCTTGTTTATTTTTTCATTTCCCCAGCCTTCCAAGCGACAAAAAACATCAATACAACATGTCCTAGAAAAGCAGCTTTTAACATTCTAAAAGACGGATCCACTGTGCAGTGTATAATGAGAAAGGAAGTTCTGATGGAGGATGAAAAAAAAAAAGCTAGTTTTTGGAATGAGCCACTGTGTTTTTTTGAATGTTTAAATATACGAGAAGGAGTGACAGCACTGTTCTTCTTGCAACTAATCAGCCAACCTGACAAATAGAAACTGGGGTGGCGGGGGTAGTATCTATGTTCTGCTAGTCAAATATAAAAACAAAAACACGTGAATGTCCCCACAGATGAAAATAGAAAAGAAGAAATTCAATGTTCCAGGTACCAGAGTTTAAAACATTAAAAAAAAGAGATATATAGCAATGATTTCATGACCACAATGTGCCAAAAGGACACTTATTCTTCGGTTTTAAATCAAGTCTACAATCCTCGGACATAAATTTGGAATATGTTATGGTTGTAAGCTAATTTTAAGCAAATATTGAATGAAATGGTATGTTCTCTCCCTGCGTGGAAAAAAAAATTTAGAGTTTATCCATCGCTCGCATCGAGCAGGAACGACTGCTAAAGACAACAAATGGGCGATGTTTTAGGAGCCAGTGATAATAAAAATAAAATATGAAAAGTAAGACAGAAAGAAAGAAAACCGCAAGAAAAACTAAAAAAACTGAGCAACCCAAAACAAAAATGGTAAAAAATTTGAGTGCATTTATGAAAGAAGTTACAGCAACTCATAAATTGCAATCAAAGTGAAAAGACGACTATCCTGTTTCCAATTGCTGACAAGAAGAGCGTTGAGAGATTCCCCTGTAAAAGAAACACAGCCCACATTGCTCGGTCACGAGCGGTTCTTTAGCGACGGAAGCATTCTGCTCGCAGCGCGGAATAAATACTTCAGCGGATTAAGCGAATACGGTCTCGCGGCTCGCGGCTTCTGAAGACGAGAGCTCTGAGCCGCCTCGCTGACGCAAACATGTTTTCCTCGAGTTTGCTCGGAGTGTAGCCCATGTGCTTCAAAACACTATTTGCCTCTACAAAATTCTGCTTTTCATTTATTTTAAAGCCCTCATCCGTGGGTAAAGGAAACACTGCCTGCATTGTGAGTATTCAAGGCGCTCGTACGTATATCTGTGGAATGAGAAGAGCCCAACTGAAGCAGCGGATTTAGAAGGAAAAGCGGCTTGCGTAAAAAAGGAGCGCACAGATATTTCTTGTCTTTAATAATGCGGTTCGTGCTCGCTTCTCCGACCAAATTTCTCGGGCTACTTGAATGCGCCCGCGGAGTCGCAGAAATACTAAAAGGTAGACGCAAAGAATACACAACCGTTTTCCGCGTAGCCAAATCTCGTTACCTGAACGGAGCACTGCCTCTCTCCGGTAATCTGTTTGCGGCTTCGCATTTCCGCGAGACTTGGGGAGCGAAGGAGAAGTCGAGTAAAGGGGAAATTGCGCCTGTCAACTGTAGCGGGATTCGGACTTCTCTAAAGACGAGCGCGTAGCTACATTGAATGACATTTCGCTCGATAGCTCGTGTAATTATCTTCGCTGTCAGGGCACGGATGGAACTTCAAGACCTTTAATCTACGAAGTCGGAGGACTGGCTGGTGCCCCTGTTTATGGTTTATGGACTTACCGACCGGTGTGGCTTATCGAGATCGCATCAGTGAAAATTTGATTCCGGTTACTTGCAAAGAAGGTTTACCAAGTACGTCACACGTCACACAGACTTCGTTCCTTTTAGCTAGCTGACATTTATTGGCACTCTTGCTGTTATACTTCAATACGTAATTAAGTGACACGCATGGGTACATTTTGAAGACGTTCTTCGTATAAAATAAGATAACGCTAAGCCTTTTTAGTCCCACTGCTTGCAACTATCGTCGCTCTACGGCGTACGCTTTAATTGGAGGCTGTTACAACTTTAAACTACGTGTCTACACAACCTAGTTTGTGAGCACGATTAGATGGCTACTAAATCAGATTTATGGATGTGTCTTCTTGCGAAGAACTCTTAATTTATATTCTCGCGAATGCCGCAGTTTGCTCAGCTCTGGTACCGAAACCTTATAAGTAGCTTGCAAAATATTTTCTTGTGAGCATCGTTCATTGCTTTGTAGGATTATGCAATGCAACCACAAGCAATTTTTTATACCCTAGTATGAGAACACTTTCATATAGAGAAAAGATGTCCGAGAGGCCGGTGTGCATGCAATTCAAAAGCAAACTGAGGTTTGGAGGAAAACGAAGCATTAACGAGGGTGAATGTGCGTTCAGTAAACATCGCACCTGGCCCAATATGTGTTAGCCACGGTTGTACGAGAAAGTATGCACTACTGAATATGTTAGACATGCGAAATGAGAACTTTACTATTTAATAAAACTATAGCGCTGCAGTACAAGATATAACGATGTCTCAAGATTCGTCAATTGGGAATATTTTCAGAAATGTTTAAATTTTCACAGCATTTCCTTATCAAATATAGCTGCAAATATTTTGCAGTCAAAATAGTTTGAATCATTTCCAAACATAAAAGGTGGACAAAGAAAGCGGGTTTCCTTAAAAGTCGTCAGGACCACACCTACACATTTCGTGTCCTATCGTTCCACTTTAGTTTTCCGCACTTATTTTTTTTTTTTTTCAGGGCTATAAGAACAAGCTCTTCAATACATTACAGCTTGTCCGACAGTAATGGTCGCCTGGAAATTTGTGACGTCATGGTACCAATAAGGTCATTACAATCATTGAGATGATCTATTAGGATGCTGCTGTGCGAAAGATAAGACGGTTGCCTTTTGGGAAGTGCAAGTGGCGTCATGTGGTGCTGAAATGCCTGTAATAAATTCCGCAACTAACAAAGTGAAATGGCGAGGCAGGCATTTATTTGAGAAAATTTCGAAAGGCGTTAAAAACGAGGCGAAGTGGCGCTTGTCGCGTGCTTCTTGTTCGCCATCGTTGTGATGTTCAGCGCATGCAAATTTTATCGTTTCAAAATATCTTTCCTATCTACCCAGCTTTCAATAACGATATGTTTTATTGTTTGCTATTTGTTTTTCTTTCCTTAAAGGATGGAAAGTATTTGTTCTGCGGTAACATGCAACCGCAAAGAATAGAAGTGTCTCTCGTCTTCTGTTTTTTTACGCTAGTACGTAGCTTTTATGCGAAATGTCACTTTTATTAGCGTGACACAAGCTTTTCCCAGAGTGCTTGCCTGCAGCTATGGAGCATCTTGGTAGGGCTCGCTTCTTCGAAGGACGGCAAAGCTTCACTTCTTTTCCGGGCTTTCTTCTATTTCTACGCTGAAGTTTTCGGCTCTTCTTTGCGTTATTTGTTTCGTTTTTTTTTTCTTCGCCTTACTGCATACCTCAGGTGTTCCGTTTATCTCTCGCTTGTTTATATTTCGCTTGTTTAGATTTTCGTTTAGATTTTCTTTCATTGCTTCTTCACAATAAACTCAGACTTGACCCTTGTGCTTATCTTTCCCCAATGCCAACACGGAATACGCGACACTATCGCAAAGCTCTTTTAAAACCACATTTTGCCCGGACCAACTCGCACAAGTTTTCTTTTTTCCCACGCACCATATCTGACTGGAACTCATTAACCGAACATAATCAACCCTGAAAAAACAGATGCGTTCCTCAGCCATGTTTGATATTGCGTATTATGAATTTTTTCTTGCACTACTGTATTGTTTTATTACTACATTATTGTTGCTGTACTTTTGTATTTTTGTTGCTATAATTTTGCTTTTTGTGAACCTGCCCTTCCTGCTTGGACCTAACCATGGTCTGCAGTATGTACACAAATAAAAATAAATAATATAAATAACTGGTTCTGAGAGTCCAGAGTGTAAATTTGGCTCTGATTTCGTATTTGGTAACTTGCGCCCAGTTCTATCGCGTCACTTCCGACCAACTTCCCTTGATCTCTGAATTACTTGGCGATTGCTTTTCCGTTTTCACGCCGCTTACTTTTGCTGCAGTTCATCTAGATGTCCGTTGCCGTAGGTGAGTTGGGACTTGAATCGCTTCCCTAAAAGCACAGTCTAGAGCTAGGGGCAGAGTAAGAGCGCAGAGAAATCTTTCCGAAGGTTAGCGTGTGCTCCGTTAGGAAAATTTATTTTTATTTGAATAAAGAAAAAGGAAAGCAAGTGACCTAAAAGAGACGATATCGCGATATGTTGAAGAGCGGTGTTATACAAGTTTAATGTTGCCCGGAGATATTCAGGACAAGGAATAATTCGCGAGGAACATCCTTAGCGTGCTATTTTTTTAAGCGACACTTCAAAGGTTTCTACGTCCCACTTTCGAAGCAGCTGCGTTGGGATTGTGGGTCCACAATGTTGTGTACTTGCCCTGTGAAGAATCTGATTGCTTCAGGAGCTCGACCGCTGCAAGATCAAAGAAAAACGTGTGTATCTGAGTAGAGCTAAGACAATAAATTGAATTCTTGTTTTTGTCCCACTGCTGAGGTGCACTCATTCAGCGGGGACACTTATATCAATCCCCTTCTTGCAGGAAGATGAAAGAGAAAACCTTATTGGCTCGTAAGGAAGGTATGAGATATCCGATGAGCAGAGCCTCTGCCCCTTGGTTATAGTCTCTCGGGAACTGCTGTGCTTGTTATAAATATTTGACTAAAAATAGATAATCTACTATATTTGTAGCTAAAGTCAGTAACACAAGCTCGAAGGCAAGGAGCTTATTATGTCCTTATTGCGTCAGCCAATTAAGACCATAAGGCCACTTTATTGGAAGTTGATGCAACCGGTTACAGATGAATTTGCCAAAACGTACAAAACGTACAAAAGTACAAAACGTACATGTCTTGAGCATGCCGTTTTTAATCACCGGGTAGCTTCGAGCAAGACGGTCGCATGAATGCTCATTGGCTGGATAAAGAAGCGATATTAAATTCGGTTCTCGGCGCAAAACCACTCACGAAACGGTACTTCACGGCACTGTTTCTGACGCAGCTTTTTTTTGCAATTGAATTTCTAGGCAGGAAAGGCCTCAAGCCCTGGGCTCATATGGACATCTCTTCGATGCCCCATGGACGGTCCTAAAAGAACACCACGCTTTCCAAGTTAAAATGACGGAAAGTAGTAGTACGGATTTCGAGAAAAAAACGAAGGATAGCAAGCGTAAGTCAGGTTTAAATAGATTTTCATGCACGGATTATGTACAGAGGATGTATAAGAAATATTCGCAGCAGTGAATTTTCACCGGCACTGTGGTCCTCTGTAGGATAAAAACGCATGTACTGCAGTCACAGCCCCGCCTCTGCTCGCTGTCCCGGCTGCTTTTTGCAAAACAGGATGCAGTACTGCTAACACCCCCCCCCCCCCCCCCCCCTTCGCTTCTTCTGAAAAACCTTCCTTGTTTCTCTCTCTTCGCTTTTCATTTAGCGTTGAAACGTCAGTACACCTTTTTTATGCCTTTCAGCGTGCGTCTGTCTACATGTATAAGAATAAAGCTTCGGGTTCATACTGCCTCATTCTTCAGTATCGTATGCGTGGAGAGCTTGGGTGTTTCAAGTGCTTTGTTTTTTGTCCAGCTTACCTGCGTGTGTGTGTCTCGTAAATGTCCTTATTAAAGCGGTGTTTTATCACACGGTTGAACACCTAGTGGCCTGTGCTTTTTGTTTTTTTTTATACACTATAATACATTCAAGGCAGATACGTACAAAACCAGCGAAAAAAACGCATTCACAAGGAGGAGAAGTACACAGGACAATTCCAGCGTTGTTCTGTGTACTTCTCCTCCTGGTGAGTGCGTCCTTTTTGCTGGTTTTCTACGTACCATGCACCAACTGGCCCAACAAGCTACGCTTCTTCAATACTTCAAGGCAGAATGTCAGTCAACTGATCCTCTTAAATATCAGATCAAGTGCTGAAGTGCTCCTGCGCAGGAGAATGTAGAGGAGGAGAAACAAGAAACAACAACAACAATCATCTATTGCGTCGCGAGACTAAGCTAGAGGAGACAAGCTGTTTTTGTAGAAAAACTGATTACGCACCCCTCACGAAGGTACAACGACCGGAGCACTGCAAGGCAAATTTCGCCTACGTGTTTGCGAAGTCACAGAGGCCTCGGCGTGTTAACAGAGTATGCAGGGAACCTAAACCTCTTTAGTTAGGCGGCACATCTCAAAGGAAGTTTGGCTTTGTTGCTTACGAAGACGCGTTGGAGGAAACTTTGCACTGACAGTCGGGAGATTGCAACATTGGTGCAGTGTAGCATGAATTATTGACTAGGCAAAGGCGGTCGCCATACTAGCAACTTCGTTTAAGTTTCCCAAAGTTTGAAAGGTTTCACCACCCTCACTGCACACATGCACAGCTTGTGGGGCGACCACCATTCTTATAGTTCGCAGGTATACGCCGCTAATCTGAAGCTTGAAGCAGCCTTCAGACGGGGCACTTGCCGTTGAAGGATTGCGGCATAGGTTGATTACTTGGCTTATTGTTCATGTTTTCCTGTCGCATTCAGCAGGTTCCACCTTTCGCAACATTCAGCAGGGAATAAAATGCTATATATTTTAGTTCAGGAATGTCTTGTGGCGGGCTTGTTGGTGCATGTCGGTAATTTTGAAATACTACGTGTAAAGACGAGGGGCGCGCATCGAGAAAAGTGTTTACAACACCAGTCATAAGTCGTGAAGGTAAAATGTTAATGTTGATCACAAATGTATACCCACTTTTAACTACTCTTAGCAAGAAAATAAAATTCAGTTCTAGGAAAGAAAAAGACGTTGCAGCTATCTCACTTATAGGTGGACGTCTCATCCAGGCTGCTGGGGAAGAGATCAAAAAGGAGGTGAAAGAAGGAAGTGGGGAGGAGCCACCAATGTAGAGGGCTCCAGAATATTATTGATTTCTTGGAGATCTCTTACGTGTAATGACATCTAAGAGCGCAAGGGCGCTTTTTGCCTTCCATCGCCAGAGAAACATGGCCTCCCTGGCCGGTATTGAACTCGGATCCTCCGGCATACCCAATGGTCATCGAAACTTCCTTGGACGTCCCATGGACATCCAAAACGTCCACAGGACATCCATGGGAGGTTTCTGGCTTATTGGGTAGTAGCCGAATGCGCTAACTAAGCCTCCGCAACATCTGTTGAAACAATTCATACTTGCCACTTCGGAGGACATTTGCGTGAGCTGTTGCCCCTGTCCGTTATCATAAACTACTCTCGGTAAGTAACGCCAAGGGCTACGTAATGTAACAGCAGAAATATTGATAAGCACTACCTACAGCTGGGTTCGGTACGATCCCCAAGGCTGAGCAATACAAAAAAAACAAAAAAATTCTTTGAACAATGCTCAAAGAATGCGATATTTGGAATTATTTCGACTCAAAGGCATGTGGATTCGACTAAAACAGAAAATTATGTCTCTCATGTGACTTGCAGGAATGCATTCACATTATTTCTTTGACAAACGATGCACTACACGGCATCTAGCCTACCCTAGGAGTTTCAGTTTGTGGCGTTCAACCGATGCTTTTACTTGCAACGCCAGTCACATCACTAAGATGACCTTGAGGTTCTCGAGAGGAAATTCCGACTTTTCCGGTGATTTGAATGAACGCAAGGGCTTCATTTATGGGGCGATCAGTGGCAGATAAAGGGCGGGTGAAGGGCCAAAGTTCACTGAAAAGGCTCCAGGTTCACACGCTGGCCAGGAATGGCTGATAAATATCGCAGTAAACACGGTGAATCATGGGCGAACAATTCAATCCGCATTTCGAAATTGTAGACTCATCGCTTAACACAGAAACATCGCTTTTATGAGAACCGAACTAATGCAGCTGCTTGTCCATGATATCGCTACCGTAATTAGCCAGATGGAGAGGATATAGAAGCAGCGCTAAACAACAGGGACAAAAGGAGAGAAGAAAATGCAAGCAGTAGTGTTTCATACCTTTCGTCCCTGTTATCTAGCGCTACTTCTTTCTCCTCGCTATATAAACACGAACCAGCCCACCTTTCTGCTTTAAATACCTGATGGTTGCGGAGTGGGCGGAAGAACCATCTAATCAGAATTGAAAAAGTTTAAAATCTAACAGAGAACTTTTGGCCAAGACCCATTTTTAACTCGAATTAGGTTATATAATGCGACACTGGAGAGAAATTGCTAATCACTAATATCGATTTTTTTTTTCGTGTTGTAATAAGAAATGGCCTGTTTTTTTCTGAAAATGAAAACTTTCGGAAGTGAAAATAGGAAGAAAAATGGAATCGTTACGGCCGCTGGACTTTCTAATATGCCCACTGCGGTGGAGTCATGTAACTTTTCGCGCGGATATCGTAAGCTAGACACCAAAGCTATCCACTTCGCCATCGCCATCATCGTTCCGGGATTCATCTTCTACGTCAGGAATTAGAATCGCGTGGCAGGAAAACAATGTCAGATCTTTAGCACTGAATTTCTTTGCTATAAATAAGCTTTTTTTTTGCCAATACTGCCTCCATAGACATAAAATAGCGAAAAAATAAAATTTTAAACAGCAACGAGTTGATGGAGTTTTCCAGAGAACCCTTTAATGGGCCGAGAAATGACAGCCATAGCCAAAATTTGCCTGTCTCTAAAGTACAACTTCCGAGCCCGCGTGCATCTTACGGCAATGAATGCCTCATTTAAGAAAGAGACCTCACACCTGCTAGCATGTTTCGTAAGGATCACGAGGACTTTCTGTACATTTTCTCTCGCCAACAGCCAAAAATCGTAATATTTAAGCTACATTATAACCCCGCTACTTCAGATCTGATACTGCCACAAATCTTTTCCGTGGTTGTTCTTTAAGCCTTTTTTTATTGCCAGCGGTGCGCAGCGCAATCATCTTCTCATTTCACCTCAGCGTACAAGAACCAAACATAGACGGCCGGAGAAACACCCCATCAGCTCTGCTGTGGTGTCTTCATATTCATTCATCCCAGTTCCTCGTGTGCAAGGTGGTGAACTTATGCCTATGGGGCCAGCTATCCCAGAAACTAGTTTTTAGGTTATCGCTTTCTTTAGGACTTCGAGACAGGACCGGAGCTCTAGGAAACCGTAGTATACACGCTTTTTGTCTGCCACTTTGTTAGAAGTTTCAGAGTTGGTTAAGGCGTCTTAACTATCTCTGATGTTTGCTGTGAACTTTAAACTGAGTGAGCTCGGGAACGTTGAGCGAGACTGACCATCGATACCATCAAATGCATTTGCTGCTGTCGCCACCGACGCCATGTTAATTGATTATGCGCAAAAGTTCTCCAAATAAAGACTTTCTTGCGAAGCACAAACCTGCTGCTCTTCTTTTGTGCGCGACTTCACGACATTATCTGAGACTGTCGGCACAACACACGTGACATTAAGAAGCAAGATTAGCGTATATATATGAACAAGAAAACATTCTCAGATCAGGAAAGTCATAAATGATTTGCTATCGAGAACGACCACCCGGCCGTCATGTTCGTCTAGATGGTGACATAAAATTCGTGAGCTGTTAATTCGCGGGAAAAAAAGAACGTGTATACATTTCTTAATTTGTATTAATTAAAGGGCCAGTAGTAAGTGTAGTGCATCAACGCTCTGATTCATTTCGCTCTAGTTCCCTCTTCAGATAATCTTAGAGGTTTCAGCAAACCTGCAGCCATCATCTCCCGGTGGCGAGTGCCAATCCCTCTCCCCCCCACCCCCGCTCCCTCACCTCTTCTCCTCTCATTCCCCTATTACCCTTGCAATCACAGATTTATGCACGTTCAGAAATTCGCGTGATGCATGCGGATCAAAAAGTCACCCCTGCTACCTGCCATGAAAGTGCCGCCGAGTGGCTAAACAAAACGAATGCCAATCCTGTACGGCCTCGAACTCTGGATCTTTATATCTCCCGGCGCCAAGTTACCGGTAATCATGACCCTCGGCCATTGTTCCATGAATCCAGTTGGTGCGCGCTAGGAAGTGTAGACATACCCCACTCGTTTGTCAAAGGAAGCCTTCTCGATGTGCATGAAACCTCGAGACGCTTCATTTCTCACGTGTTGGCTCGATGGTTACTGTCCCTGCCTTAAGAAAGGCTCCGGCAACCTCTACTCTCCCACCCTCCCCAAGTGCGAGAAAATTGCAAATTTTGATACCTAAAATGCTACAATATATAGTCTCTATGCCGAATGATAGTGCTGTTTTACGTAATTTAAGGGCTAGTCGTATGTGCATTTGTACTGAGATTTTAGCAGTATTTTCCTCCTCCTCTCAAACAGCGGCCAGGTTAATTAACAAAAGCCTCTCCAAGCTCAAGGGGACGGACCGACCATATTGCACTGGCCCCAAAAGTCCAAAGTGCAAAGAACAATGTTGCCGTGGCGAATAGTGGACGTGATTAGCAGTACACGGACTCAAGGTGCATATTTGTGAGGGCACATGTGAAAATCGGACGTTTTTCAGTCCTTTTTCGTGTCCTATCATTTGGGCTCATAAAAGAAAGAACCACGAAACAGCTTAAAAGCAGCAGAATACTGAATTGAGTTTTCTGAAAATTTCCGAACCTTTCTTGAGCATTGCGGTGCTCTGAAATTAGAAATAACAAGGTTGGTTACTACTCCATGCATTTATCATTGTTTACTACTAAAAAAAATTGTAAACACAAAACGTACCTTCAAAAATAATAATAAAAAAGACAGGTTACGCTCTCTTTACTTGCTAACTGGTTAATTTCTATTTATTTATTTCTGCCCTGCCTTATTATTGTATTTTATTATTAGGCACTGTTTAGGTTACTTAAAGCATCCCATATACTTCTGTGTAGGCGCTCACTGCAAGAACATAAAACAGCAATAAGAGATGGTGCTGAAATATTTTCACCGACATATGGATTACCCTGAAAGGATCGAACGACGTTCTTGCTTACACAAAGACAAGAAAGACTTAATCTCCTTTTGCCCAGTGTCTTTCCCAACGCTGCTAAACTACAGCAAAAGAAAAATTTTATGCCTACATTTGCCGCAAAGCGTGTACTGTCGCAGTAGAGTTCTTTGTGAGGAAAAGTACGCGTACAAAAGCTTCGCTGTGCACGTTCGCTGGAGGAGGTCGCCAGAGCTTTGTTAAGCAAAACTAGGTTTCGTAAAGGGCACCTTATTAGAAATAAAAAGGAACAAGATAGAAGAAGTAAAAAGGAAAAATAACAATGTTCGTCCTTTGTGCTACTAAGTGTTGCAGAGAAAGATAGGAAGAGCGCATTGGTAGACCTTCTCAGCCACGCAGTAAAGAGGAGGACGTGCAAATAAAGGAGGCTGTGGGAGGGGGCCTGCTGGTAGTTAGCTATGATGGATGGAGGTTTCCTGAAAGGGCTACGCAAGTTAGATGGAGTTACCTCTGCCGGAAAAACGATAAGCCTAACGACAACACAAGAATGAAACACCATTGTTCGGGGTTTTTGTCGAAGAATAACCAGCCGGGAAATTCTGAAGAGGCTTAATGTATGGGACCTTTAAAGGAAGAGAGGTCTTCGCTTAAAATGGCTGGTCTTCAACGGCCTACAGCAAATCCTATATGCGTTTTTAGTTCTGATAATTACGAATATAAAGAGTTCCTAAGGCTCCAATCTCGAAGATGTCTGGAAATATGAAGAACAAAAATTAGAATGACGGTCCTGTAGTGCAACTGTATCAGTGAACAGTTCATGTCAGAAGGTGGTCGTGAGAAAAGGAAGCAGAGAGACAATAGTTGCGCGCTTTCAATCGCAAGATCGAAAATAACGGAGGGCATTTAAATTACTGACGCGGTTTGAATGCGAGCGCATTCTTTATTTCAATTTGATTTTTGGGTTTTGTAATATCCTTAATGTTTTCCTCCTTTCGAACGACACACTTACTTATCACCATACGGTTGTAAAGTAACTCATGTACTAGGCTCACCACTGTTCAACAAGAAGTAACACGGTTTGGTGGCCAATTTTCTGCGTGCTTGGCTTGCACTCAGAAAGTCCTGTGCTCCCTTCGTCGCACCTTAGGAAGAAATTTAGTTTTCTTTGTCTGGTCGTATTGATTTTGGGACGCTACATTTTTTGGACATTGCGCTTGGTTGCCGATGAGCCACATAATGCATCATCATTTTTATATGCAGTCATCCCTTTACCTCAGTGCAGGTACCAAACCGGTTTATTCTTCCCGTTAACCTCCCTCTCTTTCCTTCCCTCCTCCTCCTCTGCGTTATGCATTCGCATTAACAAACGGCAGCCAAGAGTTGACGAGACCTCAACAGCAAACGTGAGGCGCACCTTTTAGCGCTTGTGGTGTTTGCCCCCAAACTAAAAAAGGAAGTCGACTGAGTGAGAGGGTAAAAACAGCGAGTGGCACTGCCAGCGATGATTTATTTATTATATTAGCATAGTAAAGCGTGTTCTGTGCGTGTAGCTTGATCGAGGACAACCGGAAGACACCAATGTGGGCTTCAATACACTTTCCTGCATAACGTTACGAGAACATCTTTCTGTCGGTCCCTATATTTTCCTAGTGTTTTCGTATTTCATGTAACATTGAACAGACACGGACAGTGTACAAGAAGCAGGATCGAACTTGCATTTAAGCTTGATTCCCAGAAAGACTGAAAAATAGGAGTGAAAGAAGAAAGAGGTGCCGTAGTGGACGTTAAAGATCCCCAGGTGGCCGAAATTATTCCGGAGACCTCCACTACGGCACCTCTTTCTCTGTTTCTTCTTTCCCTCCCATCTTCCTCCCTTCCCTTACAGCGCGGTTCTGGTGTCCGCCGATATATGTGAGACGGATACTGCGCCATTTTCTTTCCTGAAAAACCAATTTACCAATTTATTTAGTGAAAAAAAACGTGCACGCACAACTAGAGCTCTGTGATGGAAGTCCTGACATGTTGTTCGTTCTTGCTTTATGAATCATACGGCGAAGAAAGGACTTGGACAACACACGCGTTGACCGGTCGTCCTGTTCCGTTCTTCGCACTTGTCTATCCTTCTCTGTTCCTTCGAACGTGAACATTGTGACTTACGGCATGACAGAATGAGGGCGAGAGAAACGGATACTGGCTAAGAAGCCTGCTTGTGTTCTAACTGGCTTTTGGTGTGATTTTTTGCTCGATATGTCAGATAAATAAGAATAGTTTTTTTTTTTGCGTAATGAAAGTAAAAGGAAAAAGAAGGCAGCATCATTTTCGGGCTGTGGTTGGCACTCATTGTAGAGGCGCAAGACGGAATTTATTTTCAAAATACGTTCGTTATTTACTAAGTTGTCCAAAAGGAAGTATATAATGCACACAGACCGGTAGTCGCGCCGCAACGATGATGCTCTTCTGTATGTTTGCTTTGATGAGGGTCTATTTTATTTTCCAGTTGACGCTATGTGTTCTCCGCGTTGTGTTCTCCAGAGCCGTCGTGATCAGCTTTACGGAAACTGTTGCAGCGAGCAACGTCCAGAGTTTCTGTGATGATAAACAGTTCACGTCCTCTTCATCTTCGCTCTGTTTTTTTTTTCTAGATTTTAGTTGCATATCTACTAGCACAGACTTCAGAGTCTTCCATAATGCGATGTGAAACTCTTGTAAGCCTCGCAGCAAAAGCACACTGTGCCTGCATCTCGTGATGCCAGCCAGGCTACGTGTATGGATTGCAAATAAGGGGCCGATAATTAGCCATGCCATTTTACTCAGTGTGGGTAATAGTGACAAGACGCGTGATATGTTTTAATTGATATAGCTGATAGTGGCCGTATCCTAGTATGCAAGCCGTAAACAGTGCGATGGCAAGAATCGAAGGCATAACTGAAGTATTACCGTAAACCATGCCGATTTATTGACAATAGTGCTAGACATACACGTAGTCATAGGTGATCTTGAAGAAAAGGCTACTGCACACAGCGCGACAGTTATATAGACATTTACACTTTGGTAGGCTTTCACGGAATAGAGTTTGTGAATGTGAGCGCGACTTTTCAAGCCTTTTTCGAAGCGTGCAGGGCTCTTTTCACAAAGCCAGTGAGACTGGTTATGTTTGAAATCTCTGATAGACAGAATGGTAGGACCACTCCGTGCATAAAAAAAAGTGACCACCTTTTAAAAACATCAAATAAAGGTCAAAAGCGCAAAGATCCACTGTATACCTAGGAACTACTCTCTGATGCCGTAATTTCTTCCTTTCCTAACATGAAAAAATGGTTCACTGTATTACTCTAAAGCTAATTATTTGTTGTGAAAAGAAGATGGAATGATAAACAACGTAAATTACTGGACAAAAATGTATGTGAAAACAACAGGGCGTAAGCCTGGATGTGTGCCTCCTGCCTTAAGTCCTAAAGTTTTTGGACCATAAATGTTATTTTTGTGAAATGGGGATTTTAAAGATGCATAAAATTATTCAGGCTTTCCTCGATAGTATAACGTAATGAACCTCTGAAGGTGATAGTCAGCGGAATGTTTACCGAACATTATTTTTTTTAAATGTAGCTTCAGATTCAAGAATGCCCTAAGCGTTGAAATTCTTCATGCGCAAAGGATGGCGAACACGGAATAGCAAAGGCCAGCACAAATTCAACGTTGCCAGTCACAAAAGTACAATTTCGTATCCATCACAACAGATAAAATGTATACACCGTAAGCTTTTAGCCGAATAAGGAGTTTTCGTAATGTATTCTTGTGCCATCTTTATACAGAGCTTTTGCCATCGACGAAAAGTGCTGTGAAGCAGACTCGAGTTCGAGAGTTTTTAAGGACTGCAGCTCAGTACAATGCACTCAAAATTCGGCTGAGTGAACAAGACACGAAAATGCACTTCTCTCTCGGTAGCCTCAATCGAAGACAAAATCGAAACCGAGGACGGCAAAAGCAGCAGCAGGACAGTTTCGATAAGAAACTTCGCAGTGCCTTCACATTTCATTTTTTTTTGTGTGTATTCTGGCTTCTGGTGAACGATTACATACACGGGCTGCTACGGAAAACGAGGAACAAGTGAACCAAAAAAAAAGAACGCCTTGCGAAAGGAATTTATTAGGAGCCTTCGCAAGACCTCTTGTTTGCTGAGACTTTGTGGCCGACGAAAAAAAAAAACTACGCGAAAGGAAAAGACCTTAATACGGGATCGAAAGGAACACATTAAGCGTTACGTTCTGAAATCTATGCGTTGCTCTGGTAGGCGTATTCCCAGACGCAACATAACAACGGGAAAAAAAATAGAAATGCTGCTGATTTCTTGAAAGAGCGTCGCACTTTTGAGTTACTTTATTAGATGCACCTCAGCGGCCTGAAACTGGAACCGTACATGCCCTCAACACTTTCTCTTTTATTTTATTTCCCACGATGCTCCCAATGAAAGCGAGCTTGAAGGAATTCAAAATCAAAGCAAAAATAAAAAATAACAAGGCTTACGATGAGAAAACTTACAAGAGAATTTTTATTTACTCACTTCCTGGTGGCTCAGGAAAAATTCTGCTTGTTCCGCAAAAAATGATTGCGTTTTAAACGTGCATGTTCTTAAATATTTGTATGTTAAAAATTTTACGAATGAGTTACCTTTTTGGCACCACAATGAAATACATGGTCTGTTCTGAAAGTAGTAGGACTGATTTTTTTAAACAAAATTTATTCAAGAGAATTGTACAATGAGTTTTACAGTATTCGTACGCCTCCAGGAATGCCATGACCGGAATGCTGTTTAGCTCCCTCGTAACGGCCTGTTGAACCACCTCTACCGATCCGTGTTGTTTCCCCTCGAGCGTTGATTTTATTCTCGGGAATAGAAAAAAGTCTCCCGGGGCCAAGTCGAGACTGTAGGAGGCCAGAGGCAGCGTTGCCGCCTTGTGCTGGGCAAAAAATCGGGTCCTCATTCACATGATGAAGAAGATCCTACCGGTTGGCCTTTTCCTCCTCTGACAAGACTCCCGGCACCAACTTCGCGCACGCTTTCCTCAAGAATAAGTTTTCTGTCACGATCTCAAAAACTTGGGTTTGAGGAATGCTCAAGTCATCAGCAATCATTCTGGTACTCATTCTACGATCACTGTTAAGTACATGTTGCACTCGCTACACATTTACGTTGGTCTTGCTGGTCGAAGGGCGTCTGGAGCGGTCGTCTTCCTCCACTCTTTCCTTACCTTCTCTGAACAGCTTGTGACACTCAAAAAAACACCGGATCTACCCATGGAAGCGTCAACGTAGGCCTCCTTAATCATGTTGTGAGTCTCCTTGCCCGTTTTACCAAGATTTACTCAAAATTTGATCGCGTATCGCTGATCCAGTAAACGCTCGATGATTATGCGTGACGAGACGTTTCGACAGGGGTTCACAGTACAAGCGACCTGCTCTCTTAAACGGCCGACAGCCGACTGCCGATTTTCCCCAGCATTCCCAATATCCCCCTTCAACGATCCTGCACGCGCAGACCACCTCTTGTCCGCCCGTTCGCCCAGGAAAAAACCAGTCGTACTACTTTCAGAACAGACCCTGTAAGTTGAGCAGTCATTCGTTTGCACAACTTTGCATTTCCCTCTTTTCTGTACTTAATTTTATGTCCTGTAAGGCTCTCCAACGTCTTTACCATTCCTTCTCCGCGGTCTCTTCGACATTAATTATGTTACACTAAGCTTTAACATCTCAAGGCTGCATGTGCGCTATCAGGAACACCGTAACTCAGGCCTCTAAAGTCATTTAGATCAGCTGAGGTTATTTAACGTGCGCTGACATCGCCGCCCTGTGTTTCACCTGCACCAAAACACGGCCGCCGCGGACGTGAGAGCGTTTGAGAGGACTGCCAGTTGAGGAAACGCGACGATTATTTGAAAGGTTCATCGGCTTCTTATTTTCGCATGGCAGTCCTCACAAACACAGTTTTCCTGTCTGTTTCAGTACCTCTCAGCAAGGCCTTCAGTATCACGCTTCACTCAGTCATTATTTCTAATATGCGCATATCATGTAATCAATTGTTTTCAGGATGTCGTAGTTCCTCTCCGAGCCCACGAAGGTGTTTTATCTCCGTGTCCGCCGGAGTGTCTCAAACGGTGATAATGTTGCTTATGTTTAAGTCTAAGAAAATAAAAAAAGGTTGAACCCCAGCGTATAGTGTTTTCGCAGGGAATTGTAGTATAACGGCGTTATTTTATTTGTTGTTTTACTGCTTAAATTTGCGCGATGGAACAAATTCGTTAAGCGCTTTCATTGAAATAGCTGAAGAAGACAATTGCGTTGCCCCTAGCACTGGTCGTGTAGAGCTATATGGATACTGGAAAAGGCAGATCAGGAAAGAATTTTTCTATGATAACTCAAGAGGCAGTGCACTACTTTTTGAAGCTAGGTCAGGGTGTCTTAGAACGCGCAGCTACAAAAAGAAATTTAACAACGAAGATGCGACATGTGCAATGTGTGGTAGATCTGTGGAAACAATTGAACACCTCATAATCAAATGTGATGGTATCCATCCGGAAATCGATGCAGGCACAGTCACTCTTTCTGAGGCCCTAGGGTGTAAAGATAACAATGGTCATGTAGATAAATCTGCAGTGGAAATTAGCAAAAAGCGATTGGAGGATTAGTGGCTGAAAAGCAGAGATGTGGCATAAGGTTAGAATTGTAGGAAACCGTAGGTAAAGTTGATGGCGAATCTTAATGAGAATTGCCAACACAGTAAACAAAAAAATAATAAGGAAAAAAAAAGCTGAGCATGGTGGCAATTGCCACCACCCCGTTTCAAAGGGGGCGCTCCTATCCATCCAACCATCCATCCATCCATCCATCCATCCATCCATCCATCCATCCATCCATCCATCCATCCATCCATCCATCCATCCATCCATCCATCCATCCATCCATCCATCCATCCATCCATCCATCCATCCATCCGTCCATCCGTCCATCCGTCCATCCGTCCATCCGTCCATCCATCCATCCATCCATCCATCCATCCATCCAACCATCCATCCATACATCCGTCCATCCGTCCATCCGTCCATCCGTCCATCCGTCCATCCGTCCATCCGTCCATCCATCCATCCATCCATCCATCCATCCATCCATCCATCCATCCATCCATCCATCCATCCATCCATCCATCCATCCATCCATCCATCCATCCATCCATACAGGTATAGCTAAAACGGAGCATATTTGAGCTCGTCATTCCGTAGTTCCCCATCAAGCTGATAGCGTGTGCTATTGTCATTGCAATTCCGCAGTACTAAAATGGTTTATTCTGTTAAACAGCGGGTGTTTATTGTGTTCGAGTTCCACCGCCTGGAACACAGCTTTGTTGAAATGAGGCACAGTTTCCAAAGAAAATACCCGCCACCTGTTGGTGGAAATGTACAATAAATTTGTATTTCGAAGGGATAAAATTCCATGATTTCCTAAGAGTAAGGCCGCAAACAATGCAATTCTATCTCATTCCGTCTTTTTTTTTATTGATTTTCAAAATCCATCAGTCATTTTTGGGACACCCGTTAAGAACCATGTGTAAGGAACAGAAGCTCCTTGCCACAGTAGAAGTGACGTTTGATAAACAGAGCACACAGAGCATCAGAATTACTTGCGACAGAATACGTGTACCATAGCTTGCGCTTTCGACTGAAATGTGCATAATGCTCCAGTTGCCAGTGTTTTGCAGAACTTTATTGTGTGCGATGTCAGTGAGTTTGCGTGATGAGTTTGATGATGTTATTAAGGCGGAAGCCTTTAATGCCTCATCGTTGTAAGCAGGAGTTGTCGACAGAAATGTCACGCTTTTCAG